>NC_041393.1:624990707-625101062 GCF_002162155.2 Triticum dicoccoides | reverse complement strand
CGACCCTCGACCCCGACCCCGCCGCTCGCCTCCGACCCGGCCGGCCCTCACCCCCGACTCCGGCGCCGGCGCTCGCCCCCGACCCCGGTGCGCTCGCCGCTGACCCGTCGGCCCTCGCCTCCCTCCTCTCCCCTGCCGGCCGTCGTCGGGCCTGCCTCCTCGCCCCTGCACTCTCTATAAACCCCCCCTCTCTGCTAGGGTTCTTTGGTTATGTTAATTAAGTAGGTTATCTATTTACTTATGAATTTAGCTACGTTTCAAAATTAGCTGAATTTATATGCAAATTTGAACTGGACATGTGATATGTGCATATGTCATGTTTTGGACATGTCATGTTTGGAAAATGATTCGAGTGGCCTATGTTACGCCGGAATGTTAATTCATGTCCATTCCGGTGAATTTCAGGCGCTCGATATGTCCATTTTTTAGCAAAGGTCATGCCGAAATTTCCCGTGAATAAAGGCATGATTTGTGCTACATAGTTGGCATATCGAGTGCTGGCACATAGAGTTCTTTTTATGTCATTTCTCATTTATTCATACTTTTAGAAATAAATGAGGCCACTTAATCATAGGAAACATGTCGAACAACGAAGAAACCGGGCCTTCTGACCAAGATGCAGACGAGATGGATTATGAGGGTGAACAAGAGTACCTCGACTATTTGACTGCTAAGAAAGGTTTGCAGGTCGGCCTCGATGATGGTACTGACGCCGACATCGACACCGACAGCGCGGGCACCGATGGCGGCACCGAGACCGGTGGGGAAGGTACCGACAGGGAAGGTACCGACCCCGATGCCGCTACCGAAAAGAGGAAGCATAAGAAGCAGAGGATACGAAAACCTAACAAACTAGGGATTGGACGACTTGTGATCACAAAGATGGCACCTAGCAAGTTTGAGCCGTTAGAGCCGGAAGAACCTCGCAAGTGCTATGGGTACCAAGTAGGATGCATCCTACGGGAATGCGCGAGCATTAACGACGATGACTTAAGGAGTAAAGAATATTTGACGCAGTTGCTCCTAACGAAGTTGCACAAGAGATCAAGTTCCCCGACCGGGATGATAACATAGAACAACCGTGGGATGATCCAAAGATGAAAAAGATTAACAATCACGCCATGGGCATGTTCAGCAATGATTTGGCCTCCTGGAAAGGGAGGGTGAAACGAGCTATTGAGGCTGATGAACCCCTGTCCAAGATTCTGGAGGAAAATCCGACACTTACGGAAGAGGAGTTCGAAAAGTTCAAAGACACTTGTGCTACCGAGGCAGCCAAGGCTAAGGCTGCGAAATTCAAAAGCCTTCAGCAAAGGAACACGGGGAAGCATCGCCTCGGAAGCCGTGGCTACCTCGATAAAAGGCCCATATGGGATAAGGAGGACCCGGAACGTGAAGCCGCGGGTCTCCCAGACCCCTTCGCGAAGTTCACCAACCCCTTGGAGCATGACTTCATCAGGGCCCGCTACAAGTGGGACAAGGAGAAAAAGGTTTTTTACACGGACAAGATCACGAGGAAATTGATTAGACTACTGGAGAAGCAACACCGGCTTGCAGCCGAAAGCCCTACTTCTCCGATGAGGCCCAAGTGGGACACCCCTCTCAACCGGGCCTTGAACGAACTTAAGGGACTCCCGTTGGACCAGCGGCCGCAATATGGTCCTGTGCATGGCGCTGGAGACGGCACCACGTGGAAGGTGTTTTACAACGACGGCCCGGAGGCCAAGAAGCAGAAATAGAAGTTTAGTCAGGCGGACATCAACGCAAAGGTGAAGCTTGCGGTCGAGAAAAAAGCAGCTGAGGACGCGAAAAAAGCAGCCGAGGACAAATATAAGTTGCTACAGCAGGCAGTCAATGCAGCTGTAACTGCCTACAGAAATGATTTCGCTACTAACTTGGTTCCAGTTATCATCAACTGGGCGAAGGAAAATCCAGAAAAGATGGTACATGATTTCCCAATGCCCAGTTTCGTCGCGAGCAACTGTCAGGACCCCGACCCAATGCCACATCGATCTAGCATGTAACACCTCATATCACTTTGCGGCCTCACGCACGGTATCCCCACGGGTGTCGCATTACCTTTGCCCGGGACCGTTTGCGCCTTTTGGCACACGTATATGACAGTGTCGCTAGCATCCATATGATAAAGAGCCCGGGCTGACATGACTAGTCGTAAACCCAAAGTGGCACAGACTTACAGGGACAGGCATCCATGACCCAGCTTCGAACGTGTCGGTCATCAGCAAGTGGGTCCGGGCTGTAGCACTGGGCTAGCAGGACTCCGGTAAACCGGGCTGTAGTGGGCTAACAGGACTCCGGTACTCAAAGCGTGACATTTCCCCGAAGGGACAGACACAGGAACGAAGAAGGACACATGCCGGCCAGCCTAAGTGTTCCGGAGCAGTAGCAAGCTACCATGGCTCGGTGGAAACACTAGGAGACATTTCCTGGTAAGAGAGGCTACCAAGGATAAACAACTAGGTTGTCAGATCCCACACATACCAAGCATTTCAATAACATACACACAATATGCTCGATATGTGCAAATACAACATGGCATCACAACATGACTCTACAACTCAAGTATTTATTCATTAGGCTCCGAGGAGCGAGATATTACAAACATGGGTCTCATGACCCAACATTCAGAGCATACAAAACAAAGCATAAGCGGAAGCTATCATGTCTGAGTACAGACATCTATAACTGAAAAGGGCTGAGAAGCCTGACTATCTACCAAATCCTGCCGAGGCACAAGATCGTAGCTGAGGTAACAAGCTAAACGTCGAAGACCACGCGGAAATACTAGTGAGACTGAAGTCTCTCTGCAAAAACATAAAATAGGCAAACGTGAGTACAAATGTACCCAGCAAGACTTACATCAGAACTATCTACATATGCATCATTATCAACAAGGGGATGGTGGGGTTTAACTGCAGCAAGCCAGCTTTGACTCGGTGGCTATCCTGAACTACGACTGCAATGTAACTCTTTTGAGGTGGCGCACACGAGTCCACATATTCACCATATCAATACACCACTATGGATCCGCTCCCGTCTCCCTACGAGAACGCCATCCATAGCACTCACACTTATCTTGCGTATTCTAGAGTATCCACTTTCACTTGTCTATGAACTGATATAAGCAACCCAGAAGTCCTTTACCGCGGACACGGCTATTCGAATAGATGATGTTAACCCTGCAGGGGTGTACTTCTTCATACATGTTTCCACCACTTAGCGTCTGCACACGACATGTGCTCGGCAGACTTCAAGCGAAAGCCGACGTGGGTGTAGACCACGACCTACCTAAACACTCAAGTCTCTAGTCCAGGTTTATCGCCTATTCGGGTTCCATCCATGAGGAGATCCGGCTGGAGTTTCGCTCACAGCCCCAAACGATGTGAACAGGGTTCCCGAGATACCAAACGGGCATCCGGTACACCGTGCCACGTACCTACCGCATCACAGCCCACCCCTACGGTCAGCGCTGTCCACGGCCTCCAGTAAGCTACAAACACCAGAAACTACTTGCAACTCCTGGACAGAGGACTAGGGTGAATAAGAAGTCGAGCGGGGTCATATTTCAGGGCCCAATGTATGGTAGTAGCTGAATCATGGATCACAAACACAGAACTCAGTTCCTGAGGACGGCTTCAATGAGACAACCCACCATGTACTCCTACATGGCCTCTCACCGACACCTTTTACCAAATCGTGTTCACACACTTAGCTCACACACAGTAGGACATGTTCACCCACCTCTGATTCATCCCCGATGAATCAGACCTGACTCAACTCTAAGCAGTAGCAGGCATGACAACCAAGCATGAATGAGTAGGCACAACAGGGCTCAAACAATTCCTACTCATACTAGTGGGTTTCATCTATTTACTGTGGAATGACAGGTCATGCAAAGGATAAAGGGGTTCAGCTACCGCAGCAAGTAGCAGATGAATCGTTGTTGTCCTAATGCAGTAAAAGAGAGCAGGAGCGAGAGAGTAGGATTGTATCGGAATGAACAAGGGGGTTTTGCTTGCCTGGCACTTCTGAAGATAACATTGAGTCTTCATCAGTGTCAACGATCACATCATCGGTATCACGTCTATCGAGAGGGGACAAATACCGGCAACACAGAAGGGAACACAATCCATGCAATGCACAATATGATGCATGATCATGACATGGCAAAATGAATGTGTGTTGGGCTAATGCAACTAAGACCAGATTAAATGAAGTTGGTTTGAATCCAAGATTCAAATTCAAACTCCATATGTGGATATTTAAATGCCCTTTATATGATTTGTGCTAAACAGCAGCTATAAGTTGTTCTAACATGCATAAAAATGGTACAGATGGATTCCTTGAATTTTTCTGATAATTTTTCATATATAAATTATTTAATTTGGAGTTACGGTTAATTTTCTATGATTTTTAGAAGTTTTAGGCATTTTCTGGATTTTTCTGAATTATTAATAAATCCAGTAATTGAATTAATGCGCCAGCCTGACGTCATCATGACGTCAGCAGGTCAACTGGGCGCCTCCAGGTCAAACCTGACGTGTGGGGGCCACACGTCAGTGACACAGGGCTGTTAGCTCACTGACAGGTGGGGTCAGGTCAACATCCACGTCATCATGGTCAACTCTGACGTGTGGGTCCACACTGATTAGATAATATTAAACAGAAATTAAACTAGTGTTAGTTAGGGGCGTGGGCCCAGTAGTCAGTGAGAGGGGGGGGGGGTTAGTTAGTGGCATCATTAGCCACTAATTACGGTGCCACGTCGGCACGGCCGGAGTTAACCCGCCGGCGACCTAAACAACGACGGAGGCTCGCCGGACTTGAGCTACAGGCGGCGGCTGGACTCGCGGAGACCACCGGGGCGTAGCCCGTGCTCTCCCGTATCCAAAGGAGCAGGAGGGTGGTGGCGGGGGGTGCCGGAGCTCGCCGGAAGTGCGCTCGCAGCGGCGCCGGAGTTCGGGTGAGTGCGGGGGTTGACGCTATGGTGCATGGGAGGAGGGGCTGGTGGGCGCTACGGGCTCCTGGGAGCAAACCGAGTGCTATGACGCGCCCAGGCACGAGCTACGGCGTCTGTAGCCACGACGGCGGCATGACCGGCGGCGGTGAGCTTTCGGGCTTGTGGGGAACGGCGCTACAGCACGGGGGCGAGCACAAGGAGTTAGGGGATAAGGTAAGTGGCTCACGGCGAGTCGGACGGTGCAGACGGCGGGGCCGGGGAGGCTCTGGACGCGGCGAATCAAGCGACGGAGATCGCCGGCACCGAGGTTGGAGAAGACGTCCGGGGCGGCGATGCAGCGCTCCCCAAGTTTCTTGGCTCGGGGTGGACGAGGAGGACGACGATGCGGTCCTTCTGGATTGGTCGGCGAGGCGAGTGGTGGTCGGTGGCCGTGGCTAAGGCGAGTGGCGGCGACGGCGACTCTCGGGTGGCTCGGGGAAGAGAGTCAGGGGAGGGAGAGAGGGGGTCCAGAGAGAGAGAGGCGGTCGAGGGGGGTCGAGGCCGTCTCCGTGGCGTCGCGAGGGGGGTCGGGGAGGCTGCCACGGCGAAGCAGGAGGTGGCCGGCACTCTTCGGGCGCGCGCCACGCCTCGCCTCTGCCTACTGGCAGAGGAAGAAGAGGACAAGGGGGGAGGTGGGCTGGGCCGGCTGGGGAGCTGGGCCAGGTAGGCTGCGAGGTGAGGTTAGGTAAGTTTCTGTCTCTGTTTTATTTCTTCTGTTTTGTTTTCTTTTTTTTTTCTTTGCCACTGTTTTCAAATTTAAACAAATTCAAAACAGTGCCAAATATCCTCTGAATAATTTATGTTGCTAGATGGACTTTTTCCAACAGCACATAAAACATTTCAAAGTTATCTGAAAATATATCCCATATATTATGAATATAATTCCAGATTCAAATACAATAATGATTTAATTTCAGTGCCCAAAATATTCCACATAAATGTTCACTATTTTTGGTTTGGTCTTCAAAGCCTTGCCAAAATTATCAAACATTTATGAAGGCATGTTGGAAACAATGAATGCAATTTTAAGGGTTCTTGCCCCTCTTTTAAATTGATTTCTGAGGCTTTCACTTTCCTCATTTCAAGTTTAAGAGGAAATAAACATGATGCAACACACCAGACAGCACCAGAAGCTAGGGATGTGACAACTCACCCCCACTAAACAAGAATCTCGTCTCGAGATTCAAGCGTAGGGTAAGGTGAAGGGGAAACGCAAACTAGTATAATCTTCACGATCCAGGTGGCACTTCAAATGAACGTTGATTTGAACACCATTTTGTCTTGAAGTCTTGCCTTGAAAAATCCTGTCAACATGACATGGAGGAAAAAAAAGAGACTCTAGAAGGGTCGATCTTCTTGAAGATCGAACAACTCACGGAATGAGACATAGGACCATCTCTCGGGTTGAGACACGAGATACACATCAAGAGGGGTGGAAAGAAACGGATGACGAAGGTTCACTAGGTGGACAACAATTCCACACTTAAGAAGGTGGTAATCGGTTGTCAACGTAGCGAGGAGTTGAGTTGCCATGATACCACAACGAGACACCTTCGGAACCGTGACTCGTAAATATCTCCCCTTAAGTGGCAAAAGAATTACCTTTGATTCAGAGATCATTGAAACTCTTTATACCAGCTTAAGGCAAATCATAATCGATCATTTAGAGGGGTTCGGTAGAATGGCATACTCAAACTTGGATGATGTGGATTACCTTGTTGAAGACAACGTAATGGATGAATTTTGCTTATCACCGGAAATGGAAGAGACCCATGGTAGAATGGCACATTGGCGGTGCAAGCTGGGAACAAAATGCAAATGCTGGGAATGATTCTGGTAACTGGGGAAGAACCCAACAACAGAGAGTGAATACACTGTTGAAGAGATCATAGCATTGCCGAGGAAACTGAGAGCAATCCCAGTTAGTGCCGATGATAACACGTAGCTCTTGTGCATGCTCTCAAGAACTTGAGCATTTCCATATTCATCAAGGTTTTACCAACATCCGTGTCAAGGATCCTGGCAACACAACTTGCTACCACGATGAATGATGATGGATGATGCAGATGCAAAGGAAGATAACACTTCTCAGATTTCACCCTTGGCGGGGCCAAGGAGATAAAATCTGGATGATCGACCGAGAGACATTTAGCACTCCGCTTCTAATGTTCTCCTTGATGTGCTGGTATAACCCATTCATAGATATGGTTTGATATCTAAACCATCAAGTAAAGGTCGGACTTCGGGAACACAAAAATCCATAGGGGCAACTAGGGAGTAAATCCTACGAAATCCCTATGGGGGGGTGGCCAACTTCCTCAAACAAGATACTATAATAATGGTTCTACCGGATGGGTGTGTTGGCCACGACATCCACTTTACCGGTTATCGCGCGACCAATATTATAATTCTTGGGAAATATTCCAACCATCATATCTGCCTGAGATTCAGATCTGGTTGGTGTCAGGATATTCCAGACTCATCGAGTCTAGGAAGAAAAACGGAAAGTTTGCGACACAAATCGACGAGATGACGTTGCGGGATTCTCGGGAGATGAACTACGATAGCAAGCTCCAAAACATGAGTTGGTTCTGCTACAAACATGTGAACACATTGTCCCAGACAAGCATGACCACGTGGTAGTCTTATAATAAAACACTACCGAGTTCAGGAGGGGGAACCATCAACGAGGGTATCGAAGTCTTGTGCATTACCATGGATTAACACTTAACTCCTTTTCTCGAACAAATCAGTCAGTGGCTTGGGGTGCTACGGAACACATATGGAATGGAGGTTGGAAGTCTCCGAACCACAGAATACTTTCGCACGTATGCATGACTGATTTGGGATGATTCCAAAGAAGCAACATTGACTTTCTCGAATCCACGGCGGCAACTTGCATCAGATGCACATGAATTAAAGGAAGTCACTACCTTCATCCAAACATATGCTTCATGAGCTAGCATGAACAAATGCTTTCAAAAGTTTCCAACACTAGCTTAATGTTCACCAAAATCATGGAGGAGATAAGGATGTTGTCAATGGGCTCAACAACAATCCATCTAGGTTTCCTTTTAAAAGGAATTCCATAGTTAAGTGAACACGGTGATAGCATTGGTCAGACCAAAGATGTAATGGTGTATGCTCGAGGGATCAACCACGAATAAGACAACATTACGAGCATCGTTGGTACTGATTTGATTTGACGATAGCCCACACTCAAATCAAGGATTGATAAGACAATAGGTCCAGCAACTGATCACAGGGACCAATCGATGAAGATATCATCTTTCTTCAACACACATTACACAAGAATATCCCTTTGGAACGAACTAAGTTAGGCAAGCTTTTATCTTCCAATTCTCCAAGTTGTTGTCTAGCTTAACCAACTAGCTCAGGGATATCCAACACAGATTCTTGGAGAAAGGGTGGTTCTCCAGAAACCAACTTGATCACGAGCTCAACATAACAGTCAGGAAACAACCCGGTAACACTTCCAAGAAGATATTTGGAAAGTCACGAACCACCGGTATGTTACTAAGCTCGAGAACAATCTTGCTTTTGAGGGCAAGACGACATGATCAAATGAGTGAGGACTTGAAATAATTCCTAACTCATTGGCCGAGGAGTGCACCAGAAATAGGGACTAGGTAGCACAATCAATCTTAGGGTGACGATTCAATAATCAACACGCTAAGAATGAGGTTATCGTCCATTTAACTACCAAGCAACAGAGTTGCTAGCAATATTGATTTCACACGCCATGATTCATTTGTCGGCATTCCGGTTACAATAACACAGGAACCGAGGAATGAACAATGGTGGCAAAAAGTATCACTGTACCAAGAGTTCATAGGATGGTGTGCAATTCCTATAACAATCTCGATATAAAATATGTAATACTCCAAGGTAGAGCAGAACAAAAGCTGGATTAGCAATTCGATCTGCGGAGCACAACTTCTTTGACCCAATCCTAGATATGGATGTGGTACTGGAGTTTGTTTCTCCTAGTCATTCCGGAATAGAATGGCTTGACGGACCACAAGAGTAATAGGTATCGATGAACGATTGCACGCATACTCTTGACTAACAATTTATAAACGAGGGTCAGAAGACAACTAAAGAAGGACAACTCAAAGGAACATACGATTTTCTGAGTTGTGGATGCATGGTTTAGCATGTTGAACCAAGTTCAACATGTTTCTTCCGGATAACCCATGCAGAAAGGTAGAACTGGCAGAGCCACAATATATAATGGAGAACTCATCAAGAATAATCCTGTTGTGATATTTCAGTCCAACGAGGAACTTCTGCCCTAAGTAGTTCATGGTATTTGGAAGAAGAAGATACCACGGATTTCAAGGACTATCGCAAAGGTTACTAATATCCTAAAGGCACTAGCAATTACTATCAACATGAAGTAGGTAGAGTGAATCTCGGGTTCAGAACCCAGGAATAGAATACCTACTACTAAGTAGCATCACGGAATGCTTTCGAGAATGATGGCCAGAATCATCACACTGGGAACACAAATCATGGCTAAATTACTAGATGATCCCCTAAGACACCTAGGGTCATAATAATATCTCCAACATATATGTCAAGGTAACAGAGTACCTCAACTCACTAATTAGTGTGGTTAATCTGGCCCAAAGGAACATTGAAACGGGAGGAAGGAATTTGCAAGTGCATCAGACTGTTTAGAGACCTGAGATGACTCGGACAGCGTAACGGCTGTAAATGCTCAAAAAAGGTTTGAGACATTCACAAAAATGGTGGCATAACCACCCAGAAACACAATATCAAGGTTTCAAGATCAACAATTAACATACGGAAGTAATAGGAGCTGAAACGAGGCTTAATTCCAACAATTCTATAAGTCTACGGATTAGTAACACGTGATCCTGATAGAAAGAAGAGATAGCCTAGTTCTTAATCCCCGTAGAAGAGAAGATGATGACTCGGATCAGAAGGTCATGAGGTATAAGGAGTAAAAAGATCCTTACGTTCCATCCCACAATCAATTCCCTTATATAACTAAAGAATTTCTAGACTCAACTTCGACCAGTTTGGCTTGGTAATCCTACAGGCAGTCAAGCTCTGATACCAACGCTGTCAGGACCCCGACTCAATGCCACATCGATCTAGCATGTAACACCTCATATCACTTTGCGGCCTCACGCACGGTATCCCCACGGGTGTCGCATTACCTTTGCCCGGGACCGTTTGCGCCTTTTGGCACACGTATATGACAGTGTCGCTAGCATCCATATGATAAAGAGCCCGGGCTGACATGACTAGTCGTAAACCCAAAGTGGCACAGACTTACAGGGACAGGCATCCATGACCCAGCTTCGAACGTGTCGGTCATCAGCAAGTGGGTCCGGGCTGTAGCACTGGGCTAGCAGGACTCCGGTAAACCGGGCTGTAGCGGGCTAACAGGACTCCGGTACTCAAAGCGTGACATTTCCCCGAAGGGACAGACACAGGAACGAAGAAGGACACATGCCGGCCAGCCTAAGTGTTCCGGAGCAGTAGCAAGCTACCATGGCTCGGTGGAAACACTAGGAGACATTTCCTGGTAAGAGAGGCTACCAAGGATAAACAACTAGGTTGTCAGATCCCACACATACCAAGCATTTCAATAACATACACACAATATGCTCGATATGTGCAAATACAACATGGCATCACAACATGACTCTACAACTCAAGTATTTATTCATTAGGCTCCGAGGAGCGAGATATTACAAACATGGGTCTCATGACCCAACATTCAGAGCATACAAAACAAAGCATAAGCGGAAGCTATCATGTCTGAGTACAGACATCTATAACTGAAAAGGGCTGAGAAGCCTGACTATCTACCAAATCCTGCCGAGGCACAAGATCGTAGCTGAGGTAACAAGCTAAACGTCGAAGACCACGCGGAAATACTAGTGAGACTGAAGTCTCTCTGCAAAAAACATAAAATAGGCAAACGTGAGTACAAATGTACCCAGCAAGACTTACATCAGAACTATCTACATATGCATCATTATCAACAAGGGGATGGTGGGGTTTAACTGCAGCAAGCCAGCTTTGACTCGGTGGCTATCCTGAACTACGACTGCAATGTAACTCTTTTGAGGTGGCGCACACGAGTCCACATATTCACCATATCAATACACCACTATGGATCCGCTCCCGTCTCCCTACGAGAACGCCATCCATAGCACTCACACTTATCTTGCGTATTCTAGAGTATCCACTTTCACTTGTCTATGAACTGATATAAGCAACCCAGAAGTCCTTTACCGCGGACACGGCTATTCGAATAGATGATGTTAACCCTGCAGGGGTGTACTTCTTCATACATGTTTCCACCACTTAGCGTCTGCACACGACATGTGCTCGGCAGACTTCAAGCGAAAGCCGACGTGGGTGTAGACCACGACCTACCTAAACACTCAAGTCTCTAGTCCAGGTTTATCGCCTATTCGGGTTCCATCCATGAGGAGATCCGGCCGGAGTTTCGCTCCCAGCCCCAAACGATGTGAACAGGGTTCCCGAGATACCAAACGGGCATCCGGTACACCGTGCCACGTACCTACCGCATCACAGCCCACCCCTACGGTCAGCGCTGTCCACGGCCTCCAGTAAGCTACAAACACCAGAAACTACTTGCAACTCCTGGACAGAGGACTAGGGTGAATAAGAAGTCGAGCGGGGTCATATTTCAGGGCCCAATGTATGGTAGTAGCTGAATCATGGATCACAAACACAGAACTCAGTTCCTGAGGACGGCTTCAATGAGACAACCCACCATGTACTCCTACATGGCCTCTCACCGACACCTTTTACCAAATCGTGTTCACACACTTAGCTCACACACAGTAGGACATGTTCACCCGCCTCTGATTCATCCCCGATGAATCAGACCTGACTCAACTCTAAGCAGTAGCAGGCATGACAACCAAGCATGAATGAGTAGGCACAACAGGGCTCAAACAATTCCTACTCATACTAGTGGGTTTCATCTATTTACTGTGGAATGACAGGTCATGCAAAGGATAAAGGGGTTCAGCTACCGCAGCAAGTAACAGATGAATCGTTGTTGTCCTAATGCAGTAAAAGAGAGCAGGAGCGAGAGAGTAGGATTGTATCGGAATGAACAAGGGGGTTTTGCTTGCCTGGCACTTCTGAAGATAACATTGAGTCTTCATCAGTGTCAACGATCACATCATCGGTATCACGTCTATCGAGAGGGGACAAATACCGGCAACACAGAAGGGAACACAATCAATGCAATGCACAATATGATGCATGATCATGACATGGCAAAATGAATGTGTGTTGGGCTAATGCAACTAAGACCAGATTAAATGAAGTTGGTTTGAATCCAAGATTCAAATTCAAACTCCATATGTGGATATTTAAATGCCCTTTATATGATTTGTGCTAAACAGAAGCTATAAGTTGTTCTAACATGCATGAAAATGGTACAGATGGATTCCTTGAATTTTTCTGATAATTTTTCATATATAAATTATTTAATTTGGAGTTACGGTTAATTTTCTATGATTTTTAGAAGTTTTAGGCATTTTCTGGATTTTTCTGAATTATTAATAAATCCAGTAATTGAATTAATGCGCCAGCCTGACGTCATCATGACGTCAGCAGGTCAACTGGGCGCCTCCAGGTCAAACCTGACGTGTGGGGGCCACACGTCAGTGACACAGGGCTGTTAGCTCACTGACAGGTGGGGTCAGGTCAACATCCACGTCATCATGGTCAACTCTGACGTGTGGGTCCACAGTGATTAGATAATATTAAACAGAAATTAAACTAGTGTTAGTTAGGGGCGTGGGCCTAGTAGTCAGTGAGAGGGGGGGGGTTAGTTAGTGGCATCATTAGCCACTAATTACGGTGCCACGTCGGCACGGCCGGAGTTAACCCGCCGGCGACCTAAACAACGACGGAGGCTCGCCGGACTTGAGCTACAGGCGGCGGCTGGACTCGCGGAGACCACCGGGGCGCAGCCCGTGCTCTCCCATATCCAAAGGAGCAGGAGGGTGGTGGCGGGGGGCGCCGGAGCTCGCCGGAAGTGCGCTCGCGGCGGCGCCGGAGTTCGGGTGAGTGCGGGGGTTGACGCTATGGTGCATGGGAGGAGGGGCTGGTGGGCGCTACGGGCTCCTGGGAGCAAACCGAGTGCTATGACGCGCCCAGGCACGAGCTACGGCGTCTGTAGCCACGACGGCGGCATGACCGGCGGCGGTGAGCTTTCGGGCTTGTGGGGAACGGCGCTACAGCACGGGGGCGAGCACAAGGAGTTAGGGGATAAGGTAAGTGGCTCACGGCGAGTCGGACGGTGCAGACGGCGGGGCCGGGGAGGCTCTGGACGCGGCGAATCAAGCGACGGAGATCGCCGGCACCGAGGTTGGAGAAGACGTCCGGGGCGGCGATGCAGCGCTCCCCTAGTTGCTTGGCTCGGGGTGGACGAGGAGGACGACGATGCGGTCCTTCTGGATTGGTCGGCGAGGCGAGTGGTGGTCGGTGGCCGTGGCTAAGGCGAGCGGCGGCGACGGCGACTCTCGGGTGGCTCGGGGAAGAGAGTCAGGGGAGGGAGAGAGGGGGTCCAGAGAGAGAGAGGCGGTCGAGGGGGGTCGAGGCCGTCTCCGTGGCGTCGCGAGGGGGGTCGGGGAGGCTGCCACGGCGAAGCAGGAGGTGGTCGGCGCTCTTCGGGCGCGCGCCACGCCTCGCCTCTGCCTACTGGCAGAGGAAGAAGAGGACAAGGGGGGAGGTGGGCTGGGCCGGCTGGGGAGCTGGGCCAGGTAGGCTGCGAGGTGAGGTTAGGTAAGTTTCTGTCTCTGTTTTATTTCTTCTGTTTTGTTTTCTTTTTTTTTCTTTGCCACTGTTTTCAAATTTAAACAAATTCAAAACAGTGCCAAATATCCTCTGAATAATTTATGTTGCTAGATGGACTTTTTCCAACAGCACATAAAACATTTCAAAGTTATCTGAAAATATATCCCATATATTATGAATATAATTCCAGATTCAAATACAATAATGATTTAATTTCAGTGCCCAAAATATTCCACATAAATGTTCACTATTTTTGGTTTGGTCTTCAAAGCCTTGCCAAAATTATCAAACATTTATGAAGGCATGTTGGAAACAATGAATGCAATTTTAAGGGTTCTTGCCCCTCTTTTAAATTGATTTCTGAGGCTTTCACTTTCCTCATTTCTGAAGCTAGGGATGTGACAGCAACTCCATGAACAACAACACCATCGCACCATCACTTGCTCAAGCAACCGGGCCTCCTCTTGCAGCCGCTCCCGCTCATAGCAGCCCGTCCTCAGTCTCAGGCACGCTAGGTGGGACTTCGTCTTTGGCTGAGCTCGACGCCGTCACGGTAATTACATGTCGCACCAACATATATATATATATAGATAATATTCCATTTTTGTTGCCTTTCGGTTGTTTTATGCCACAGAATATGTGTTTGCAGGCGAAAGAAACCCCGTGCACCATACTCTACTTGATCAAAGGCCAGAAGGTGGACGTGGGAAAGGGGATGATAATGGACCCCTCTCAACGCACGTTCCACAACCAGCCGATCCCCGTTGGGCACTTCAGGGTTAGCTTGACTAGTGTGAAATCGGGGCACGAGGATTTGCCTCCTCCAGTACAGCATGTGGGAGCGGATGACGAGACCCCGCCGCGGATTGGAAGCTGCAAGGGTTGGGTGCTGCTATGGCCGAAGAATCTTATTCGTCTGGAGCCGGCCGAGAGCACACCAATAACTACCACACATCAACAAGCATGTGCGGAGACCACCACCCCGCCTACGCAATTACCAGCTCCTGTAGTGCCGGGTGAGAGCGGTGGACGACATGATGAAGGGGGTGCAATAGTACTGGCTGATGTAATTTCTCCTGTAGAATAGAGAATGGATGATGAGATGGAGGTCGACCCTATGGATTACCTCAATACAAACGAGTATGACTGTGACATAGATATGATGAGTCAACCATATGACGAATCGGGCTATCAGCTTGCTAATGAGGATATGGATGATATGCTCGGGCAGGGTCGTACCATGGATTGCAAAAAGTCTCTCTACATTTGTGGTCTCGCAGGCATTTCTATGTATATCATGATGACATTTCTATGTGCTAAAGATTCTTCTACAAAGCCTGTTCAAATACAAAACAAATATGCCTAAAAAAACTACTTAAATTAGCAGTAGCGAGTGTATAAAAGTTAGTAGCAGCGCCACAGTAGCAGTAGCTCGTCCAGCCAAAGAGCGCTAGCGCTACTAGCAGTAGCGAGCTTCACCTAACCGCGCTGCTGCTACACTTGTGTAGCAGTAGCGCGGGTGCGCACGCACTACTGCTATGAGTTAGCTGTAGCGCCTTATTAGTAGCACGGGTACCCGCGCTACTGACACATCTAAAACCCGCGCTGCTGCTAGCCTTTTCCCTTGTAGCGGGAGCCCTATCCATATCATACATAGAGGGTCGGGCAATCCACGAGAAGAGAGGGAGGGGTCATAGCTATCGATAGAGTCGAAGAGAGGATCAAGTGGGTGGGTGCGAGATCGATGAAGAGAAGCCATCAAAATTGTGTGTGTGTGTGTGTGTGCAAGTCAAAGATATAGGGCGAGTGGCCTACCTGAACGTTAGAGGGCACATGTCAAGTTTGTCTGTGGTAGGGAGACATGACTAGAGCGCTTGATGTATCGGTGTGTGTGGGGGGGAGGGGATGGGGGTAGGGGTAGGCAGAGGCCTAACTATAGAGGTAGAACGACTCGTATATGTGTTGAGAAGGAGAGACCCAGCTATGTCTTGAGGAAGATCGGTCGACATCCATACATAACTGAAGGACGGGAAATATGATGGGACAGAGAGAGAGAGGAGAGAGAGAGGGAGGGAGAGGGAGGGAGAGGGTTAGAGTGTTGGATGGGTGATGGAGTTGCTTCTCGGAGATGTTGGGAGAGGCCTACTAGACAAACTGAGGGTGGAACTGCAATGTTATCAATAAGAGTGGGGATGTGTTTCTGTGTGTGCCTGTGCGTGATAGATCTGTTGGGACGCATCCATGCATGATGAAGGGGAACCATGTGTTTGGTAAGCAAACCTAACTAGATCGGTAGATCAATTGTTGTTTGTCGGAGGAAGGGAGAGACACAACTAATGAGGTAGATCGATCGATGTGTGGGTAAAAATGAGTCATAAGGACCTAGCTGGCTATATGTATAGCGAGAGATCGGTCGGTGTACGTCCATTTGTTAGAGGCAAATAAGGCCCAGCGAGACGGATAGACAGAGAGAATGGAGCTAGGAGGTGGTGCGAGAGGCCCAACTACTAGCTAGATAGGGGGAGGAGTGTGCGGTTGTGAGACCGATGAAAAGAGGGGTGAGAGTTTACACGTGTGTCTGACCATATGAGAGACACGAGGAAAGGACACATAAAGGAGGAGAATGAAGCTGTGTGTGTATGCTGTAGGTTGGCATCGCTGGAGAGGTTTATCGATCGGTGTGTGTCGGAAAGGAGTTGTGGAGACTCCGGGAGAACGACCTAAAGAAAAAAACCGAATGTGCCCGGTGGATAGAATGCCGAGGGAGGGGGAGGGCGAGGAGGGTGTGTGCATGCATGAGAGATAGTTAGTGGTAGCTACAAAGGTTAGAGGATTGTGTGGGTGTAAGAGACTAACAAAGATCATAATTTGATACGAAAGCGGATTCATATATTTGAATATGATATCATAGTGTTTTAAACATCACATGCATGAATATAGAGGTGATACACGTGCTGTGCACATGTTATACCATAATGTGATAATGCATGGCGTTTGCAACTCACAGCTAAATGCCGAACAATCTAAACCATACTATACATCAAACAATCTCATATTTTATTTGAATTTGTGATAATGTGCGGCGTTTGCAGCTTACAACTAAACATCGAGCAATCTAAACAATAATATATATTGAACATTCTCTCATTTTATTTGAATTTGTGGTAATGTGTGGTGTTTGCAACTCACATCTAAATACTTGTAGGCGTACGGGGCGGGGCACCATACACAATGTGATAAACACATTATACATATGAGACATGGTTTAGATTACGAATATCTATCTAGAGCTAGAAATGTAATGTGATTTGAAATCAAAATAAAGTGGATTCAAAAAATCTAGTTCGAGTTCATATAGTACACATAGTTCATATGTAACTCGAGGCTGATCATGTGGTGTGTTGTGAAGATAATACACAAACGATGGTTTAACTTGACAATAATGATGATTGTAGATCTTACTAAAACAGAGAAACAAATTCAAATGCTTTGACTTCACAACAATCATTACTGTAGATAATACACAAACGATGGTTTAACTTGACAATAATGATGATTGTAGATCTTATTAAAACAAAGAAACAAATTCAAATTTAGTTCATATTGAAGCGGTAGTATATACGTTTGGAATGCACTAAAACGTTCATTTGAGTAGTAGGTTGCATGCATTGTACACGTAGCAAAATATTTTAATTGAACATAACATGAATTCGAAGTTTCGAATGACATTTTTAGTGCGCATTGATTTGGTACAGTACATGTTAGGCTTGTCCGGAAATTTCAACTCGCGCCTTGTTAGCCCGAAATATTTAAGATATATCTTTGTCTCGTTGTGCTCCGACAACTCCCTCCATCTCAACCCGTGCCTTGCTATTCTGAAATTACAACGCGCGCAAAAACTCCCACCTCCTGTGAACTCCCGACACGCGAAATGCCCGTGGTACCCCTGAACCGAAAGAACCGCCTCAAATCGGTGGGGGTACTTTCGTAACTTACCCCACATTTCGGACAAGCGCGTCTCTAAGCCATGGTTCCCAAGTGCCATCCCATCCACCCACCCATTCGTACACCAAGGACGCCAAAACCCATGACGAAACCCCACACCATGCTCCGTCCGCCACCCAGCCGGAGCCTCTTCCCCGACGATGTCGTCCACAGCAACACCTCGACGTCCCTTATCCACCGTACCGGATGAGGATCCTTCGTCGATCTCATCGTCCCGCCGGTTCAGCCACCCCGTACTCCACCTCCAAGGAGCTGCCCCGACATTCCCCTCGGCTTTCGCGCCACCTCCATTCCCACACCGCCGTCTTCACCTGCACCACCGGAAGAGCATCATCATCACCGTTTCCTCGGATGAAGCTGCGGCCTAATCGGCGCCACCAAAGAGGTTGTACACTAATCGCCACATTTTCTTCTTGATTCGATATCACGGTGCTGCCGGCGCTCGGTCCCGAGCCGACACGGCGCGGCTCCATCCACGGCGGCGTCGCCGGCCAGTTCCTCCATGGCGTCGCTCCCTCGGCGGCACGTCCACATCAGTAGGAGTTGCTGCTGCTTTAGCTCTTGCTCGCGCTGCTGCTCTGCTCTTGCTCTCGGTCCCCTGCCTGGTCTGCTCTTTCTATTGCTCTTGCTCGCGCTGCTGCTCTCGCTCTTGCTCTTGCTTGCGATGCTGCTCCGGTTTGGCTACACTTCAGTTGACTGAATCGACTTTTGGGTCAGTTGATTTTCAAGGGGTGGGCTCGCCGGGGTGAAGGAAGAACCAGTCGCAGCGAGGAGGGGGGCTCGCCAGAGAGGTAGCCCACTATCTATCATAGGGTTCAGGATGGGGGCTGTGGTCGCCGGCGGTGGCGGGGCGATGGCGTGGGGATCGCCGGAGAAAAAGCTCGGCACGGGGGGGGCCTAGAGGGATGGTCGGGGCGGTGGCAGACCGGCGGTGGGGAGTGTTTTCGAGGCGGGCGGGGCTGTGCACTACCCGCCGCGGGCGGCGGGGGACTGCTGTTTGGCAGGTGGTGGCTAGCAGATCAGGGGGGTGGAGGTTGAAGATGAACCACAGGCCCTTGATTTCGTATCCAACGGCTGCAAAATCGACTGACCAGAAATGAAAAAGTCAGTCGACCGACGTGTAGCCTCACCTTGCTAGTGCTTTCTGTTTCGACAGCAAAATTCAGTTTCAACTGCAAAATTTAGTTTCGACAGTTAGGTTCAGTTTCTACAGTTAAGTTCAGTTTTGACAGTTAAGTTTAGAGATGATCGGTTGATGTATTTTACATAGCACTTTGTGGTTATATATTTTACATCATGTATTGGAGATGCTATTAGAATTCCACTCAGGTTAACGTTGTTCATTGTCTCTCTTGTCCTGCTTCAGCCTTGGCGTCGTAAAACTCACCGGAGCTGCTCCAACGACGAAACCCTCCATCACAGCAGAGCAGTACCTCGGGCTCCATCTCCAGACGCCTAAGATCTTCTTCCCCTCCTCCGGCAGGAAAGTCAGCCGGAGCATCCCCACCGGCCAACCCAATCGACATGGCTTCGCCAAAGAGGTTGTACACTTGTTGCATCTCTTTTTTACTCTACATGTTATATATATTGTCCACTGAGCACACGGATTTTTTCCTTCAGTGTCTCCTTGCAAGAAAAAATGTAGGAATTTTAATTTTCACTTGTCCTCCTTTTGAAATTCCTATTCATGAAGCACAAGACTAAGAGATAGTAGCATAATAGCATTATAACCGTACATTTTCTTGTGGTTTGACTTAATATCACCATGCTTCTTTGCATCTTGTGATCTTCCAATTGTTGTGAATCAAACACCCAGATTGGCAGAAATCCTGTGTTTTTAAATTATCTGTTTTGCACGTGCATTCCTATCCTATTCCTGTCTACTTCCTATCCCTGCATTGTTGGAATCCACCGATACAAATGAGCCCTTACAGAATTACTTCTCTTACAAATAGTTCTCAAAGAAAACCTTGCGTGGTTTGTCCTGCTCCTGCTGCGCCGTCATACACCCCAGCTCAGCTGCTCCAACGACAGAAGGGTCCAGCACAGCAGGGATCCGACCTCTAGACTGTCTTTCGTCGCCTCAGATCTTCTTCCCCGGCACTGGCAGCCATGAAAACTGCATTACCATCATCAACCGAGCAGATGACCTCGAGGACTACACGGGTCCCAAGAGAGGTCGCACTCTTTCGTGTCTGCTTAGGTTATGCATCGGTTAATATTACATGCTACTTTATCGTCCTGTTCACCGATTAGACTCTGAGTCAGCTCCAAACTAATGGTCAAACTTGAGTTTTTAAATGGTTGTGGGGTACATATCGGGGCCGCTATCAATAGTATCTATCTACTATCTGGTTAATCTCCGGTGTCTACTATGAGTTTCATGTTGGGTGGGAAACAAACAGTAAAGAAGCCATTATCTGTATTTATTAACTGAAGCGATTATCTGCCTGCTATTATTGGTTTTGGGTCTATCCACAGGTTGCTACCATCACTCTGGATTTCTGCATGCACTCCTTACATAATCTCACTATGTTTTATTCCTATGCATGACAGTTATTGTAAACAATGGAACTGAACATGTAGAGCAAAAGAGCCTTGCGTGGCAATATAATTTCATGCAGACGTCGCTCCATGGTCGGCGCAAAGGCAGCCCCCCTCCACGCATTTCGGATTGTAATCAAGAGGAAGATATCTGTTTTGAGGAGGATTCAGAAGGAGAAGATAACTCCTATTTACCCCCTGAGGTCTTTGCTCTAACTTGGCATGCTGATGTTGGTTATATCATGCATATGGTGTCTTACATTGCTTACTTTATACATCAAATATGTCGTCTGCTTAGTTTAGACATCCTTTGTGCGAATGCCATCTGTTTAGTTTATTCATCGTTTATGTGAATTATGCAACGCCACCTTGTTTAGCCAGGCATCATATATGTGAATTTTGCAATGCCATCCTGCTTAGCCAGTCATCTTATATGTAAATTATATCAGGCCATCCTTTTTTTTCGTTACATATTACATTGGTCAACAATGTTAGTACATTCAACTGCTCTTCGTGTGCATCAGCCATTTGACACGGTGATGGCAAATTCTAGAGTGAAAATAAGGTATTCTGAGCAGACTATGCTATCTGACGAAGCGCATATCTCGCTGGTCTTACGGATAGCTCCTCAGAGGAGGATTCAGAGACAGATGACCAGTCCTATTCCCCCCCCCCCCGAGGTCTATGCTCTAACTTGGCAGGGTTATGTTGCTCATATCGTGCGTACGTATGGTGCCTCGCATTGCTATGCCATTTGATTAGTTTAGACATGCTTTGTGTGAATGCCACCTGTTCAGTGTCTAATTACCATATATGTGAATTATGCATTGCCATCTTGTTGCAAGACATTATATATGTGAATTATACAATGCTCTCTTGTTGCAAAGGCATTATATATGTGAATTATGCAATGCCATGTTGTTTAGCCAATCATCATGTATGTGAATTATATCATGCTATCATTTTTTTGTATTACGTGTTCCATTTGTCGACAATGTTTGTATATTCAACTACTCTTCCTGTGCATCAGCCAGAAGCGGTGATGGAAGTATCTGGAGTGAAAACAAGGTATTCAGAGCAGACAATGCTACCTGCTGAAGCAGACATCTTGCTGGCTACAGAGAGCTCCTTAGAGGAGGATTCAGAGACTGATGACCAGTCCTATTTCCCCCCTGAGGTCTATGCTCAAACTTGGCAGGGTTATATTACCCATGTCATGCATGTTGTCTTGCATTGCTTAGTTTTTACATCATATATAGATTGCCATCTGCTTACTTGCTTACTATATAAATCATATATTTGAATTATATCATGCCATCATGTTTACATAGTACATACACATCATCTATCTGAATTATGGCATGGCAACCAATTTAATAAAGACATCATATAGTTATATCATCTCATCCTGTTTAGTGTTTACAGTCATCATATTTAGAATTATGGCATTCTATCCATGAATGTATGTGAATTATGGCATGCCAACCTATTTAATAAACACATTATATAGTTATGTCATGTCATCCTATTTACATAGTCTCTTAATTTGAACTATGTCTTTCCATCTTTTTTAGTTAGCCATCATAATGTGAAATTGTGTCATGCTATCCTGTTTAGTTAGCCATCATATATGTGAAATTGTGTCATGCTATCCTGTTTGGTTAGACAACATAAATATGAATTATTTCATGCCCTCTTTTATTCCCCACTATCCATTGCACCTGTCTATCATACAATGTCTATACTTTCAATTACTTTTCTTGTTTATCAGCCATTTGAATTGGAGAGCGTGATGGCAGTATCTAAGGGAGTAACAACACGGTCTTCAGAGTAGATAGTGCTACCAGTTGATGCAGATAGAACCACGGTTGTACTTTCCCAAGGACCAGATCCACCACACAAAACCCAGACTCTCGCAGATTGTACCCCTACCCAGTTGGACAGAGAACCAGCTACACCCCTTCTAACCCCAACCCCAGCAGATAGTAACCCAGTTCCAGTTGACACAACACCGTCTCCGCCACAGAGCACCCAAACACGAGCGGTTAGTAAAGGAGCTGCAGTTCCCAAAGCACGAGGGCCATCACTCTGAATCCCAACTCAACACTTAAAGGAGAAGAAGATTTGTTCTCAGGTCAGGTTCTATAGCTATGGTTCATACTCCTTTACTCTTTCATTACTGTATTTACTCATACCAACTATTTTCAAATTTGAAGGATGGAATTGAAACTCCAATGGCTCAACAGGTATGTTTTAAACTTGTTTCTTTAACTGGTTTGCTGTTGTAACCTGCTCAATGTTGATTTCAGTTTCAATTGAATAAACAGTTATGTTCTCATGCAATGCACATTACAAGTGTTGTTATTGCTCTATAGTTACCCACACTTTTATTCTGTCTATTCTGCTTAAACAAATATTATTTGAACTGTGTCTATATCTTGATTTGGCAACAAAAACTAGAATGATATAGACCATAAAGTGACCATGGCACATAGATATATGTTTGTTTCATGCTGTTATCCTGTCCACTTTACTACTGAACTCATTTACCAAAGTGAGTTTCATATACAACATGGTAAACATTTGATGTGTTTGCTTGTTTCTCTTTTAGAATGCGGACAAAATATTGGAGAACAATACCGCGTTATCCAATGGTAAAGGAAGTAATGCAGATAAGGTTCAAGATAGTGAGACATCCATGTTGGTGTCCAAGAAAGCTGATAAAAACTATCTTCACGACAGTGAGGGAACCCAAAAGTCCTATCTTGATGTAGTGTTCGAGTTATTGGCCACTACTGCCGGCACAAGCTCTTCGAACTCGCTGCCTGAATTAGTTCGTCTTCTTGAGTCTCAACTTCAAGTTGAAAGACATCGATCAGATGTGCTGCGACAGGAAGCTGAAGGACCGAGGAAGTCCCTGCAGAATTCTGATGCATATTTTCTGGTGCAACAGCAAGCGCTGGAGGATTTAAGCGTCAAACAAGAGAAAGTTAATAAGCTTGCTAAGCGTCTTGCCAGCATTATCATTACCCAGGATATTGTTTCTTGAGATCTTCTGAAGTGGTTTCAGTTCTGGATTTGTTTTGCTGCGGCGTTTATTTGCGCTGGTCGCCAACTTTGACAACCAGTGTATATGATATGCTGCTTTGTTCCCTATATTTGCACTGGTGGTGAACTTTGATGCCTAGTGGATGTAATATGTGTAACAGCCGTGATAGCCTAGCATAAGTTGCTTGCTTATTTATTTCCTTGTTGTTTTGTTTATTTTTTTGCTTGTAGTCAGTGCAATTCTTTTTAAAACTAGGCCACAATAACCATGGGCTAATATTTACTGTAGTGACACTGGGCCTCCTACGGGCCGTAGAAACAGTGGGCCTTCCACGGGCCGTAGAAATAGTAGGCCTTCTATGGGTCGTAGAAACAATTGGCCTTCTATGGGCCGTAGAAACAATGGGCCTTCTACGGGCCACGGAAACAATGGGCCTTCTACGGGCCGTATCATCAATGGCCCTTATACGGGCCATATGACCATAACGGGCCATCGTTAATAGGCCGTATTTGATGACGCTATGAAAACGGCCCAACATATTAACGGACCACAAATGGGCCGATGTAACCACGGGCTGAATTTGGCCCATAAGCAGAAAATGACAGTAACGGGCCATAAGTAAACAAATGCTGGAAATGAGCGCAAGAATAAATGGGCTCTGAGAAGGCCGAAAGATAACATTTGCTGGAAATGGCCCAACTGAATAACGGGCCCTTAATGAGTTTAAAGTGATATATTGTTCATTACGGGCCAGTTTCACCACGGGCGGTTAGTGGGTGTAAAGTGATACACTGTTCATTGCGGGCCAGTTTCACCACGGGCCGTTAATAGGCCAAGAGTTACATAGGGCCTCATATGGGCCGAAAGACGTCATGGGCCATACATGGGCCAAAAGTGAAAATAGGGTGGAATCATATTGGATGGCCCAGATGACGCTACTGGGCCTAATTCGGATAGGGCCTAACGGGCCTTGGGTTAGCGGGCTGTAAATTGGCTATATGCGAACAGGCCGTTAACAGGCTTTCCATGGGCCGGCCCACCACCTTACGACTAACTCAAACGGGCCGGCCTTTTCACAGGAATGGGCCTCTGTTGGGCCGTGCCACGTGTCGACGTATCATAGGCGCCTTATGTCCAATGAGTGGATGACATCTGTCCCAACGGTGAGCCGACACGTGTTTCCTCCAGCCAATGATGATTTTACACGTGGAAAATCCCCATTGGTCGGGGCTGTTAATGGGTTATCGGATCCAAAACCCAACCCAATAGCTTAACGGCATTCCGTTACGGTGGATGCCACGCGTCGGTCACCCTTGACGAAAGCACTTCTGTGATGCGCGATTTATCGTCATGGAAGTGGACACTTCCTTCATGATAATTTTGGTAACGTCATGGAACACTTCTACAACAGCATAGGTATGACTACCTTGATTCTGTCATAAATTTGTCATGGATGTACATGCATGACAAAAAACGCGACCTACTGTCACAAACACGTATCATCACGGAAGTGTATTTTTTTGTAGTGATATACCTCGTCAGGACGAGTCCACCATGTTACTGAAGGAAATATGCCCTAGAGGCAATAATAAAGTTATTATTTATTTCCTTATATCATGATAAATGTTTATTATTCATGCTAGAATTGTATTAACCGGAAACATAATACATGTGTGAATACATAGACAAACATAGTGTCACTAGTATACCTCTACTTGACTAGCTCATTGATCAAAGATGGTAGTGTTTCCTAACCATAGACAAGAGTTGTCATTTGATTAATGAGATCACATCATTAGGAGAATGATGTGATTGACTTGACCCATTCTGTTAGCTTAGCACTTGATCGTTTAGTATGTTGCTCCTGCTTTCTTCATGACTTATACATGTTCCTACAACTATGAGATTATGCAACTCCCGTTTACCGGAGGAACTCTTTGTGTGCTACCAAACGTCACAACATAACTGGGTGATTATAAAGGAGCTCTGCAGGTGTCTCCGAAGGTACATGTTGAGTTGGCGTATTTCGAGATTAGGATTGGCCACTCCGATTGTCGGAGAGGTATCTCTGGGCCCTCTCGGTAATGCACATTACTATAAGCCTTGCAAGAAATGTAGCTAATGAGTTAGTTACAGGGTGATGCATTACATAACGAGTAAAGAGACTTGCCGGTAACGAGATTGAACTAGGTATTGAGATACCGATGATCGAATCTCGGGCAAGTGACATACCGATGACAAAGGGAACAAAGTATGTTGTTATGCGGTTTGACCGATAAAGATCTTCGTAGAATATGTGGGAGCCAATATGAGCATCCAGGTTCCGCTATTGGTTATTGACCAGATACATGTCTCGGTCATGTCTACATAGTTCTCGAACCCATAGGGTCCGCGCGCTTAAAGTTAGATGACGGTTATATTATGAGTTTATATGTTTTGATGTACCAAAGATAGTTCAGAGTCCTGGATGTGATCACGGACATGACGAGGAGTCTCGAAATGGTCGAGACATGAAAATTGATATATTGGACGACTATATTCGGACACCGGAATGGTTCCGGGGGTTATCGGATGTATACGGGAGTCCCGTGGGTTACCGGAACCCCCCGGGGGGGTTAATGGGCCTCATGGGCCCAAAGTGGAGAAGAGGAGGGGTGGCTAGGGAAGGCCGCGCGCCCCCTCCCCCTCTAGTCCGAATAGGACAAGGAGGGGAGGCGGCGCCCCCCTTTCCTTCCTCACCTCTCTCCCCTTCCTTCCCCCTCTCCTACTTGGACAAGGAAAGGAGGGAGTCCTACTCCCGGAGGGAGTAGGACTCCTCCCTGGCGCGCCTCCTCCTGGCCGGCCGCCCCCTCCCCTTGCTCCTTTATATACGGGGGCAGAGGGGCACCTCTAGACAAAAAATTGATCCTTGAGATCTATTGGCCATGTGCGGTGCCCCCCTCCACTATATTCCACCTTGATAATATTGTAGCGGTGCTTAGGCGAAGCCCTGCATCGGTAGAACATCATCATCGCCACCACGCCGTCATGCTGACGGAACTCTCCCTCGAAGCTCGGCTGGATCGGAGTTCGAGGGACGTCATCAAGCTGAACATGTGCTGATTGTCGTGCGTTCGGTACTTGATCGGGCGGATCATGAAGACGTACGACTACATCAACCATGTTGTGCTAATGCTGCCGCTTTCGGTCTACGAGGGTACGTGGACAAAACTCTCCCCTCTCGTTGCTATGCATCACCATGATCTTGCGTGTGCGTAGGAAAATTTTGAAATTACTACGTTCCCCAACAGTGGCATCCGAGCCTGGTTTTATGTGTAGATGTTATATGCACGAGTAGAACACAAGTAAGTTGTGGGCGATACAAGTCATACTGCTTACCTGCATGTCATACTTTGGTTCGGCGGTATTGTTGGATGAAGCGTCCCGGACCGACATTACGCGTACGCTTACGCGAGACTGGTTCTACCGACGTGGTTTGCACATAGGTGGCTGGCGGGTGTCAGTTTCTCCAACTTTAGTTGAACCAAGTGTGGCTACGCCCGGTCCTTGAGAAGGTTAAAACAGCACTATCTTGACGAACTATCATTGTGGTTTTGATGCGTAGGTAAGAACGGTTCTTGCTCAGCCCGTAGCAGCCACGTAAAACTTGCAACAACAAAGTAGAGGACGTCTAACTTGTTTTTGCAGGGCATGTTGTGATATGATATGGTCAAGACGTGATGCTATATTTTTATTGTATGAGATGATCATGTTTTGTAACCGAGTTATCGGCAACTGGCAGGAGCCATATCGTTGTCGCTTTATTGTTGCAATGCAATCGCCCTGTAATTGCTTTACTTTATCACTAAGCGGTAGCGATAGTCGTACAAGCAATAGGTGGCGAAATGACAACGAAGCTACGATGGAGATCAAGGTGTCGCGCTGGTGACAATGGTGATCATGACGATGCTTCGGACATGGAGATCACAAGCACAAGATGATGATGGCCATATCATATCACTTATATTGATTGCATGTGATGTTTATCCTTTATGCATCTTATTTTGCTTTGATTGACAGTAGCATTATAAGATGATCTCTCACTAAATTTCAAGGTATAAGTGTTCTCCCTGAGTATGCACCGTTGTGAAAGTTCTTAGTGCTGAGACACCACGTGATGATCGGGTGTGATAGGCTCTACGTTCAAATACAACGGGTGCAAAAGAGTTGCACACGGGGAATACTCAGGTTAAACTTGACAAGCCTAGCATATATAGATATGGCCTCGGAACACTGAGACCGAAAGGTCGACCGTGAATCACAGAGTAGATATGATCAACATAGTGATGTTCACCATTGAAAACTACTCCATCTCACGTGATGATCGGACATGGTTTAGTTGATTTGGATCACGTGGTCACTTAGATGATTTGAGGGATGTCTATCTAAGTGGGAGTTCTCAGTAATATTATTAATTGAACTTTAATTTATCATGAACTTAGTACCGGATAGTATTTTGCTTGTCTATGTTTGTTGTAGATAGATGGCTTGTGCTGTTGTTCCGTTGAATTTTAATACGTTCCTTGAGAAAGCTAAGTTGAAAGATGATGGTAGAAATTACACGGACTGGGTCCGTAACTTGAGGATTATCCTCATTGTTGCACAGAAGAATTACGTCCTGGAAGCACCGCTGGGTGATAGGCCTGCTGCAGATGCAACTGATGACGTTAAGAACGTCTGGCAGAGCAAAGCTGATGGCTACTCGATAGTTCAGTGTGCCATGCTTTACAGCTTAGAACCGGGACTTCAACGATAGTTTGAACGTCATGGAGCATATGAGATGTTCCAGGAGTTGAAGTTAATATTTCAAGCAAATGCACGGATTGAGAGATATGAAGTCTCCAATAAGTTCTATAGCTGCAAGATGGAAGAGAATAGTTCTGTCAGTGAACATATACTCAAAATGTTTGGGCATAATAATCACTTGATTCAACTGGGAGTTAATCTTCCTGATGATAGTGTGATTGACAGAATTCTTCAATCACTGCCACCAAGCTACAAGAGCTTCATGATGAACTATAATATGCAAGGGATGGACAAGACTATTCCCGAGCTCTTTGCAATGCTAAAATCTGCGGAGGTAGAAATCAAAAAGGAGCATCAAGTGTTGATGGTCAACAAGACCACCAGTTTCAAGAAAAAGGGTAAAGGGAAGAAGAAGCGGAACTTCAAGAAGAACGGCAAACTAGTTGTTGCTCAAGAGAAGAAACCCAAGTCTGGACATAAGCCTGAGACTGAGTGCTTCTACTGCAAGCAGACTGGTCACTGGAAGTGGAACTGCCACAAGTATTTGGTGGGTAAGAAGGATGGCAAGGTGAACAAAGGTATATGTGATATACATGTTATTGGTGTGTACCTTACTAATGCTCGCAGTAGCACCGGGGTATTTGATAGTAGTTTTGTTGCTAATATTTGCAACTCGAAACAGGTACTACGGATTAAGCGAAGATTGGCTAAGGACGAGGTGACAATGCGCGTGGGAAATGGTTCGAAAGTTGATGTGATCGCGGTCGGCACGCTACCTCTACATCTACCTTCAGGATTAGTTTTAGACCTAAATAATTGTTATTTGGTGCCAGCGTTAAGCATGAACATTATATCTGGATCTTATTTGATGCGAGACGGTTATTCATTTAAATCAGAGAATAATGGTTGTTCTATTTATATGAGTAATATCTTTTATGGTCATGCACCCTTGAAGAGTGGTCTATTTTTATTAAATCTCGATAGTAGTGATACACATATTCATAATGTTGAAGCCAAAAGTTGCAGAGTTGATAATGATAGTGTAACTTATTTGTGGCACTGCCGTTTGGGTCATATTGGTATAAAGCGCATGAAGAAACTCCATACTGATGGACTTCTAGAATCACTTGATTATGAATCACTTGGTACTTGCGAACCGTGCCTTATGGGCAAGATGACTAAAACACCATTCTCCGGAACTATGGAGCGAGCAACAGATTTCTTGGAAATCATACATGCTGATGTATGTGGACCAATGAATATTGAGGCTCGTGGCGGGTACCGTTATTTTTTCAACTTCACAGATGATTTGAGCAGATATGGGTATATCTACTTAATGAAAAATAAGTCTGAAACATTTGAAAAGTTCAAAGAATTTCATGTAGGAGATATGCCCTAGAGGCAATAATAAATGATACTATTTATCTCCGAGTTCATAATTATGTTTATGTTCCACCTATAACTGCAATGATTCTCGAGTCTGCAATATCCACGAGGCTCAGAGGAAGACTCATATGCACGTGTGGAATAATAAACGGTAAGAAGTATTCCTAGTTTGGCCTCTAAGACTAGCTCAAGTGTTGCATGATGGTTCCGTTTTCCTGATCATGGGCATGTCTATGCCAGCAACTTTGAGGGGACATTGTTAAGAGAACATTTGTGTTGAATCGACCCGGTTTAATGTTATGCTATGAGATTCATTCGTCACAAGTTAATGGTAAATAACATAGAGATGGTTAACATTTGCATGATTCCTTAGACCATGAGAGTATCGAGTTTCTTCATGCTTGCTTCATGAACTTTGGAGTTTGTTAAACGTCATCCGTAAATGGGTGGCTATTACGGCAGCTTACGGGTTCATGGAAAAGTGTGTCAAGTAACTTGATAGATCAAGATTGGGATTTGCTCCTCCGACGATGGAGAGATATTCTCGGGCCCTCTCGGTGTTACGGTATCCATCATCGTCTGGCCAGACACAGTGTGATTTGCTCACAAGGATGCCGGAACACGGAAACAAGAAAAGAGAACCAAACCAGTAACAAGGTAACTAGCATAGTGGACAAGTTTTGGATCCACGGGGATGCAAGTAAATCTCACCTCGGGTCTTTGTAACATATCGTGAAGCAACAGGAATAGCACACGGCAACTGGAGGTTCACTCGAATATTCATTCGTGTGGGTATAGGGGTCAATATGGGTGTCCACGGCTCCGATGTTGATCATTGATCGGAAGGGGTTCTGGGTCATGTCTGTACTTCACCGAACCTATAGGTTCACATGCTTAAGGGTCATCTATCTGCTGAATACTAGACAGGGAGCCTGGGAGAAAATCACCGAAAAAAGTTTCGGACACCGGAATGGTTTCGGACAGCGGAATCGTACCGCAGAGAGAGGTCATCAGATAAGTTTCGATGACACCGAAAAGTTGTTTCGGGATATACCATTAAGTCAAATTGGTTTCGGCACATGCCTGATAATTCTTGGAGGGTGCCAGAACCACTGGAGATGCTTTTCGCAGATGAAAATCACTAAAATGGAATTGTTCCAGAATGCGTTGAAAATCATTATGGTGGGTATTGGAAATGTTCTAAGCCCACATAAATATTTTCAGTTCGAACGGACGCTGAAAAATGTCATCGTGAATAGTGAAAGTGCTTTTTGGGATATTTATGGAAAGCCACCTTTTGGGGGGTTTCCCAAAAGGCTTCTAGAAGGACTTGGGGATCAAGGAACCCCCTTTGGGGGCCCCCCGTGATGGTGGGACGTTGGAGGGTGCAGCTCCTCCATGGGGCTCCACTTGACATCCCTTTATGCCCTTTATGCCCTTTATGTGTGACATAAAGTGTGGGCATTTTGGGGGTTTTCATGTGCCCCTACCCCTTGGGTTTTTCCTATAAATAGAGGTGGAGACGCACTCTCCACACTCATCCCCTGCTCTCATACACATGCCATGCATTATCTGGCTTATTCTCTCCCTCCCACGAAAAGAGTTTCGTAGAGCCGAAAGGTTGTCTGGGTTCCGGCAGGAACTAGTTCTGGACGGCGAAGCCCTGCCGGATAGATGACACCATATGTGTGCAACTCTGTGGAGAGATCGTAGTTTCAGTCTTAGTTTGTGAGTTCCTCCCGAAGGGCTGTCCGTGTGACCGTCCGAGTTTTGAAGGTCCTCCCGATGGGTTGTCCGAGTGAGCGTTCGAGTTTCGAAGGTCCTCCCGAAGGGCTGTCCGTGAAACCGTCCAGGGGGCTGTTCGACCGCCTCCCGGAGGGCTGTCTGAGGAGCAGATGAGGGTATACATCCTCGCGGTTGGGAGGTTGTAAATCCTAGCTGCGGGGATCTGCACTACTGTTCGTCATCGACTCTACTTCCCGCTGCGCTACGAGTCGGTAACGAAAAAGATCAAACCATGTATGCAGTCTCCGTAGTGGTCCTGGGCTGGTGCATAGGTTGGAAATTCTTTGATTTCTGCTGCGTTACCCTACATTTCAGAGTGAAGTGGAAAATCATCATAACAAGAAAATAGTTTCTATGATCTGATCGTGGAGGAGAATATTTGAGTTACGAGTTTGGTTTACATTTGAAACAATGCGGAATAGTTTCAATACTCACGCCACCCGGAACAACACAACGTAATGGAGTGTCCGAACATCGTAATCGTACTTTACTAGATATGGTGCGATCTATGATGTCTCTTATTGATTTACGGCTATCGTTTTGGGGTTATGCTTTAGAGACGACCGCATTCACGTTAAATAGGGCACCATCAAAATCCATTGAGACGACGCCTCATGAACTGTGGTTTGGCAAGAAACCAAAGTTGTCGTTCCTTAAAGTTTGCGGCTGCGATGCTTATGTGAAGACACTTCAACCAGATAAGCTCGAACCCAAATCGGAGAAATGTGTCTTCATAGGATACCCAAAGGAGACTATTGGGTACACCTTCTATCTCAGATCTGAAGGCAAGACTTTTTACTAAATCCGGATCCTTTCTAGAGAAGGAGTTTCTCTCGAAAGAAGTGAGTGGGAGGAAAGTAGAACTTGATGAGGTAACTGTACCTGCTCCCTTGTTGGAAAATAGTTCATCACAGGAACCGGTTCCTGTGACGACTACACCAATTAGTGAGGAAGCTAATGATATCGATCATGAAACTTCAGATCAAGTTACTACCGAACCTCGTAGGTCAACCAGATTAAGATCCGCACCAGAGTGGTATGGTAATCATATTCTAGAGGTCATGTTACTTGACCATGGCGAACCTACAAACTATGAGGAAGCAATGATGAGCCCAGAGTCCGAAAAATGGCTTGAGGCCATGAAATCTAAGATGGGATCCATGTATGAGAACAAAGTATTGACCTTGGTTGACTTGCCCGATGATCGGCAAGCCATCGAGAATAAATGGATCTTCAAGAAGAAGACTGACACTGATGGTAATGTTACTATCTACAAAGCTCGACTTGTTGCGAAAGGTTTTCAACAAGTTCAAGGGGTTGACTACGATGAGACTTTCTCACCCGTAGCGATGCTTAAGTCTATCCGAATCATGTTAGCAATTGCCGCATTTTATCATTATGAAATATGGCAAATGGATTTCAAACCTGCATTCCTGAATGGATTTCTAGAAAATGAGTTGTATATGATGCAACCAGAAGGTTTTGTCGATCCAAAAGGTGCTAACAAAGTGTGCAAGCTCCAGCGATCCATTTATGGACTAGTGCAAGCCTCTCGGAGTTGGAATAAACGCTTTGATAGTGTTATCAAAGCATATGTTTTTATATAGACTTTTGGAGAAGCCTATATTTACAAGAAAGTGAGTGGGAGCTCTGTAGCATTTCTGATATTATATGTAGACGGCATATTATTGATTGGAAATGATATAGAATTTCTGGATAGCATAAGAGGATACTTGAATAAAAGTTTTTCAATGAAAGATCTCGGTGAAGCTGCTTATATATTAGGCATCAAGATCTATAGAGATAGATCAAGACGCTTAATTGGACTTTCACAAAGCACATACCTTGATAAAGTTGTGAAAAAGTTCAAAATGTATCAAGCAAAGAAAGGGTTCTTGCCTGTATTACAAGGTGTGAAGTTGAGTCAGACTCAATGCCCGTCCACAACAGAAGATAGAGAGAAAATTAAAGATGTTCCCTATGCTTCAGCCATAGGCTCTATCATGTATGCAATGCTGTGTACCAGACCTGATGTATGCTTAGCAATAAGTTTAGCAGGGAGGTACCAAAGTAATCCAGGAGTGCATCACTGGACAGCGGTCAAGAATATCCTGAAATACATGAAAAGGACTAAGGATATGTTTCTCGTTATGGAGGTGACAAAGAGCTAGTCGTAAATGGTTACGTTGATGCAAGCTTTGACATTGATCCGGACGATTCTAAATCGCAAACCGGATAGGTGCTTATATTGAATGGTGGAGCTGTTAGTTGGTGCAGTTCTAAACAAAGCATCGTGGCGGGATCTACATGTGAAGCACAGTACATAGCTGCTTCAGAAGTAGCAACTGAAGGAGTCTGGATGAAGGAGTTCATATCCGATCTAGGTGTCATACCTAGTGCATCGGGACCAATGAAAATCTTCGGTGACAGTACTGGTGCAATTGCCTTGGCAAAGGAATCCAGATTTCACAAGAGGACCAAGCACATCAAGAGATGATTCAATTCCATCCTGGACCAAGTCCAGGAGGGAGACATAGAGATTTGCAAGATACATATGGATCTGAATGTTGCAGACGCGTTGACTAAGCCTCTTCCACGAGCAAAACATGATCAGCACCAAGGCTCCATGGGTGTTAGAATCATTACTGTGTAATCTAGATTATTCACTCTAGTGCAAGTAGGAGACTGAAGGAAATATGCCCTAGAGGCAATAATAAAGTTATTATTTATTTCCTTATATCATGATAAATGTTTATTATTCACGCTAGAATTGTAATAACCGGAAACATAATACATGTGTGAATACATAGACAAACATAGTGTCACGAGTATGCCTCTACTTGACTAGCTCATTGATCAAAGATGGTAGTCTTTCCTAACCATAGACAAGAGTTTTCATTTGATTAACGACATCACATCATTAGGAGAATGATGTGATTGACTTGACCCATTCCGCTAGCTTAGCACTTGATCGTTTAGTATGTTGCTATTGCTTTCTTCATGACTTATACATGTTCCTACAACTATGAGATTATGCAACTCCCGTTTACCAGAGGAACACTTTGTGTGCTACCAAACGTCACAACGTAACTGGGTGATTATAAAGGAGCTCTACAGGTGTCTCCGAGGGCACATGTTGAGTTGGCGTATTTTGTGATTAGGATTTGTCACTCCGATTGTCGAGAGGTATCTCTGGGCCCTCTCAGTAATGCACATCACTATAAGCCTTGCAAGCAATGTAGCTAATGAGTTAGTTACGGGATGATCATTACGTAACGAGTAAAGAGACTTGCCGGTAACGAGATTGAACTAGGTATTGAGATACCGACGATCGAATCTCGGGCAAGTAACATACCGATGACAAAGGGAACAAAGTATGTTGTTATGCGGTTTGACCGATAAAGATCTTCGTAGAATATGTGGGAGCCAATATGAGCATCCAGGTTCCGCTATAGGTTATTGACCGGAGACATGTCTCGGTCATGTCTACTTAGTTCTCGAACCCGTAGGGTCCGCATGCTTAAAGTTAGATGATGGTTACATTATGAGTTTATATGTTCTGATGTACCGAAGATAGTTCGGGGTCCCGGATGTGATCACAGACATGATGAGGAGTCTCGAAATGGTCGAGACATGAAAATTGATATATTGGACGACTATATTCGGACACCGGAATGGTTCTGGGGGTTATCGGATGTATACCGGAGTACCAGGGGTTACCGGAACCCCCCGTGGGGTTAATGGGCCTCATGGGCCCAAAGTGGAGAAGAGGGGGGCGGCCAGGGCAGGCCGTGCGCCCCCTCCCCCTCTAGTCCGAATAGGACAAGGAGGGGGTCGGCGCCCCCCTTTCCTTTCTCTCCTCTCTCCCCTTCCTTCCCCCTCTCCTACTTGGACAAGGAAAGGAGGGAGTCCTACTCCCGATGGGAGTAGGACTCTTCCCTGGTGCGCCTCCTCCTGGCCGGCCGCCTCCTCCCCCTTGCTCCTTTATATACGGGGGCAGGGGTGCACCTCTAGACACAACAATTGATCCTTGAGATCTATTAGCTGTGTGGGGTGCCCCCCTCCACTATATTCCACCTTGATAATATCGTAGCGGTGCTTAGGTGAAGCCCTGCGTCGGTAGAATATCATCATCGTCTCCACACCGTCGTGCTGACGGAACTCTCCCTCGAAGCTCGGCTAGATCGGAGTTCGAGGGATGTCATCGCGCTGAACGTGTGCTGAACTCGGAGGTGCCGTGCGTTCGGTACTTGATCGGTCGGATCGTGAAGACGTACGACTACATCAACCGCGTTGTGGTAACGCTTCCACTTTCAGTCTACGAGGGTACATGGACAACACTCTCCCCTCTCGTTGCTATAAATCACCATGATCTTGCGTGTGTGTAGGATTTTTTTTGAAATTACTACATTCCCCAATAGTTACGGCCTTGCAGGTTGGGCGGTGAGTCACCACCCTACTCACCCCATGGGCAACACCTGCGATAGTACCACTTCCAAGCTAGAGCATCACCATAGCCGGTGGTGATTGGACTGGCTTTCGTTCCTGGAGAGAAGAAGGTGATGACGCATCACCCAACATTTAATGCTCCCACCTTCCATGTCAGATCATGGCATTTAATTAGCAACTACACCGTACACCTTGACCCAGTTACCAATAAACCTAGGACTAGGAAACCCCAAACTACGAATGGAAACACTTTTTCAAGGAGATTCCCTAAAATCATGCTAAGAATAGCTAAAGGAGGATCAGGTGAAAGTAGAAAACCCGTTAGAACACCAGTAGGAGCACATTGCGCTTTTGGTTCCCGAAAAGGACTTGTAGCTCTGATCCACCCATTAAAACACACAAAAAAGTAGGAGTAGGGTATTACGCACCATGTGGACTGAACTTGGGTAAATCGTTGTGTCCATTGTGCATGTTTCAGTAGTGTTGGTTCGTGCCTTCGTACACCAACCACGAACTTGCAAAGGGACATCATTAGTCTATGGTGTCACGCGTGTGTTATGCACACGCGCTCCGATACCCGGGCTCTAGATACTTCGAGCCGGAGACTTTCCCAAAGACAATGGCGTGGGAATGGGGCTGGTTCTATGCTCCGGACGTGGTGGCTGAAAACTATTAGGACGGAATGCCAAAATTCACCGATGCACCCCGTTGGCAGAAGCCGTAGTGGGGCTCGGGGATGGAGATCTCCTAGGAGACTGCTACCTTGATTGAGGCAGTTCTTTAGTTTCAAGACAAGGGCCTTTGGGCCTCCAGATTATGAAAACCTGGAGGGACAGAAACGTCCAGCCCGTGGGATGGAGGAAATTCCCCATGTTTGATTATAGAGGCCAAAGTGATACGAGTCGCCTCCTCGATCGGGATGACTCAGAGAATGAAATAGAGCTCCGTATGCACCATGTAATTTGCCTACCTCTCAGAGATATTCTTATGGAAGTTACAGTGAAGCCATACTGTCAGGCTAACCCCCGCTTGGGGTAATTTACTGTGGCTTGCTATATATTTCTTCATCATTGGTGGCCTCCCGCCTTATCCTTTCTAACCCTTTTTTTATTTATTAGACATAAAAGGATTTGATTTCAATTCCGCCACAGCCCCGCTCTTACGAAGTGGCATGCATCTTGCCAATCATACTCGCGTGATGGCCCATAATTTTGGTAGGGCCGCGGTCGGTGCCTGTCTAATCTCCACCTTTAGGGGCTCGCGAAAGACCTCCATGGAGTCATCGGCAGTTCCTTCACCGACGAGGGCCGCAAGATCGTGTGTTGCGACCCTCTAGGGCTCATGTATTGAAGGAAACGGACCCCACAACCCTTGCGAAGACCTACGGGTCATGGAGACAAATAAGATGGGGTCCCCGAAGTTCTTGTTGGAGCCAGGTGAGTCGGAGCCCCGGCTGAGGGTGCCATCCAGCCATCGGGTCAATTTATTATTAGGTGGCAGTTTTATTATTGAGAGCATGCCAATTTTATTATCGTTGACGTCGTATTTTATAATAAAGAGGATTGCAACTTTTAATGTTGAAAAGATATTATTTTTTGTTTTTTATTAAAATGGTATATTTTTGGTTTATCCAGATAAAATATTTATATATATAGGATGGCAGTTTCGTAGCGTAGCACGTCACTTTTAAAAAATAAGAGCATGGCATTTTTATAATCTTTTTTGTATTTTTTATTCATGGCAATTTTTATCGAGGATTGCGGGTTTTTTATCTAGAGGGTAGCATTTTCCATCTAGAGGATGTCAGTTTCTATGTTTAGCATGGCCAGAAAAAAGATATCACTCAACACTTTTAACTGGGCCTTTTGGGTCTCGAGGGGTCCCATTGGGCCTTCATGCTGGCGAAGAGCGCACAAAACCGGTCACCAGGAGCTGCTCCCCCGATGACTAGTTCTTCTTTTTTTCTGGGGTTAAAAGGGATTTAATTACTCAAGGTGGAGGTAGATCCTCCGAACAAAGTTGAGGTACATTAGCCGGGCCATAACAAAGCCAAACCGTTGTCCTAGCTTCTACACGACCCTGGTTTTTGCCATTTTTCTTTCTCTGAGTTCTATTGAATATTTGGTTTGAATTTGTGAATTACCCACTTGGACTTAGCACTTGGGAATTCTTTTGGTTTTTCCCCCAGTGACTCCTGGCACTCTCAAAAACATCTCTGGGTGTCATCCCTCTCAAAATAATGCCATACAAATATATTTCTCAATTGCTTAATATTCATTTACTTGCTGAAAATATTTTTCACTTCTGCTCCATAGCAACCCTCATATTTCTTGCTCAGAAAAACCTAAATAAATTCCCTAATATACTTTTGGACATGCCTCACCTTCCCATGTAAAAATATCCCATGGTCATGTGAACAATTTTGGCTCAAGAAAATATTTTCTCTTTTGGATAGAACAGGCACTTTGTGAAGGAAGTGCATTTTTTCCTGGTCCATTTGAGCTAAAAAAATTCTAGCACAGCTAATTCCAACCTAAACATTAGCCTCCAAGTTTCAGCTCTTATCACTTTGTAGTTTTCTGACAAAATGTTGCAACAGTTTCTGTCCAGAAACTTGCCAGATCCGTCACATCTTGTTTGATCGACGTGGTGATGAACCAACACCTCAAAACGACTTAGCCTTGAAGGGACTTGAGCCCAGACACGGTCTGGCAGCTCTCGCGCACCGCGTTGCACGAGTGGACGCGGTGATCACTGCTACGTCTTGAGCTTGCGTTGGTTTTCCTCGAAGAGGAGAGGGTGATGCAGCAAAGTGTAGCGTAAGTATTTCCCTCAGTTAGTCCCAAAAATGATATAAATGTGTAAAATAAAGCCCATAAATATCCAAAAGGGGTAATATAATAGCATGGAACAATAAAAAATTATAGATATGTTGGAGACGTATCAAGCATCCCCAAGCTTAATTCCTGCTCGTCCTCGAGTAGGTAAATGATAAAAAGAGAATTTTTGATGTGGAATGCTACCTAGCATAATTCATAATGTAATTTTTGTTTATTGTGGAATGAATGTTCAGATCCAAATGAATACAAAATAAAAGTTCATATTTATAAAAGAAATAGTAACACTTCAAGTATACTAATCAAAGTAATCATGTCTTCTCAAAATAACATGGCAAAAGAGAGTTCATCCCTACAAAATCATATAGTTAGGCTGCTTCATTTTCGTGACACAAAGATGTTCCCAACTTCTATACCCCCGATGACAAGCCAAGCAATTGTTGCATACTTAAATAATCTCAAACTTTTTCAACCTTCATGCAATACATGAGCGTGAGCGATGGATATAACACTATGGGTGGAATAGAATATGATGATGGGGATTGTGTGGAGAAGACAAAAAAGGAGAAAGTCTCACATTGACGAGGATAATCAATGGGCTATGGAGATTCCCATCAATTGATGTCAACATGAGGAGTAGGGATTGCCATGCAACGGATGCACTAGAGCTATAAATGAATGCTCAACAAAAGAAAACTAGTGGATGTGCATCCAACTTGCTTGCTCACGAAGACCTAGGGCATTTGAGGAAGCCCATCGTAGGAATATACAAGCCAAGTTCTATAATGAAAAATTCCCACTAGTCTGAAAAAGACAACTTATGAGACTCACTATATGAAAAACATGGTGCTACTTTGAGCACAATATATGAGACTCACTACATGAAGAAGAAAGTGCTACTTTGAAGCACAAGTGTGGAAAAAGAGATAGTAACATTGCCCTTTTTATTTATTTATTCTTTTTTTCTCTTTTTTTCTTTTCCTTTTTTCTGGGCCTTTCTTTTTTTTATTTTTTGGCCTTTCTTTTTTTTCTTTTTTTTTCTTTGGGCAATGTTCTAATAATGATGATCATCACACTTCTATTGATTACAAACATAAGGATTACAACTCGAAACTAGAACAAGATATGACTCTATATGAATGCCTCCGGCGGTGTACGGGGATGGTGCAATGAATCAAGAGTGACATGTATAAAAAATAATGCATGGTGGCTTTGCCACAAATACGATGTCAACTACATGATCATGCAATGGAAATATGACAAAAGTAAAGTATGTCATGAAGATGAGCGGAATGGTGGAAAGTTGCATGGCAATATATCTCGGAATGGCTATGGAAATGCCATAATAGGTAGGTATGGTGGCTGTTTTGATGAAGATATAAGGAGGTTTATGTGTGATAGAGCGTATCGTATCACGGGGTTTGGATGCACCGGCGAAGTTTGCACCAACTCTCAAGGTGAGAAAGGGCAATGCAGGATACCGAAGAGGCTAGCAAAGGCGGAAAGGTAAAAGTGCGTATAATCCATAGACTCAACATTAGTCAAAAGAACTCATATACTTATTGCAAAAATTTAGAAGTCATCAAAAACTCAAGTACTACACGCATGCTCCTAGGGAGATAGATTGGTATGAAAAGACCATCGCTCGTCCCTGACCGCCACTCATAAGGATGCACAAGCCAGGTACACTTCATGTTTCAAATTTGTTACACAACTTTAACCATACGTGCATGCTAAGGGACTTGCTAACTTCAACACAAGCATTCTTTAAATTTATAATCACCCAACTAGCATGACTTTAATATCACTACCTCCATATCTCAAAACAATTCTCAAGTATCAAATTGATCATAGCATCCAATTCACTTCCTATGATAGTTTTTATTATACCCAACTTGGATGCTCATCATTCTAGGACCAACTTTATGATAATAGCAAATACCATGCTGTTCTAAAAGACTCTCAAAATAATATAAGTGAATCATGATACACTAGCAATTTCTTCGAAATTAAGACACCACCGTGCTCCAAAAGATATAAGTGAAGCACTAGAGCAAAAACTATCAAGCTCAAAAGATATAAGTGAAGCACATAGAGTATTTTAGCAAATTCTAATCAAATAGGATTCTCCCAAAAAGGTGTGTACAACAAGGATGATTGTGGTAAACTAAAAAGCAAAGAATAATATAATACACGACGCTCCAAGCAAAACACATATCATGTAGCGAATAAAAATATAGCTCCAATTAAAGTTACCAATGAACGAAGACGAAAGAGGGTATGCCTTCCCGGGGCATCCCCAAGCTTAGGCTTTTGGCTATTCTTGAATATCTTGGGGTGCTATGGGCATCCCCAAGCTTAGTCTCTTGCCATCCTTTATTCCATAGTCCATAAAAGCTTTACCCAAAACTTGAAACTTCACAACACAAAACTCAACAGGAAATCTTATAAGCTCCGTTAGTGAAAGAAAAAAAACCACCACATTGGGTACTACAATGAACTCATTATTTATTTAATTTGGTGTTAAACCTACTGTATTCCAACTTCTTTATGGTTCATATACTGAATTACTAGCCATAGATGCATTGAAATAAGCAAACAACACACGAAAAACAGAATCTGTCAAAAACAGAACAGTCTGTAGCAATCTGTAAGTAACGCAAACTTATGGAACTCTAAAACTCCTACCAAAATAGGAAGTCCCGGACAATTTGTCCATTGAACAGAAGCAAAAAGAATCAACGCAAAATCACGTTTCTATGATTTAACAAAATTATATCCGTGCGGTGCAAAGTTTCTGTTTTTCAGCAGAATCAAATCAACTATCATCGTAGGTTATCCTATAGGTTCTACTTGGCACAAACACTAATTAAAAGATAAATACACATATAAACAGAAGGTAGATGCAAGATTTATTACTAAACAGGAGAAAAAACAAAAAACATAAAGAAAATTGGGTTGCCTCCCAACTAGCGCTATCGTTTAACGCCCCTAGCTAGGCATAAAAGCAAAGATAGATCTAACGAGTGCCATCTTTGGCACTAAATTCATAAGTAGCACGCATGATAGATTCATAAGGTAATTTGACTTTCTTTCTTGGAAAGTGCTCCATGCCTTTCTTTCAGGGAAATTGGAATCTAATGTTCCCTTCCTTCATATCAATAATCGCACCAATCATTCTAAGGAAAGGTCTACCAAGAATAATAGGGCAAGAAAGATTGCAATCTATATCAAGAACGATAAAATCTACGGGCACCAAATTTCTATTTGCAACAATAAGGACATCATTGATCCTTCCCATAGGATTTTTAATGGTGGAATCCGCAAGGTGCAAATTTAAAGAGCAATCATCAAGATCATGGAAACCTAGAATATCACATAAAGTTTTCGGAATCGTTGAAACACTAGCACCCAAATCACACAAAGAAAAACACTCATAATCTTTAATTCTAATCTTTATAGTAGGTTCCCACTCATCATTAAGTTTTCTAGGTATAGAAACTTCCAAATTAAGTTTTTCATCATAAGATTGCATCAAGTCATCAACGGATTGCAACAAGGAAATACACCCTTTTAAAGAACAATTATCATAATCAAATTCTTTGAAATCCGAGATAGTGGGTTCAACATTATTAGATGTTGAAGATTCTCCAATCTCACTTTTACCAAATTTAGCATTAAGATCTAAAGACTCCAAATTTTTGGGACGCCTTCTAGGCAAAGTGGATTCATCATCACTCCCATAATCATCAAAATTCATATTGCAAAACATAGATCTAATCGGAGACGCATCAATAACTTTAAGATCCTCATCATTATTTTCATGAAAACTAGAAGAACACGCTTGTATAAAGCTTTCTTTTTTAGCACGCAATCTAGCGGTTCTTTCCTTGCACTCGTCAATGGAAATTCTCATTACTTCGAGAGACTCATTGATATCATGCTTAGGAGAAGAAGATCCAAGTTTAAGAGAATTAACATCAAGCAAAAGTCTATCAACGTTCCTAGCCAAATCATCAACTTTGAGCAATTTTTCTTCAAGCAAAGCATTAAAATTCTTTTGAGAAATCATAAATTCTTTCACATTATTCTCAAAATCATAGGGCATCTTCTTAAAATTACCATAAGAATTATTGTAGGAATTTCCATAATTATTAGAGGGATTACTAGGGAACTGTCTAGCATTAAAATTTCCTCTATAAGCGTTGTTTCCAAAACTATTCCTACCAACAAAATTCACATCCATAGATTCATTATTATTCTCAATCAAGGAAGACAAAGGCATATCATTAGGATCAAGAGGAGTATTTTTAGTAGCAAACATCTTCATAAGTTCATCCATCTTTCCACTCAAAACATTGATTTCTTCTATAGCATGCACTTTTTTACTAGAAGATCTTTCGGTGTGCCATTGAGAATAATTAGACATAATATTATCAAGCAATTTTGTAGCATCTCCTAACGTGATTTCAATAAATGTGCCTCCCGCGGCCGAATCTAAGAGATTTCTAGAAGCAAAGTTCAAACCGGCATAAAATTTTTGTATGATCATCCATAAATTCAAACCATGAGTAGGGCAATTGCGAAGCATCAATTTCATTCTTTCCCAAGATTGGGCAACATGCTCATGATCAAGTTGTTTCAAATTCATAATATCGTTCCTAAGAGTGATGATCTTAGTGGGAGGAAAGTACTTAGAGATAAAAGCATTTTTGCACTTGTTCCAAGAATCAATACTATTTTTAGTCAAAGACGAAAACCAAACTTTAGCACGATCTAAGTGAAAACGGAAATAACTTCAATTTGAAAATATTGTTATCCATATCTTTCTTCTTTTGTATATCACATGAATCAACAAAATTGTTTAGATGAGTAGCGGCATCTTCACTAGGAAGGCCGGCAAATTGATCTTTCATAACAAGATTCAGCAAAGCGCTATTGATTTCACAAGACTCAACATCATTAAGAGGAGCAATCGGAGTACTAAGGAAATCATTATTATTGGTATTCGAGAAGTTACACAATTTTGTATTATCTTGCACCATGGCAACAAGTAATCCAACACACAAGCAAATAGAAAAACGGCAACCGAAAAAGATAGGAGGAGATTGGGAAAGAGAGGGCGAATAGAACGGCAAGGGTGAAGTGGGGGAGAGGAAAACGAGAGGCAAATTGCAAGTAATGTAAATGCGAGGGAGACGGGTTTGTGATGGGTACTTGGTGTGTCTTGACTTGAGCGAAGACCTCCCCAGAAACGGCGCTAGAAATCCTTCTTGCTACGTCCATTTTGCATCATGCTTTTATGTCAATATTTATTGCATTATGTGCTGTTATTTCACGTTATGTCACAATACTTATGGCTATTATCTCTTATTTTACAAGGTTTAGATGAAGAGTGAGAATGCCAGCAGCTGGAATTCTGGGCTGGAAAAGGAGCAAATATTGAAGGACTATTCGGCGCAACATGAAAAGTCCTGAAACTCCATGGAATATCTTAGAATAAATAAATAAAAATAGTCGCCAAAGATGAAGGCTAGGGGGCCCACACCCTGCTCACGAGGGTGGGGGGGCGCCCCCCTGGGCGCACCCCCCTACCTCGTGGGCCCCCTGGTGGCTCTCCGACGTCCATCTTCTCCCATATGAAGTCATTGATGAGAAAAAATAGAAGAGAACCTTTCGGGACGAGACTCCGCCGCCACGAGGCAGAACCTTGGCGGAACCAATCTAGGGCTCCGGCAGAGCTGTTCTGCCGGGGACACTTCCCTCCGGGAGGGGGAAATCATCACCATCATCATCACCAACGCTGCTCTCATCGGGAGAGGGCAATCTCCATCAACATCTTCATCAACACCATCTCATCTCCAAACCCTAGTTCATCTCTTGTATCCAATTCTTGTCTCCAAGTCCGGGATTGGTGCTAGTAAGTTGCTAGTAGTGTTGATTACTCTTTGTAGTTGATGCTAGTTGGTTTATTTGGTGGAAGATCATATGTTCAGATCCTTTATGCACAATATTACCCCTCTGATTATGAACATGAATATGCTTTGTGAGTAGTTACGTTTGTTCCTGAGGACAAGGGAGAAGTCTTGCTATTAGTAGTCATGTGAATTTGGTATTCGTTTGCTATTTTGATAAGATGTATGTTGTCTAACCTCCAGTGGTGTTATGTGAACGTCGACTACATAACACTGCACCATTATTTGGGCCTAGAGGAAGGAATTGGGAAGTAATAAGTAGATGATGGGTTGCTAGAGTGACAGAAGCTTAAACCCTAGTTTATGCGTTGCTTCGTAAGGGGCTGATTTGGATCCATATGTTTCATGCTATGGTTAGGTTTACCTTAATACTTTTGTTGTAGTTGCGGATGCTTGCAATAGAGGTTAATCATAAGTGGGATGCTTGTCCAAGTAAGGGCAGTACCCAAGCACCGGTCCACCCACATATCAAATTATCAAAGTACCGAACGCGAATCATATGGGCGTGATGAAAACTAGCTTCACGATATTCCCATGTGTCCTCGGGAGCGCTTTTCCTATTATAAGAGTTTGTGCAGGCTTGTCCTTTGCTATAAAAAGGATTGGGCCACCTTGCTGCACTTTATTTACTTTTGTTACTTGTTGCTCGTTACAACTTATCCTATCACAAAACTATCTCTTACCACTTATTTCAGTACTTGCAGAGAATACCTTGCTGAAAACCGCTAATCATTTCCTTCTGCTCCTCGTTGGGTTCGACACTCTTACTTATTGAAAGGACTACGATAGATCCCCTATACTTGTGGGTCATCAAGACTCTTTTCTGGCGCCATTGCCGGGGAGTGAAGCGCCTTTGGTAGGTGGAATTTGGTAAGAAAAATTTATTTAGTGTGCTGAAATTTTCTGTCACTTGTTACTATGGAAAGTAATTGTTTGAGGGGCTTGTTCGGGGTATCTTCACCCCATCCAGTTGAGCCAAGAGTTGCTCCTCAACCTACTGAACCTATTGAATCTATTGAAAATGAAACTGTTTTTCAGATTCCTTCGAGTATGATGGAAAAACTGCTAGCTAACACTTTTGCAGGAGATGGAACAAAGCATCCTGACGAACATCTACGCTTTGTGGATGATATTTGTAGACTATTTAAGCTTGCAGGTCTATCCGATGATGCCGTTAAGAGGACGACTTTCCCTTTATCTTTGGAGGGAGACACATTGACATGGTATAGGCTATGTGATGATACGAGATCATGGAACTATAAAAGATTAAAATTGGAATTTCATCAAAAGTATTACCCTATGCGTCTTGTTCATCGTGATCGCAATTATATATATATAATTTTTGGCCTCACGAAGGAGAAAGCATCGCGCAAGCTTGGGGGAGGCTTAAATCAATGTTATATTCATGCCCCAATCATACGCTCTCAAAATTGACAATTCTCCAGAATTTTTATGCTTGGCTTTCTGCTAATAATCGCACCATGCTCGATACTTCTTGTGCTGGCTCTTTTATGATGAAGTCTATTGAATTTGGATGGAATTTATTCGATAGAATTAAACGCAACTCTGAAGATTGGGACCTCGACGAAGGTAAGGAGTCAGGTATGACACCTATGTTTGATTGCGTTAAATCTTTTATGGATACCGATATTTTCCGTAATTTCAGCACTAAATGTGGACTTGACTCTGAGATAGTAGCTTCTTTCTGTGAATCTTTTGCTACTTATGTTGATCTCCCCAAGGAGAAGTGGTTTAAATATCATCCTCCCATAGAAGTAAAAGCAGCTACACCTATTAAAGTTGAAGAAAAGCTTGTCACTTATAATGATCCTATTGTTCCTACTTCTTATGTTGAGAAACCCCCTTTCCCTGTTAGAATGAAGGATCATGCTAAAGCTTCAACTGTGGTTCGTAAAAGCAATACTAGGACTTATACACCTCCTGAGCAAGTCAAAGTAGAACCCAATATTGCTATTGTTAAAGATATCTTGTCTGATAATATTGATGGGCATGTTATTCAATTCATTACTAAAACTGCTAGAATTGCTAAACCCTGTGATAGAGATAAACATAGACCTGTGGTAGGCGTGCCTGTTATTTCTGTTAAAACTGGAGACCATTGTTATCATGGCTTATGTGATATGGGTGCTAGTGCTAGTGTTATACCCTTTGACTTATACAAAGAAATTATGCATGATATTGCACCTGCTGAGTTAGAAGATATTGATGTTACAATTAAACTTGCCAATAGAGACACTATATCTCCAATGGGAATTGTTAGAGATGTTGAAGTCTTGTGTGGGAAAACCAAATATCCCGCTAATTTTCTTGTTCTTGGTTCTCCACAAGATAGCTTTTGTCCCATTATATTTGGTAGACCCTTCTTCCGTACTGTTGATGCTAAGATAGACTGAAAAAAGAATGTTGTTACTGTTGGCTTGGACGATATGGTCCATGAGTTTAATTTCTCTAAATTTAGTAAACAACATCGTGAGGAAGAATTGCCTAGTAAGGATGAAATTATTGGTCTTGCTTCTATTGCTGTACCTCCTAGTGATCCTTTAGAACACTATTTGCTAGACCATGAAAATGATATGTTCATGAATGAAAGAATGGAAATAGATGAAGTATTCTTTAAACAGGAACCTATTCTGCAACACAATTTGCCTGTAGAAATCTTAGGGGATCCTCCTCCACCCTAGGGTGATCCTGTGTTTGAGATTAAACCGTTGCATGATAATCTTAAATATGTTTATCTTGATGAAAAGAAAATATATCCTTCTATTATTAGCGCTAACCTTTCAGAGCATGAAGAAGAAAGATTATTGAAGACTCTGAAGAAGCATCGTGTCGCTATTGGATATACTCTGGATGATCTTAAGGGCATCACTCCCACTCTATGTCAACATAAAATAAACTTGGAAGCTGATGCCAAACCAGTTTGTGATCCTCAACGATGTTTGAATCCTAAAATGAAAGAAGTGGTAAGAAAAGAAATACTCAAGCTTATGGAGGCAGGTATAATTTATCCCGTTGCTGATAGTCAGTGGTTAAGTCCTGTCCATTGTGTCCCTAAGAAGGGAGATATTACTGTTGTCCCTAATGATAAAGATGAATTGATTCCGCAAAGAATTATCATAGGTTATAGGATGGTAATTGATTTCCGCAAATTAAATAAGGCTACTAAGAAAGATCATTACCCCTTACCTTTTATTGATCAAATGCTAGAAAGACTATGCAAACATACACATTATTGCTTTCTAGATGGTTATTCTGGTTTTTCTCAAATACCTGTGTCGGCTAAAGATCAATCAAAGACTACTTTTACATGCCCTTTTGGTACTTTTGCTTATAGATGTATGCCTTTTGGTTTATGTAATGCACCTGCTACCTTTCAAAGATGCATGATGGCTATATTCTCTGACTTCTGTGAGAAAATTTGTGAGGATTTCATGGATGACTTTTCCGTCTATGGCTCCTCTTTTGATGATTGCTTGAGCAATCTCGCTCGAGTTTTGCAGAGATGTGAAGAAGCTAATCTTGTCTTGAATTGGGAAAAGTGCCACTTTATGGTTAATGAAGGTATTGTCTTGGGGCACAAAGTTACTGAAAGAGGTATTGAAGTTGATAAAGAAAAGGTTGATGCTATTAAAAAGATGCCATGTCCCAAGGACATCAAAGGTATAAGAAGTTTCCTTGGTCATGCCGGATTTTATAGGAGGTTCATCAAGGACTTCTCAAAAATCTCTCGGCCTCTGACTAATTTATTACAAAAAGATGTACCAGTTGTCTTTGATGATTATTGTGTAGAAGCGTTTGAAATACTTAACAAAGCATTAGTCTCTGCACCTGTTGTTCAGCCACCTGATTGGAATTTACCATTTGAAATTATGTGTGATGCTAGTGATTATGCTGTAGGTGTTGTTCTAGGGCAAAGAGTTGATAAGAAATTGAATGTTATCCATTATGCTAGTAAGACTCTAGACAATGCTCAAAGAAATTATGCTACCACCGCAAAGGAACTTTTAGCGGTTGTATTTGCTTGTGATAAATTCACACCCTATATTGTTGATTCTAGAGTAACTATCCATATAGATCATGCTGCTATTAAATATCTTATGGAAAAGAAATATGCAAAACCTAGACTCATTAGATGGGTTCTCTTGCTTCAAGAATTTGATTTACATATTGTTGATAGAAAGGGAGCTAAGAACCCCGTTGCAGACAACTTGTCTAGGCTCGAGAATGTTCTTGATGACCCACTACCTATTGATGATAGCTTTCCTAATGAGCAATTAAATGTCATAAGCACTTCTCATAGCACTCCATGGTATGCTGATTATGCTAATTATATTGTTGCTAAATTTATACTACCTAGCTTCACATACCAACAAAAGAAAAAGTTTTTCTATGACTTGCGACACTACTTTTGGGATGACCCACATCTTTATAAAGAAGGAGTAGATGGTGTTATTAGACGTTGTGTACCTGAGCATGAACAGGAACAGATCCTACACAAGTGTCACTCCGAAGCTTATGGAGGACACCACGCTGGAGATAGAACTGCACATAAGGTATTGCAATCCGGTTTTTATTGGCCTACTCTCTTCAAGGATGCCCGTAAGTTTGTTTTATCTTGCTATGAATGTCAAAGAATTGGCAATATTAGTAGACGTCAAGAAATGCCTATGAATTATTCACTTGTTATTGAGCCATTTGATGTTTGGGGCTTTGATTATATGGGACCTTTTCCTGCCTCTAATGGTTACACTCATATTCTAGTTGCTGTTGATTACGTTACTAAGTGGGTAGAAGCTATTCCAACTAGTAGTGCTGATCATAACACTTCTATTAAAATGCTTAAGGAAGTTATTTTTCCGAGGTTTGGAGTCCCTAGATACTCAATGACTGATGGTGGTTCACACTTTATTCATGATGCTTTCCATAAGATGCTTGCTAAATACGACGTTAATCATAGGATTGCATCTCCATATCACCCGCAGTCTAGTGGTCAGGTAGAATTGAGCAATAGAGAGCTCAAATTAATTTTGCAAAAGACTGTCAATAGATCCAGGAAGAATTGGTCCAAAAAACTTGATGATGTATTATGGGCCTATATAATTGCATATAAAAATCCTAGGTATGTCTCCGTTTAAAATGGTTTATGGAAAAGCATGTGATTTACCTCTCGAACTAGAACATAAGGCATATTGGGCTATTAATGATCTCAACTATGATTTCAAACTTGCCGGTGAAAAGAGGTTATTTGATATTATCTCACTTGATGGATGGAGAACCCAAGCTTATGAAAATGCCGAGTTGTTTAAGGAAAAAAATTAAAAGTTGGCATGACAAAAGGATACAAAAGTGTGAGTTTAATGTAGGTGATTACGTATTGCTATACAACTCTCGTTTAAGATTTTTTGCAGGAAAACTTTTCTCCAAATGGGAAGGTCCTTACGTTATCGAGGAGGTCTATCGTTCCGGTGCCATAAAAATCAACAACTCCGCAGGCACAAATCCGAAGGTGGTAAACGGTCAAAGGATCAAACACTATATTTCAGGTAATCCCATAAATGTTGAAACTAATATTATTGAAACCATAACCCCGGAGGAATACATAAAGGACACTTTCCAGAACGTTCCAAACTCCGAACAGGAATAGGTATGTGGTACGGTAAGTAAACCTACTCCAAAACAATTTTTAAGGCAATATTTCTCCATTTTGTAATATTTAGAAAAATAGAAAAATAAGTAGCAGTCCGGGGAGGACACGAGGCCGACACGAGGGTGGAGGGCGCGCCCTACCCCCCTGGGCGCGCCCCCTACCTCGTGAGCACCTCGTGTGCCCTTCGGACTCCGTTTGCTTGCATGATACGTATTTTGGTCGGTAAAAATTCATTATATATACTCCCGGGGGTTTTGACTCTCGTATCACGCAAATCTCCCCTATTTTTGTTTTGAGCCATTGCTGCTGCAGACTAGAGCAAGATGTCTTCCCAAGATTCGGAGGGAGAGATCTACATGGCTAATTATATTGCAAATCCCAAGGTATATGGGGACGTGGAGCATTATGTCTGGACCACGGAGGAAGAAGAAGACTATGATCCAAAGAGGAAGGAGGAAACGAGTTCCGACGAAGAGGACTGTCCCCTACCTCAACCTGGTGACATGCATGTGGAGTTCAAGAAGTCAAGCCTCCATAAGGTCCAATCTATCCCACCTGGTTTTTTGCAAGACAGCAAGGCAGCACTATGCAAAAAGATAATGAAGCTTGAGCTTGAGAATGAGGATCTGAGGTATGAAAATTTTAGCCTCAGACGCAAGCTAGAGAAGAAAAATGCAACAACTTCATCATCAACAACACCTCCACCGCCAACAACAAAGAAGGAGATATAATCACATGGGTATGGGCACTCCCCTTGGCAACTGCCAAGCTTGGGGGAGGTGCCCTGGTATCGTATCACCATCACAACTCCTATCTTTACCATTTTTCTTAGTTCGATCCTATTAGTAGTATCTTGATTTAGTAGAATAAAGTCATGGCATGATCTAGTTTTGAGTTTTGCTTTATGATCCTTCTTTGTAATCGAGTCCGTGAGCTATATAATAAAGATTAGTGTTGAGTCAAGGGCTTAAGTAATAAGGAAAGAGAGGTTTCACATATAGATATATTATCATTGACATCTTTTATGATTGGGAGCACTCATTAAAATATGACATGATAAAGAGTTGATGTTGGACAAGGAAGACAACATAATGAGTTATGTTTTCTTACATCTGAGATAAAGTATATTTTCATGGTTCCTCTACCGTGTTGAGTTTGCCTTTCCCCCTCATGCTAGCCAATCTTCAGCACTAAGTAGAAATACTACTTGTGCTTCCAAATACCCTTAAACCAGTTTTTCCATGAGAGTCCATCATATCTACCTATGGATTGAGTAAGATCCTTCAAGTAAGTTGTCATCGGTGCAAGAAATAAAAAATTGCTCTCTAAATATGCATGACTTATTAGTGTAGAGAAATAAGCTTTGTACGAACTTGTTGTGGACGCAATAAAGCGACAGACTGCATAATAAAGGTTCACATGCAAGGGGAAATATAAAGTGACGTTCTTTTGCATTAAGATTTTGTGCATCAACCCTAAACGCGCATGAAAACCTCTGCTTCCCTCTGTGAAGGGCCTATCTTTTATTATTATCCTCTACGTTATGCAAGAGTGTCGGTGTACTAGAGTAGGGGTACCCTAGTATCCCGAACTTGTGCACGGGCAGTTGCAGCACCCCGCGGCAAGGAGACAAGGCCCCGGCAAGAGGAGCTTGCCGGGAAGGCCAACCAAGGCATTTCGAGGAACTTGCTGTGACGCGCCACGCGTCCCGGCAAGACCCGGTGAGCGACAAGCTTCCGGACGCGACAAGACAACGGCCGCGGCAAGGCGCTTGCCGTGGCAAGTTATCACTATGCACCCACGCTCCAGCGTATCCACCAACATGTCGCCCTGGGGCCTTCCCAGGCGCACGTGGCAGGAAGCTGAGCAGCCAGCGGTGCGAGGTGGCAAGCGACGCTGACAAGATTACCATCGTGGCGAACGGTGGCGTCCCTGACGGCCCTTTTCTACACTATTTGGGCGACACAGACGGGCATTTAATGCCTTTGTCCCCTGCCATCAGGGTTAGGTAGGATGCACTGTGCAGGTAGCTGTACCAACCACAACTCCTTTTCCATTTTTACCCTCGTCTGCGTTGCCACCTGTCGGTGACCCCTTGAGCGTATAAAAGCAGGGCCATGCGCAACGTAGAGGGGGGTTCGGACCCAGAAAATCACACACGCTCGGTCTCATTAGCAGCTAGTGCGTACTGTAGCACTCAGCGCTCTTGAGCAAGAACACAATACAATCAGACAAGCAGCAGTAGGAGTATTATCTCTCCGGAGAGCTCCGAAGCTGGGTAAACTGCTTGTGTGCCTCGCCTCGATCTCCTCTTCGTGCGATCTCCGCCCCCTGCCGAACCGAAGGGGGCTCGGCCGCCGGTCCCATAGGTGTTCGTGGATCGGTTTCCCCGACATCTTTGGCGCGCCAGGTAGGGGGGCGTCGAGACTGTGTGAACCTGATCAGGTGTGCACACGAGCTAGATCTTCATCTTCTTCATCGACATGCCACCGAAGAAGAAGACTTCGGCGGCAGCTACTCCGTCCACGTCACTTCCACCACCACCGGAGCAAGCGGGAGGTGGAGTAGACGCCGGCGGAAGGACGGACCTCGACGAGGAAGCTCACGATGCTGCCAGGTCCAAGGACAAGGCTGCACAGACCTCGGCGTCCGTACATGTACCACGCCAATCTCAGGTGGCGCAGGACCGACAGCGTCATGGTACTCACAGTACCATACGTTTGTTGGGCCAAGATCAAGCTGGTGGATCTCGGGGTGCTCAAGACCAGCATGCACGCCAACATGCTGGCACGAGCGAGGCACGGTCGCCTGGACAGGATACTGCTCCTTCTAACATAGTTAGGAGTCTGAGCATATCCCGCTCCTCGCACCATTCGCCACTGCCGCCCACCACTCTAGCAGAAGCTTTGGCGCGAGCTCAACTGCTCCTGGATTACCCTCCAGCGGAAGACAAGATCGACCAATGGAGGGCCACCATTCAGAGTCTCATCGGCTTTGCCAACGACCAACGGAAGACAAGATCGACCAATGGATTACCCAACAGCCAAGTGCATCGCGGCCGCGGCAGGACTGCCAGGCACGAGCCGGTGGCAACGAAACCGGTGGGGGTGCAACCACCATGCACTCTCCACCCCGAAGGCCAAGATCGCCGACTCGTCGGATCCACCTCGACAACGACTCCACTGCATCATCAGATCCACGAGCTCGTCGCGATCAGCGCCAAGTTCTTCACGAACGACAGCAAGAAGAAGCTCGTAGTCGCATCGAGCGCCGAAGAGAAGCGCGACGTCAATCTGACAAGCGCGCTGGGCCCTCTGTTGACATGCATGCGCCAGGGGAACCAGGCGACTTGCCGTACGCGGTAGGTTGCCCTGCGTTCACTCGTGAGCTGCGGCAAGTCCAGTGGCCTAGCACGAAGAATTTCAAGCCAGACGTACCAGAGAAGTACAACGGCAAGTCGCATCCGTCGAAGTTCCTCAGCATCTACACCATCACGGTGCAAGCTGCTGGGGGCGGGACGACAAGATCCTTGCCAACTACTTCCCGCTGGTGCTCAAGCCCAATGTCAGATCCTGCCTCATGCACTTGCCGAACAACTCCATATCATCCTGGGCTGACCTGTGCCATCAGTTTGTCGGCGCCTTTACATGTGGCCACAAGCCTCATGGCCAAGAGAGTGACCTTCATCTGCTCGCCCAGAAGGAAGGAGAGCCCCTGCGCAAGTACATTAAGAGATTCAGCCGTGTACAGCACAACATCCCAGATGTCCACCCTACTGCGGTAATCAGCGCGTTCCTTCAGAACATGCGAAACCGCAGGATGCGGAAGGAGATGGCGATGTGCAAGATCAGAGACGTCAGTGAGCTATATGCCCTGGCCGACAAGTGTGCACGTGCTGAGGAAGGGAGGAAACTCCCCAGAGAGAATACAGGAGCAGGAGGATCTAATAGTGAGGAAACTGCCCCGGCAAGGAAGAACCGGCAGCGGAACAACAGGAGGAAGAAAGGCAAAGATGTGCTAGTTGTTGAGTAGTCCGGCAAGAAAGCCGAAGCTGGTAGCTCCGGCAAGGAGGTTGCCGCAGCTGTGGCGGTCACCGACAAGCAGGACAGCACCAACAAGCAGTACTGCAAGATCCACCGCACCAAGGGCCATGATCTCCAGAGCTGCAAGAAAGTCGAGCAGCTTGTTGAACATCAAAAGGTTGAATACGAGCGACGCGACAAGGAGAAGGCCCAGGAAGGTGCTAGAGGATCCGTCAAGAAACGTCCCGGCCGAGGAGGACGCCGCGGCAAGGCCAAGCAGCGACAAGGAGATAGACCTCCCCGCGGCCGCGACAAGGATGAAGATGACGATGATGATGAAGATATGATGATGACGAGACGGACGAGCAGGAGTTCCAGAAAGCCACAGAGGTCCTGTGCGTTGACGGTGGTGCTTCTCTGCATACTTCACACCGCCATCTCAAGCAGTGGGTGCAGGAAGTCAATGCAGCAGAACCACCCATCGAGTCACGCAAGCCTCTGAAATGGTCCAGCACGCCTATCATCTTTGATATTGAGGACCACCCTGATCGCATAACTGCGGTCGGGTGCTTGCCGATGTTGGTTTCACCAACTATCCGCAACCTCAAGGTCACTAAGATGCTAGTTGACGGCGGGGCCGGCTTGAACCTGATCTCCTCCGTGGTACTCCAGAAGCTTCAGATCCCTGATGGCGAGCTCGAAGAGACCGGCACATTTCAAGGAATCAATCCGGGAAGGAGCAAGCCGAAGGGAAAGATCACGTTTCCGGTAACATTTGGCAGCGAGTTGAACTTCAGAACTGACAGGGTCACTTTTGACGTTGCTGATTTTCCATTACCTTACAATGGGATACTCGGCCGTCCAGCACTTGCCAAGTTCATGGCAGCCTCTCACTATGCATACAACGTGCTAAAGATGCCAGGCCCGATAAGTGTCATCTCTGTCCCTGGCGACAAGAAGGATGCCCTTATCTGCGCCGACAAGATCTACCGGGAAGCAGCAGCCGCAACAGATCGCAGGTCACTTGCCGTTGAAGCTCCCGGGGGGAAGAAGAAGACCAAGTCCGGCAAGAGCTCTGATGCCCACTCCGGCAAGCGCACCTCTTCGGAGTGCTGCGCTACCATCGAGGACGCACCATCGAGCTCCACCGGCAAGTGTAAAAAGACAATGGTAGCTCGACCAGAGACCAAGAAGGTGTCCGCAAAGGAGGACGGCACTGGTGGTACCTTCACCATCAGTGCCACTCTCGACCCTAAATAGGAAAGCGCGCTTGTTGCTTTCCTGCGGGAGAACGTCGACGTGTTTGCATGGCAACCGTCTAACATCCCCGGTGTTCCCAGGAAAGTAATCGAGCACCATCTTGCCGTCTATCCACATGCGCGGCCCGTCAAGCAGAAAGTCAGGAAACAGGCAATGGAGCGCCAAGAATTCATCGCAGAAGAAATCAAGAAGTTGGAAGCAGCAGGCCTTGTCAGAGGAGTGCTCCATCCTACGTGGTTGGCCAATCCTGTAGTCATGCGCAAGGCAAACGGGAAATGGAGGCTTTGTATCGACTTTACCGATGTCAATAAAGCTTGTCCCAAAGACCCATTTCCCTTTCCGCTCATCGACCAGATTGTCGACTCCACGGCCGGATGTGACTTGCTTTCGTTTCTTGATGCATACTCAGGATACCATCAGATCTTCATGGCAGAAGAGGATGAGGAGAAGACCGCATTCATCACCCCATGTGGCACATACTGTTTCGTAGGGATGCCATTCGGTTTAAAGAATGCTGGTTCAACATTTGCAAGGGTTGTCCATCACGCTTTTGAGCCGCAAATGCACAGAAATGTGGAAGCCTACAGGGATGACATAGTGGTCAAAAGCAAGGACAAAGCAACCCTGATTCAAGATTTAGACGAGACCTTTAAAAATCTACGCAAGATCAACCTCAAGCTTAACCCCGAGAAGTGTGTGTTTGGAGTCCCCTCCGGCAAGCTTCTCGGGTTCTTCGTGTCTCAGCGGGGAATTGAAGCCAATCTCGACAAGATCAAGGCCATTGAGCAGATTGAAGCACCAAAGCGCATCAAGGATGTACGAAGACTTGCCGGTTGCATAGCTGCTCTCAGCAGGTTTATCTCTAGGTCTGCTGAGCGCGCCCTGCCATTTTTCAAAATATTGAAAAAGGCAGGTCCAATGAAATGGACTCCGGAAGCGGAGGCTGCGCTGCAGGACTTAAAGAGATACCTGTCCTCCACTCCAACACTTGTTGCACCTAAGCCACAAGAGAAGTTGCTGCTATATATAGCGGCAACCAATCAAGTGGTTAGTGCTGCGTTAGTGGCGGAGAGGGAGGCGGATGATGAGCCGGCAACCACGGCAAGTGCATCTAGCGACAAGCAAGGGACTTCACCGGCAAGCTCTGGTCCCGACAAAGATGGATCTGCGCAGGTGCGTGAGGGGATGCAGAAGAGAATGGTGCAGCGCCCAGTTTACTTTGCCAGTTCCCTCCTGCAGGGGGCTAGATCAAGGTACTCTGGTGTACAGAAATTGCTTTTCGGCCTTCTTATGGCCTCGAGAAAGCTGCGCCATTACTTCCAAGCGCATGAGATCACAGTCGTCACTCGTTTTCCGCTGAAGAGGATACTGCAAAATCCCGAAGCAACAGGCATGATTGTCGAGTGGGCGCTGGAACTGACAAGCTTTGGCCTCAAGTTTGAAAGCACTTCAACTATCCAAAGCAGAGCATTCGCAGAGTTCATAGCAGAATGGACGCCAACACCAGATGAAGAAATTCCAGAAACGAGCATCCCCGTCAAGGAAGCAAGCAAAGAGTGGCTGATGTACTTTGACGGTGCCTTCTCGCTACAAGGCGCCGGTGCGGGCGTGCTACTAGTTGCACCCACCGGAGAGCACCTCAAGTACGTAGTCCAGATGCACTTTCCCAAGGAGCAAGCAACGAACAATACTGCAGAGTATGAAGGATTGCTTGCTGGTCTCAGGATCGCAGCAGACCTTGGGATCAAGAAGCTCATTGTCAGGGGTGACTCACAGCTTGTCGTCCGCCAAGTGAACAAGAATTATCAGAGTCCGTTAATGGAAGCTTACGTTGATGAAGTGAGAAAGCTAGAAGAGCACTTTGACGGCCTACAGATGGAGCATGTCCCGAGAGCTCAGAACGACATTGCTGATGGCCTGTCAAAGTGCGCCGCACTTAAGTTACCTATGGAACCAGGAATCTTTGTGCTCAAGCTGACTCAACCATCCGTTACACCATCAACTGGACAAAGCAAGAAGAGGAAGTTGATTTCTGGTGACTATTTTCCGGCAGAGCTTCCCGAAGCCGCCGCCAAGAAGGTCCTCAAGATCAACACCAAAGATGCTGAGGAGCACTCTGCTCCGGCAAGCCATGGGGTTTGTTCCGTTGAAGCAGACGCTCCCGACAAGCTTTGCTCCAGCAAGCTTGCCGGGGAACATCAAGCTCCGGCTGAGCCGCAAGTTCTTGCCGTAGAAGCGGATGTTCCTGCAGCAGCAGATGTGCCTTTAGTCCTTGTTGTCGAGCCGCAAGCTCCAACATGGGCACAGCAGATTGTCCATTTCCTTCAGACAGGAGAACTTCCCGAAGAGCAAGAAGAAGCGGAAAGAGTAGCCCGGCAGTCAAGTATGTACCAGTTTGTTGACAACACACTGTAAAGAAGAAGACTCAACGGCGTGAAATTGAAGTGTATTCACCGGGAAGACGGACAAAAGCTGTTGGCAGAGATACATGGAGGCATATGTGGTCACCACATTGGCGCCAGAGCACTTGCCGGCAAAGCGTTCGGGCAAGGTTTCTTTTGGCCGACAGCCCTCCAGGATGCAACTGCACAAGTAACCAAGTGTGAAGCGTGCCAGTTCCATTCTAAGCAGATACACCAGCCAGCTCAAGCTCTCCAGACGATCCCTTTATCCTGGCCATTTTCGGTCTAGGGGCTCGACATCCTCGGCCCCTTTCCCCGAGCTGTCAGGGGCTTTGAGTACTTGTACGTTGTAATCGACAAGTTCACAAAGTGGCCGGAAGTGGAAGCAGTGAGGAAGGTGACAGCACAGTCAGCAGTCAAGTTCTTCAGGTCAATTGTTTGCCGTTTCGGGATCCCTAACAGGATCATCACCGACAACGGCACGCAATTCACGAGCCGCACCTTCATGCAGTACTTTCGACAGGCGGAGAGGGCAAATGCTGAAGTGCTGCGCGGGCTCAAGACCAGAACTTTCGACAGGCTGCGCAAGTGCGGAAGGAACTGGATCGAGGAGCTGGCGGTGGTTCTTTGGTCGATCAGGACGATGCCAAATCGAGCTACTGGCCAGACACCTTCCGCTCTAGTCTATGGAGCAGAGGCAGTTCTCCCCATGGAACTCGTATACGGGTCACCTCGAGTGCTCGCTTATGATGAGCTTGAGCAAGAGGAGCTGTGACAAGATGACGCACTGCTCCTTGAGGACGATCGTCTTCAGGCTACTGTACGAGCTGCTCGATACCAGCAAGCTTTGCGCCACTACCATAGCCGCAAAGTTAATGCCAGAAGTTTCGAGGAAGGCGACCTTGTTCTTTGGCGCGTTCAGTCCGCCAAGAATTCCAACAAGTTGACGCCAAAGTGGGAAGGCCCTTATCGGGTGAAACGAGTCACTAGGCCTGGCGCTGTCCGCCTTGAGACCGAAGATGGCGTTCAGGTGAGCAACTCCTGGAACATCGAGCATCTTCGTAAGTTTTACCCGTAGGGCGCGGTTGCCGGAACCCGTTCCGGCAACCACCTTTTGTACAAGTCTTGCCGATGTTGCATGTAATCCTTTGTACAAAGCCGGCCGCAGACCCCGTGCATAAGTAAAGCTCATGTGCTCAGCACATCTTGTCAATATCATGCTACTTACTTTGTTTTTGCATGCGTTATCTGACACTTTGTGCAGCACCTACTCCCGGTAAGCAATAACGAGCCGTAAGGCTCCATATCTTTATTTTCTCTTCTTTCTCTTTCTCAAAGGAAAGGAAGGTTCCCTCGCCCACAAGTTTGCCGGGGGGGGGAAGGAGAAGATAATGGTGTGGACCAGGCATCGCTCAAGGAAGTTTATGGAGGATGAGCCGATCTGCAACGGGTCGCCCGCGCCCTCGGCGGGCTCGCTCGGCTCATCTTCGGGCCCGGCGAGCTCTTCCTCGCCGGCAAACTCCTCGCGCTCGGCAAGGCTTGCTGCCTCTGCTGCCTCCGCCTCCTCCATGGTGAATCCAAATACGCCCGCGGCAGCAGCTGCTGCCGCCTCTTCCAGCCTGGTGGCGATGCGCTGCATCTTCGCATCGGTGGTGTCGCGGGTGAGGCTCTTTTGCTCGTCGGCGCGGACCAGCATTTCTACCAAGCCATCAAAGAACTCCTGCACGATGGCGTCTGCCGGCTCTTGCCAAGTTGGAACGATGCCGTGGGAGTCACATAGCGGCATCATTGCACGGATGCGGTCAAGCGAAGAATTGTTGCATAGCGGAACGACATCCCGCGGCAACATGAATGGATGCTGAGGATCGCGCTTGAACAGCTCCAGGAGCATCGCGTCCAGCTCCAGGACCGTGAAGTTGAAGTTGAGGCCCGGGCGCAGCCTCATGATATCTGCCGAGTTCTGGAACTCCTAGGCGGGTATCCCCCTCTCCTGCAGGGGAGCGATGCAGCGGCGAAGGAAATCTGCGCCAACTGCGTGCACAGTGTGCCCGGCAAGCCTGAGGCGTAGGATCCAGGTGACGGCGAGTTTCAGCCTGTCGTCTTCCGGGGCCACATTGCTCCAATCGTTGCTGCGCACTATTGGGGCTTGGCGCAGGGCAGTAAATGGCTGCGGGTTCTCCTCGACGATCCAGCACCACTCTACTCTCCACTCTTCCCATTTGCTGCGGAGCTCTCCCTCCAGATAGGCTTCCTTCTTGCCGACTCTCGAGATCCAAGTGATTCCGCCGGCAAGGGGCTCTCCTCTCTTGACTCGGGGCATGAAGAAGTGGCGGAAGAGGGCTACGTTTGGGTGGACTCCGACAAAGTTTTCGCACAAATGTGCGAAAACTGCCATGGTCAGAACGGCGTTTGGGGTGAAATCAAGGAGGCGGAACCCGTAGGTGTTCATGATATCGCAGAAGAATTCAGAAAAGGGCGGGCAGAGCCCGCAGTAGAAGAACAACAAGAAGGGGTACCCGCTCGGAGCCAATCTCGAAGCACTGGCCGGGAGTACCTTCATGCGCGGATGCGCTCGCGTCTCCGTCGACCAGAAAAGGTAGTAGTACTCCCTCAGCTCCTTTGCGTCAAGCTGAGGGGGGAAGATGGCCCGCTCCTTTCGCAGCGCCGTGAGCCGCTGCGCCTCGGCCGACTTCACGCCCTTCCCCTTGTCGGCTTTCGGAGCCATGGCGGAGGTGGCGGGGGAGATCGACGGCGTTGGTGGCGCTGGTGGCGATGGGAGCGGAGCGCTACTCTCTTTCGACTTTGAGAAGGAAGGGGGGAGCGGCGGAGATTTTCGAGAATGGAGTAACAACCGGCGAAGTGGGCAAACTGCCCCTGTTTCCCCTGCTTATAAAGAGGGAGGGGGCGGACGTTTCGCCCTTCCGAATAAAGAAACCACCCACGATCTCTCCCATGATGCCGCATTCAACGCGTGCCGTTCGGGGAGGGCGCGGTGGATACGGAGTAAGATACGGTGTGGCCCAGGCCGCGCATGCCCGTGCCCTGTTTTGGGCCTGGCCCAACAGCGCTCGGCACCGTGTGTGGCCCAGGCCCGGGGGCTCCTGTCGGTGTACTAGAGTAGGGGTACCCTACTATCTCGAACTTGTGCACGGGCAGTTGCAGCACCCCGCGGCAAGGCTTGCCGGGCGACCGCCAAGGTCCTCCATGGCTCCATTGGAGCCATTCAAGAACAAAGTATTCAAGCCAAGGAGACAAGGCCCCGGCAAGAGGAGCTTGCCGGGAAGGCCAACCAAGGCATTTCGAGGAACTTGCCGCGACGCGCCATGTGTCCCGGCAAGACCTGGTGAGCGACAAGCTTCCGGACGTGACAAGACAACGGCCGCGGCAAGGCGCTTGCCGCGGCAAGTTATCACTCTGCACCCACGCTCCAGCGCATCCACCAACCTGTCGCCCTGGGGCCTTCCCAGGCACGCGTAGCAGGAGGCTGAGCAGCCAGCAGTGTGAGGTGGCAAGCGACGCTGACAAGATTACCATCATGGTGAACGGTGGCGTCCCTGATGGCCCTTTTCTGCACTGTTTGGGCGACACAGACGGACATTTAATGCCTTTGTCCCCTGCCATCAGGGTTAGGTAGGATGCATTGTGCAGGTAGCTGTACCAACCACAACTCCTTTTCCATTTTTACCCTCGTCTGCGTTGCCACCTGTCGGTGACCCCTTGAGCATATAAAAGGAGGCCCATGCGCAACGTAGAGGGGGGTTCGGACCCAGAAAATCACACACGCTCGGTCTCATTAGCAGCTAGTGCGTACTGTAGCACTCAGCGCTCTTGAGCAAGAACACAATACAATCAGACAAGCAGCAGTAGGAGTATTATCTCTCCGGAGAGCTCCGAAGCTGGGTAAACTGCTCGTGTGCCTCACCTCGATCTGCTCTTCATGCGATCTCCGCCCCCCGCCGAACCGAAAGGGGCTCGGTCTGCCGGTCCCATAGGTGTTCGTGGATCAGTTTCCCCGACAAAGAGTCACGGTGATCTTCACCATCCTTTTTCATTTTATCCTTTGGCAAGCTCAGCATGTTGGAAAGAACATGATATATATATATATATATATATATATATATAATTGGATGTGGGGGAGCGTGAATTATTATTGTTGACATTACCCTTGAGGTAAAAGGTTGTGGGGCAAACACTACAAGCCCCTATCTTTCTCTGTGTCCGACTAAAACTCCGTAACCACAAAGTATCGCGTGAGTGCTAGCAATTATGAAGGACTAGGTGGTAGTTGAGTATGTGGACTTGCTTTTAAGCTCTGACATAGACTCTTTCCGATGTTATGATAAATTGCAATTGCTTCAATGACTGAGATTATAATTGTTGGTGCCTAATAAAGTTTCTGATTCATATTTTGGCTTAGTGAAAAGATCATCACTAGAACATAAGTAATCATATGACAAAATTTATATATGTTGTTGTTATGAAGTAATCATGATGACTTCATGTTCGTATTTTATTTTTATCGACGCCTCTACCTCTAAACATGAGGACATATTTATTGTTATCGGCTTTTCGCTTGAGTACAAGTAAGGTCTAAGCTTGGGGGAGTTGATACGTCCATTTTGCATCATGCTTTTATGTCAATATTTATTGCATTATGGGCTGTTATTTCACGTTATGTCACAATACTTATGGCTATTCTCTCTTATTTTACAAGGTTTACATGAAGAGGGAGAATGCCAGCAGCTGGAATTCTGGGCTGGAAAAAGAGCAAATATTGAAGGACTATTCTGCGCAACTTCAAAAGTCCTGAAACTCCATGGAATATCTTAGAATAAATAAAGAAAAATCGTCACCAAAGATGAAGGCCAGGGGGGCCACACCCTGCTCACGAGGGTGGGGGCGCACCCCCCTACCTCATGGGCCCCTGGTGGCTCTCCGACGTCCATCTTCTCCCATATGAAGTCTTTCGATGAGAAAAAAATAGAAGAGAACCTTTCGGGACGAGACTCCGCCGCCAGGAGGCGGAACCTTGGCGGAACCAATCTAGGGCTCCGGCAGAGCTGTTCTGCCGGGGACACTTCCCTTCAGGAGGGGGAAATCATCACCATCATCATCACCAACGTTGCTCTCATCGGGAGAGGGCAATCTCCATCAACATCTTCATCAGCACCATCTCATCTCCAAACCCTAGTTCATCTCTTGTATCCAATTCTTGTCTCCAAGTCCGGGATTGGTGCTAGTAGGTTGCTAGTAGTGTTGATTACTCTTTGTAGTTGATGCTAGTTGGTTTATTTGGTGGAAGATCATATGTTCAGATCCTTTATGCACAATATTACCCCTCTGATTATGAACATGAATATGCTTTGTGAGTAGTTATGTTTGTTCCTGAGGACAAGTGAGAAGTCTTGCTATTAGTAGTCATGTGAATTTGGTATTCGTTTGATATTTTGATAAGATGTATGTTGTCTAACCTCTAGTGGTGTTATGTGAACGTCGACCACATAACACTTCACCATTATTTGGGCCTAGAGGAAGGCATTGGGAAGTAATAAGTAGATGATGGGTTGCTAGAGTGACAGAAGCTTAAACCCTAGTTTATGCGTTGCTTCGTAAGGGGCTGATTTGAATCCATATGTTTCATGCTATGGATAGGTTTACCTTAATACTTTTGTTGTAGTTGCGGATGCTTGCAATAAAGGTTAATCATAAGTGGGATGCTTGTCCAAGTAAGGGCAGTACCCAAGCACCGGTCCACCCACATATCAAATTATCAAAGTAACGAACGTGAATCATATGAGCGTGATGAAAACTAGCTTGACGATATTCCCATGTGTCCTTGGGAGCGCTTTTCCTATTATAAGAGTTTGTCCAGGCTTGCCCTTTGCTATAAAAAGGATTGGGCCACCTTGCTGCACTTTATTTACTTTTGTTACTTGTTGCTCATTACAATTTATCCTATCACAAAACTATATGTTACCACTTATTTCAGTACTTGCAGAGAATACCTTGCTGAAAACCGCTTATCATTTCCTTCTGCTCCTCGTTGGGTTCGACACTCTTACTTATCGAAAGGACTACGATAGATACCCTATACTTGTGGGTCATCAAGCTTGTGTTGGTTTTCCTCGAAGAGAAGAGGGTGATGCAGCAAAGTGTAGCGTAAGTATTTCCCTCAGTTTTAAGAACCAAGGTATCAATCCAGTAGGAGGCTCCTCAAAAGTCCCACGCACCTACACAAACAAACTGAGAACTCGCAACCAGCACAATTAAGGGGTTGTCAATCCCTTCACGGCCACTTGCGAAAGCGAGATCTGATAAAGATAGTATGATAAGATAAATATATTTTTGGTATTTTATTATATAGATGCAAAAATTAAAGATGCAAATAAAGTATATTGAAAGCAAATATGATAAGAGATAGACCCGGGGGCCACAGGTTTCACTAGAGGATTCTCTCAAGATAGCATAAGTATTACGGTGGTGAACAAATTACTGCCGAGCAATTGATAGAAAAGCGCATAGTTATGAGATTATCTAGGCATGATCATGTATATAGTCATCACTTCCATAACAAGTAGACCGACTCCTGCCTGCATCTACTACTATTAATCAACACATCGACCGACTCTTGCCTGTATCTAGAGTATTAAGTTCATAAGAATAGAGTAACGCATTAAGCAAGATGACATAATGTAGAGGGATAAACACATGCAATATGATATAAACCCCATCTTGTTATCCTTGATGGCAACAATACACTACGTGCCTTGCAACCCTTTCTGTCACTGGGTAAGGACACCGCAAGATTGAAACCAAAGCTAAGCACTTCTCCCATGGCAAGAAAGACCAATCTAGTAGGCCAAACCAAACTAATAATTCGAAGAGACTTGCAAATATAACTCAATCATACATAAAAGAATTCAGAGAAGATTCATATATTATTCATAGATACACTTTATCATAAACCCACAATTCATTGGATCTCGACAAACACGCCGCAAAAAGAGTTTACATCAAATAGATCTCCACAAGAGAGGGGGAGAACATTGTATTGAGATACAAAAAGAGAGAAGAAGCCATCTAGCTAATAACTATGGACCCGTAGATCTGCCGTAAACTACTCACAACTCATCGGAGGGGCAAGGATGTTGATTTAGGGGCCCTCCGTGGTCGATTCCCCCTCCAGCAGAGTGTTGGCGAAGGCTCCAAGATGAGATCTTGTGGATAGAGAAGGTTAAGGCGGTGGAAATTGTGTTTCGTGGTGCTCCTGGATGTTTTCTGGGTACGTAGGTATATATAGGAGGAAGAAGTACGTCGGTGGCCGCCCGAGGGGCCCACGAGACAGGGGGCGTGCCTTACAGGGGGGCGGCCCCCTATCTCGTGGGGCCCTCAGAAGCTTCTTGACTTGCACTCCAAGCACTCCGGATCAGGTTCGTTCCAAAATCACGCTCCCGAAGGTTTCATTCCGTTTGAACTCCGTTTGATATTCCTTTTCTTCGAAATACTGAAATAGGCAAAAAACAGCAATATGGGATAGGCCTCTGGTTAGTAGGTTAGTCCCAAAAATGATATAAATGTGTAAAATAAAGCCCATAAACATCCATAAGGGGTAATATAATAGCATGGAACAATAAAAAATTATAGATACGTTGGAGACGTATTAATCACGTGAGTACACGGCGCCTGGCATGCGTTTGGCGCGCTCTGCGCGTCGGCCACCTCTGTGCCTCGCCCGTGAGGCCACCCCACGCCACCCTCGCGTCTCTCCACCTTCCTGTGACCTCGACCTCTTCCTCCTAGCCCCTCCCTGTCACTCCCCGAGGCCAGCAGCTGGCTCGGCGGACGCAGACACAGCGGAGCAGAGCGCACAATGCCTCGCATGATCGAGTCGTCCCTCTCTTGCATCATGTGCTTGGCTTCGTGTTGCCGCTGTGTTTCTATGATCTCCCTCAACCTCTCCCATCAAGCATGAGCCCCTCTCGTCGCCTCTCGCTGCTCCAGAAGCATGGTCGGTGGCCACGAGCTCTGCCTCACCCTCTCCTATAAATGCAGCCACCCCCAAGTCATTCTAGCCACCCCACTCACCTCCTCTGGCCATAAATTTAGTAGTTTAGCACCGCGGCAAGGCCGGGCAGTCCTCCAATCGCCGATCATTGCCAGATTTGGCCACGGATCCCCTTTCGTCGCATGCTTGCTCCGGTGTTCTCCGTCCTCCCTCAACTCCCTAGGCATGTTCGTGAGCTTCCCTGGAGTGCGACGGTGCTGCTGGACCGACCAAACCTCGCCAGAAGCCCAAACTCTGACAAGCTCCGTCGCCGACCGTCTTTGGAGAAGAACACCGCGACACCATCCGTCAACCTCTACCCACTTTTTGGGTACGTACGTGCTCCTCTCCGTGAGCTGCGTCCATCCCCCACCATCGCTGGCCGAGTCGCCGTCTATGTTTACCTCTCTCTCTCTCTTATAAACCTGACAAGGTGACCCCACCTGTCAGCCTCGCTTCCCTCTCCCGAAACGGTACAAGTGGAGGTGTATTTTCAAAATACGCCTTCGACGTGGCCCTCTCTGTGCTTTTCTGTTTTTAGTTTTAATTAAAATATTTTCATTGAACTTTGACCAGCTCTAAATCCCAAACCATAAGTCCACATGAGATGATTCTTTTTGCAACAGTTTTGTTATGAGCTCCTCTTTCAGTATGTAAAAATTGATATTCTTCCTTGCTGTACATATTTTCTGGTACATTTATATTCTTTATGTGACATTTTCTTTTTGGTATTTGAACTATTTTCAGAAGGTTCAACTAGTCTTGAAGAGGACCAGGAGTTTTATGACCCTCCTATGAACTAAGGCAAGCCAACACAAACATTTGCAAGGGGACATTGCAATGACTATGACTTTACTTGAATTTAAATTCATATATTGCATTTAGTTTATTAAAATATTTTAACTTGTGCTAGTGTCCTTTCCATGCTATGTTTGTATGCTTTATAGAATAATGTTGGATACTAGGTGAAGTTATGCAGTAAGGTTTACTTTTAATGATCATTCTTATGATAGTATCATACTTATGTTGGATCCTTGCATGTGCATTTCATGGCAAACAATGGCTCGAGTTTTTAAAGTTAAACATGATAATAATAGAACTTAAACATGTTGTTGATCGAGTCATGGTGCCACCGAATTGAGCTTCCCTATGCAACCACATTTTCCTTTATGGGAAGGCCCTTATTTGGTCTATTGACATGCCTCTCGCCGGTGCCTCCAACGATGGAAGGTTATGCGCTTGCACTAGCCTAGCCCGGTAGGCAGGCATAGCCTTGTGTGCCCATGGTTGTTTGGTACCATCGTCCCCATTTGGGACCTTTTTGTTTTGCCACGACGGTGGCCGTTTGATGTCCGGAGTGGCATCCGGGGCCACCCATGACTTAGCCCAAAGGGGAGCCAGTCGGAGTGGCCGGGAGAGTGTCATGCAATAGATTGGTTCTATCAGAACACCATTGGTCCACCCGAATGGGAGTACAAGGCCTTGGGTTCCATGGTGTGGGTACAATGTACTAATCTCTATAGAGTGTATACAATATATCGATAGCCGCGTCCTCGGTTATGGACACAGTTCATTGTAGGTCACACCGTGGGTCAGCAGAAACAATTAACCTGCACACTAATGTTATAGTAAGGAGATGCTACGTCTTGAGCTTGTGTTGGTTTTCCTTGAAGAGGAAAGGGCGATGCAGCAAAGTAGCGTAAGTATTTCCCTCAGTTTTTGAGAACCAAGGTATCAATCCAGTAGGAGGCTCCTGAGAAGTCCCACGCACCTACACAAACAAACAAGAACCTCGCAACCAATGCAATAAAGGGGTTGTCAATCCCTTCATGGCCACTTGCAAAAGTGAGATCTGATAGAAATGATATGATAAGATAAATATTTTTGGTATTTTTCTGATATAGATAGGAAAAGTAAAGATGCAAATAAAAGAAGATTGAAAACTTATAGGATAAAAGATAGACCCCGGGGCCATAGGTTTCACTAGTGGCTTCTCTTAAGATAGCATAAGTATTACGGTGGGTGAACAAATTACTGTCGAGCAATTGATAGAAAAGCGAATGGTTATGAGATTATCTAGGCATGATCATGTATATAGGCGTCACGTCCGTGACAAGTAGACCGACTCCTACCTGCATCTACTACTATTACTCCACACATCGACTGCTATCCAACATGCATCTAGAGTATTAAGTTCATGAAGAACAGAGTAACGCATTAAGAAAGATGACATGATATAGAGGGATAAACTCATGCAATATGATATAAACCCCATCTTTTTATCCTTGATGGCAACAATAGAATATGTGCCTTGCTGCCCATGCTATCACTGGGAAAGGACACTACAAGATTGAACCCAAAGCTAAGCACTTCTCCCATTGCACGAAAGATCAATCTAGTAGGCCAAACTGAACTGATAATTCGAAGAGACTTGCAAAGATAACTTAATCACACATAAAAGAATTCAGAGGAGATTCAAATATTTCTCATAGATAAACTGGATCATAAACCCACAATTCATCGGATCTCGACAAACACACCGCAAAAAGAGTTTCATCAAATAGATCTCCAGGAAGATTGAGGAGAACTTTGTATTGAGATTCAAAGAGAGAGAAGGAGCCATCTAGCTAATAACTATGGACCCGAAGGTCTGTGGTAAACTACTCACAACTCATCGGAAGGGCCTTGGAGATGATGTAGAGGCCCTCCATGGTTGATTCCCCCTCCAGCGGAGCGCCGGCGAGGGATCTCGCGGATACAGAAGGTTACGGTGGTGGAATTAGGTTTTCGTGGTCTGTTCAGATGTTCTTGGGGTACGTGGGTATATATAGGAGGAAGAAGTAGGTCGGTGGACGCCTGAGGGGCCCACGAGGGTGGGGGCGCGCCCACCTGTAGGGGGCATGCCGGGCACCCTCATGGCCGCCTTGGTTGTTGCGTGACTTCCACTCCAAGTCTCCAGGTTTGCATTTGTTCCAAAAAGATCGCTCCCAAAGGTTTCATTCAGTTTGGACTCCGTTTGATATTCCTTTTGTTCGAAAGACTGAAATAGGCAAAAAAACAACAATTCGGGCTGAGCCTCCGGTTAGTAGTTAGTCCCAAAAATGATATAAAAGTGTAAAGTAAAGCCCATAAACATCCAATACGGGTAATATAATAGCATGGAACAATAAAAAATTATAGATACGTTGGAGACGTATCAAGCATCCCCAAGCTTAATTCCTGCTCGTCCTCGAGTAGGTAAATGATAAAAACAGAATTTTTGATGTGGAATGCTACCTAGCATAATTCTCAATGTAATTTTCTTTATTGTGGCATGAATATTCAGATCCAAATGATTCAAACTAAAAGTTCATATTGACATAAGAAATAGTAATACTTCAAGCATACTAATCAAAGCAATCATGTCTTCTCAAAATAACATGGCTAAAGAAAGTTATCCCTACAAAATCATATAGTCTGGTTGTTGCTCTATATTCATCACACAAAGTATTTAATCATGCACAACCCTGATGACATGCCAAGCAATTGTTTCATACTTTAGTAATCTCAAACTTTTTCAACTTTCACGCAATACATGAGCGTGAGCCATGGACATAGCACTATATGTGGAATAGAATGGTGGTTGTGGAGAAGACAAAAAAGGAGAAGATAGTCTCACATGAACTAGGTGTATCAACGGGCTATGGAGATGCCCATTAATAGATATCAATGTGAATGAGTAGGGATTGCCATGCAATGGATGCACTAGAGCTATAAATGTATGAAAGATCAAAAAAAACTAAGTGGGTGTGCATCCAACTCGCTTGCTCACGAAGACCTAGGGCAATTTGAGGCAGCCCATCATTGGAATATACAAGCCAAGTTCTTATAATGAAAAATTCCCACAAGTATATGAAAGTGACAACATAGGAGACTCTCTATTATGAAGATCATCGTGCTACTTTGAAGCACAAGAGTGGTAAAAAGGATAGTAGCATTGTCCCTTCTCTCTTTTTCGATCATCATTTTTTTATTTGGCCTTTCTCTTTTTTTTATTTGGCCTTTTGGTGGGCTCTTTGGCCTATTTTTTTTAAAGTCTGATGTCTCATCCCGACTTGTGGGGGAATCATATTCTCCATCATCCTTTCCTCACTGGGACAATGCTCTAATAATGAAGATCATCACACTTTTATTTTCTTACAACTCAAGATTACAACTCGATACTTAGAACAAGATATGACTCTATATGAATGCCTTCGGCGCTGTACCAGGATATGCAATGAATCAAGAGTGACATGTATGAAAATTATGAAGGTGGCTTTGCCACAAATACGATGTCAGCTACATGATCATGCAAAGAGTAATATGACAATGATGATGCGTGTCATAATAAATGGAACGGTGGAAAGTTGCATGGCAATATATCTCGGAATGGCTATGGAAATGCCATAATAGGTAGGTATGGTGGCTGGTTTGAGGAAGGTATATGGTGGGTATATTGTACCAGCGAAAGTTGCGCAGCACAAGAGAGGCTAGCAATGGTGGAAGGGTGAGAGTGCGTATAATCCATGGATCCAACATTAGTCATAAAGAACTCATATACTTATTGCAAAAATCTACAAGCCATTCAAAACAAAGTACTACGCGCATGCTCCTAGGGTGATATATTGGTAGGAAAAGACCATCGCTCGTCCCCGACCGCCACTCATAAGGAAGACAATCAATAAATAAAATTGTGCTCCAACTTCTTCACAAAGCGGTTCACCATATGTGCATGCTACGGGAATCACAAACTTCAACGCAAGTATTCTATAAATTCATAATCACCCAACTAGCATGACTCTAATATTACCACCTCTATATCTCAAAACAATTATCAAGCATCAAATTGATCATAGCGTCCAATTCACTTTCTATGATAGTTTTTATTATACCCAACTTGGATGCCCATCATTCTAGGACCAATTTTATAACAATAGAAAATACCATGATGTTCTAAAAGACTCTCAAAATAATATAAGTGAAGCATGAGAGATCAACAATTTCTACAAAATTAACCCACCGCCGTGCTCTAAAAGATATAAGTGAAGCACTAGAGCAAAACTATCTAGCTCAAAAGATATAAGTGAAGCACATAGCGTATTCTAATAAATTCTAATCAAGTGGGCTTCTCCCAAAAGGTGTGTACAGAAAGGATGATTGTGGTAATCTAAAAAGCAAAGACTAATATCATACAAGACGCTCCAAGCAAAACACATATCATGTGGCGAATAAAAATATAGCTCCAAGAAGAGTTACCGATAGACGACGACGAAAGAGGGGATGCCTTCCGCGGCATACCCAAGCTTAGGCTTTTGGTTATCCTTCAATATCTTGGGGTGCCATGGGAATCCCCAAGCTTAGGCGCTTGCCACCCCTTATTCCATAGTCCATCAAATCTTTACCCAAAACTTGAAAACTTCACAACACAAAACTCAACAGGAAATCTCATAAGCTCCGTTAGTGCAAGAAAGAAAAACCACCACTTAAGGTACTGTAATGAAATCATTCTTTATTTATATTGGTGTTAAACCTACTGTATTCCAACTTCTCTATGGTTCATAACCCTACATACTATCCATAGATGCATCAAAACAAGCAAACAACACACGAAAAACAGAATCTATAAAAAACAGAACAGTCTGTAGAAATCTGTAACTCTCGGATACTTCTGGAACTCTAAACATCCTAATAAAATAGGAGGTCTTGGGAAATTTGTCTATTGATGTACATCAAAAAGAATCAACGCAAAACCACGTTTCTGTGAATTACTAAAATTATTTTCGTGCGCGCAAAGTTTTTGTTTTTCAGCAGAATCAAATTAACTATCACTGTAGATTATCCTACAGATTCTACTTGGCACAAACACTAATTAAAACATGAAAACACATCTAAACAGAAGCTAGATGAAAATTTTATTACTAAACAGAAGCAAAAACAAAAATCAAAGATAAAATTGGGTTGCCTCCCAACTAGCACTATTGTTTAACGCCCCAAGCTAGGCATAAAAGCGAGGATAGATCTAAGTAGTGCCATCTTTGGCACTCAATTCATAAGTAGCTCGCATGATAGATTCATAAGGTAATTTAACTTTCTTTCTTGGAAAGTGCTCCATGCCTTTCCTTAATGGAAATAGGAATCTAATATTCCCTTCCTTCATATCAATAATTGCACCAATCGTTCTAAGGAGAGGTCTACCAAGAATAATAGGACATGATAGATTGCAATCTATATCTAGAACGATAAAATCTACAGGCACATAATTCCTATTTGCAACAATAAGAATATCATTGACCCTTACCATAGGTTTCTTAATGGTGGAATCCGCAAGGTGAAAATTTGAAGAGCAATCATCAAGATCATGGAAACCTGGAGTATCACATAACGTTTTCGGAATCGTGGAAACACTAGCACCCAAATCGCACAAAGCATAGCACTCATGATCTTTAATTTTAATCTTTATAGTAGATTACCACTCATCACAAAGTTTTCTAGGTATAGAAACTTCCAAATTAAGTTTTTCCTCATAAGATTGCATCAAGGCATCAAGAATATGTTTGGTAAAAGCTTTATTTTGACTATAAGCATGAGGAGAATTCAACACGGATTGCAACAAGGAAATACAATCTATTAAAGAATAATTATCATAATTAAATTCCTTGAAATCCAAGATAGTGGGTTCAATGCTATCCAATCCCACTTTTACCAAATTTAGCATCAAGATCTAAGAACTCTGAATCATTGGGACGCCTTTTAACTAGAGTTGACTCATCTCCACTCCCATCATTATTAAGATTCATATTGCAAAACAAAGATTTAATAGGGGACACCTCAATAACTTTTAGATCTTCATCATTATTTTCCCCTAATCCTTCTGGTTTGGCAGCCATCTTATTGACCATGGTGGCTTGCTTATTAGAAATTTGGGCTATTGATTTTTCAAGACGAGTAATTTGAGAGTTCAAACCATAAAATTCTTTAGACATATCATCAAGCTCTTTGTTCATATACTCCATAAAGCTTTTTTGTTCTTTAAGCTCTTTTCTGAAGAAACTATCATGCTCAAATTGTAAAGTCATAAAACTTCTAATGTTCGATTCAATATCTTCCAACCTTCTAAGATGAAGGTCGGTGTTCATAGGCAAAGCCATAAGGGCAAACAGGCACACAAGAAGAAAAAAGAAAGAGAGAGGAGATTGGGAAAGAGAGGGCGAATAAAACGGCAAGGGTGAAGTGGGGGAGAGGAAAACGAGAGCCAAATGGCAAATAATGTAATGCGAGGGAGATGAGTTTGTGCTGGGTACTTAGTATGTCTTTACTTGAGCGAAGACCTCCCCAGCAACGGCGCCAGAAATCCTTCTTGCTACGTCTTGAGCTTGCGTTGGTTTTCCTTGAAGAGGAAAGGGTGATGCAGCAAAGTAGCGTAAGTATTTCCCTCAGTTTTTGAGAACCAAGGTATAAATCCAGTAGGAGGCTCCTCAGAAGTCCCACGCACCTACACAAACAAACAAGAACCTTGCAACCAACGCAATAAAGGGGTTGTCAATACCTTCGCGGCCACTTGCGAAAGTGAGATCTGATAGAAATGATATGATAAGATAAATATTTTTGGTCTTTTTATGATATAGATAGGAAAAGTAAAGATGCAAATAGAAGTAGATTGAAAAGTTATTTGATAAAAGATAGACCCGGGGGGCATAGGTTTCACTAGTGGCTTCTCTCAAGATAGCATAAGTATTACAATGGGTGAACAAATTACTATCGAGCAATTGATAGAAAAGTGAATGGTTATGAGATTATCTAGGCATGATCATGTATATAGGCATCACGTCCGTGACAAGTGGACTGACTCCAGCCTGCATCTACTACAATTACTCCACACATCGACCGCCATCCAGCATGCATCTAGAGTATTAAGTTCATGAAGAATAGAGTAATGCATTAAGAAAGATGACATGATGTAGAGGGATAAACTCATGCAATATGATATAAACCCCATCTTTTTATCCTCGATGGCAACAATACAATACGTGCCTTGCTGCCCCTGCTGTCACTGGGAAAGGACACCGCAAGATTGAACCCAAAGCTAAGCACTTCTCCCATTGCAAGAAAGATCAATCTAGTAGGCCAAACCAAACTGATAATTCAAAGAGACTTGCAAAGATAACTTAATCACACATAAAAGAATTCAGAGGAGATTCAAATATTTCTCATAGATAAACTTGATCATAAACCCACAATTCATCGGATCTTGACAAACACACTGCAAAAGGAGTTACATTGAATAGGTCTCCAAGAAGATCGAGGAGAACTTTGTATTGAGATTCAAAGAGAGAGAAGAAGCCATCTAGATAATGACTATGGACCAGAAGGTCTGTGGTAAGCTACTCACAACTCATCGGAAGGGCCTTGGAGATGATGTAGAGGCCCTCCATGGTCGATTCCCCCTCCAACGGAGCGCCGACGAAGGCTCCAAGATGGGATCTCGCGGATACAGAAGGTTATGGTGGTGGAATTAGGTTTTCGTGGTCTGTTCTGATGTTCTTGGGGTACGTGGGTATATATAGGAGGAAGAAGTAGGTCGGTGGATGCCCAAGGGGTCCACGAGGGTGGGGGCGTGCCCACCTGTAGGGGGCGCGTGGGGCACCCTCGTGGCCGCCTTGGTTGTTGAATGACTTCCACTCCAAGTCTCCAGGTTTGCATTTGTTCCAAAAAGATCGCTCCCGAAGGTTTCATTCCGTTTGTACTCTGTTTGATATTCCTTTTCTTCGAAACACAGAAATAGGCAAAAAACATCAATTCGGGCTGAGCCTCCGGTTAGTAGGTTAGTCCCAAAAATGATATAAAAGTGTAAAGTAAATCCCATAAACATCCAAAACGGGTAATATAATAGCATGGAACAATCAAACTTTATACATACGTTGGAGACGTATCAGGACACATGTCATGAGGGATGATCTGTCGGGATCATCGAGATGGTTTCCTTTGTGATCCTGAGGTGATCACCGTGGTAAGTAGTTATGAGGTAACCTATATGGTAAGGTGGTCCGAGGGACCATGGTTGCAAGAACCTACACCTCATGAGTAGCATGTCATGTTCTTGCATATAACCTACTTAAATGTCATGTTGTTGTTTGTCATTGTTGTATTGTTTGTTGTGAGCTTCTGAGTACATTCAAAGTGCTCACCTGGCGTGTCATGCTAGCTTCAGGAGAAGTTGTACCAGGGGTCAGAGTTACATCGTGCGTCGCAGTCTAGGTTGTGTCCCAGCAGTGTCCCTGTGAGATGGAGTCCTTCTACGTCGTCGTTTCGCTCCCAGTAGTTGTGTCGTTATCATCGAGGCCCCCAACATGTCTACTAAATAATGTACGTATGTGCAGCAGCACCGTGTGTGCACCTTGGCCTCGCTACCTTATGTATCGTAGAACATATGTTCCCCGCAAGAGATCAATAAAGCAGTTGTATTCTGTACCAAGTTGTTGTGTGTTGCCAAAAGACATGATCACTAGGCTAGAAATGCAAGGTAAACCAGTTGCTCTGAGCCGGGGTGCCACAACGCTTGGTATCATAGCCACCATGGTTGTAGGATATCCTAGACAGCCAACACATTAGTCAAGTGATAGTTATTAGTCTTGAGTGTCGTGAGTGTGCCTTTGCATCTGATTGTTGCATTGCATGCTTTAAGACTATTTTTATTACTAATAGACTAATGGTTGTGAGTGTAGATGGCTCCAGTGTTGTACCCGTACCAGTCTGGGCTAGCACCCTTCACCTCTCTGCACCTTCTACGGAATGTGTGGCGTTGACTCTACCCCGTTAGCGACGACCTGGTGTACCAGGTGTACTAGAAGCGACTAGCGGACTCAGTGTACGAGTACCACGCAGAGGTCACCATGCACAATAGTTATCTGACCGGCACCTACACCCGTTCTTCTAGGAGTGGTTTCGCTTCTACCCCCGATCAGGCGGTTTAGTTTGCTATGTTCGAGGCTCTCGTGGACTTGCGTTATAACGAAGTTCGGATGCAGACTCACCCTAGTTTACACTTCTACCCCTCCATGTTCGACGATGGACGTATTCGCTTCCCTTCCATTGATCCGGCCTGCGACCGTTCATCTTTCTCGTTACATAACGGTTGGTTACCTTCTGATCTTCAACCTGGCCCAGGAGCTGACTCATACTCGGGCAGCTTTGGCTGCCGCTAGACCTGCTTTCACTCCATCCTCACTCGGTTTTACTCCACTCATTTCCCAACTACCATTCCTCCACCTACTCTAGTTACCCCTCAGAGTAACTCGGACGATTTGACAGTGACTCCTCACGTGCCCCCTGTCGAGTGGGCTTTACTTCTAGCTACTCCTGCCGCTCCTATGCTTCAGTCTCACCCAGCACTTGCCCCTGAGGGAGAGCCCTCGAGGCAGCGTCGTCATGTTTATTTTGCTCCGGAGGTTTACGTTAACGTCGTTAGTTCAGGATCAGATTCCGAGACTGAGGAGGCTCCAGCAGGATCTGCAGCGCACCAGTGCGGTCACATTCTTGTGGAGTAGATGAGGTTCTCATGATGCTTGGTTGTATGGGTGTAGTCATACTTTCCATGATGTTTCATTTCATGTATGAGTCTATGTATAATTATGTTGGAACTCTTACTCGCCTTGGTTTTTCTTTGCCTTTCTCTCGGATTTGCCGCTTGCTTTTCTTCCCCATTTATGGATGTTCCTCATCTCGACGCTTCATATTGGAAAAAAAAATAGGATGACAAGACACAATAGCAGCACCCATGGTGGTGATGATGCTCCTATTCGTCTATCCGCTAGACAAGCAGGGCATTCCCCCGAACAATATCAACCACCACCGCCTCCTCCACCGCATCTACCCACAACAGAGGAGAGTATGCACATGTTCGAAGAAAGGAGGAACCAAGATTTTCTTGAACTTTTGAAGAGTGTATAGTCTATGGTGGTTCAGAATAACAATTAGAATGGTAATCACTCTAAGCTGTCAGACATCCAGAGGACCAAGCCTCCCAGCTTCAGTCAAGTCATTGACCCTATGGAGGCCGACGATTAGCTGAGAACTATTGAGAAGAAACTAGAGATTGCTCGCACCTAAGGGGTTGACAAGGTTCCATTTTCTACTCACAATCTTGAAGGAGATGTTGCTATATGGTGGGATAATACTAAAGCTATGTGGCCCGCAGACGACCAGACACTTAGGATAAATTCTAGGCCAAGTTTTGCAGGTACCACATTCCCTTCGGTATTATGAAGGTAAAACAACGTGAGTTCCTCGCCCTTACACAAGGGAACTTGTCAGTAAGTGAGTATTTAAAAAAGTTCAATCACTTGGCTCATTATTCCCTTCATGATGTGGCCACCGAAGAAAGGAAGATAGACCGATTCCTTGGAGGACTCAACCAGACCCTCCGATGCATGCTTAGCATGCTAGACTTGCTGGATTTCTAGACTTTGGTGAACAAGGCTCTTATCGCAGAAAGGGAGTACAAGCTCGTCCATGATAACAAGCCAGCTTATGAAGACCGCAAATGCAAGTTTGAACCAAAGAAATATGGACAGATGGTTCAGGAGGCTCGCATCTAGCAGCAACCTTAGTTTGAGTTCAAGACTACATGGCAGCAGAATGCCGACAAGACCGAGAATTGCGTCAAGAACCTTGTGACCAACCCCGTAAGAGAAGACTGTCAGGGTAACAATGCATGCTTCACTTGTGGCCAGACCGGGCACTATGCAAGGCAGTGTCCCAAGAACGGCAAGCCAAATACACCACTCAAGCCCAGGTCAACAACATGGGATCCTTCCTTGCTTAAAAGCTCATCCAAGGGCAAGTGCATCATCTCTCCGCTGAAGAAGTCCAAGAAAACCCTAAAGTGGTCATTGGTATGTTCCTGTGAATAACATACCTGCAACAATTTTATTTGACTTTGGGCTTCCAATTCTTTTATTTCGTGGAGTTTTGTTGCCCAAAACAAGCTTTCTTGCTCTTATCTTTAGAAATTCATGGTGATATAATCCCTGGGATCTATGCTCAAAACAAATGTGGTACGCCGTGGCTTGGAGATAAACATCCATGGAGTTATTTTCCCCACCACCTTGGTATCGATTGAATCAGCAAGTTGGATGTTATACTGGGAATGGACTGGCTGACAAGACATCAAGTATGTATCAATTTTGCAACCAGAGAAGTCACATTAATAAATCTAGTAGGACAAGCAGCACAGTTTGTGGCTCGTAGAACCATGCCTAAAAGGGATATGATTTTCACAGTTGTGACCTCAGGCATGGAATTAATCACAGTGGTCAGTGAGGGAGTCCTAGATTAGGGGGTATCCGGACAGCAGGACTATATACTTTGGCCGGACTGATGGACCGTCAAGACACAAGACTCAAGACTTCGTCCCGTGTCCGGATGGGACTCTCCTTTGCGTGGAAGACAAGCTTGGCAATCCGGATATTAGATCTCCTTCTTTGTAACTGACCCTGTGTGACCCTAGCCTCCTCCGGTGTTTATATAAACCGGAGGGTTTAGTCTGTAGAAAAACGATCATAATCATCATAGGCTAACTTCTAGGGTTTAGCCTCTACGACCTCGTGGTAAATCAACTCTTCTAATACTCATATCATCAAGATCAATCAAGCAGGAAGTAGGGTTTTACCTTCATCGAGAGGGCCCGAACCTAGGTAAAACATCGTGTCCCATTCCTACTGTTACCATTAGCCTTAGACGCATAGATCGGGACCCCCTACCCGAGATCCGCCAGTTTTGACACCGACATTGGTGCTTTCATTGAGAGTTCCTCTGTGTCGTCGCTGCAAGGCTCGATGGCTCCTTCAATCATCAACAACAATGTGGTCCAGGGCGAGACTTTTCTCCCCGGACAGATCTTCGTGTTCGGCGGCTTCGCACTGGGGGCCAATTCGCTTGGCCATCTAGAGCAGATCGACAGCTACGCCCCTGGCCATCATGTCAGGTTCGGAAACTTGAACTACACGACCGATATCCGAGGATACTTGATCTTCGACGGATTCGGGTCTATGCCATGAGCGCCGAACAGTCACGACAAGCACGACTTAGACCTGTTGTTGGACAACACTTGGGATATCGCACCTACAGGAGCTCCAGACTTAAATCCGAGGCAGATCACGTCGTCCGAGGATGGCTGGATGGACCCTGCCCCGGAGGCCGCACACTCATCGGCGGTAGAACCGAACACAGACTCCACCCCCAAGGAAGCCTGTGTCATCGGACCCCTGGACTAATGTCTGGCTGTAGGTTCCAGACGGCGCGCCCCCGAGCCCGCCGAATCTGGTTGGGCTACGGTAATGGAGTTCACCGCTGCGGATATCTTCCAGCACTCGCCCTTTGGCGACATGCTGAACTCATTAAAGTCTCTCTCTTTGTCAGGAGACTCCTCGAACTATGTCTGGCTCGAGTGGGAAGCAGGCGACGAGGAAATTCGTTGCCCACCCACCACCCACTTCATTGCCACTGTCGATGATTTGACCAACGTTCTTGACTTTGACTCTGAAGACATCGATGGTGTGTATGACGACGTAGGAGAAGAACAGGAACCACCACCCACGGGGCGCTGGTCAGCCACCTTCTTGTATGATATATATATATGGTGGACACTCCGAAAGAAACCAACGGCGATGAGGCAATGGAGGATAACCCATCAAAGAAGAAAGCAAAGCATGGGCGTCATTGGCGCCGCTCCAAGCCCTGCCACAGCAATGCCGGCACAGGAGACGAAAACAATCTGGATTGTGCCGAAGATGAATACAATCCCGATCAGCCTGCCTTCGAGCAGGCCGAACAGGAAGACAGGCAGGTCAGCCCAGACGAACAAGCGTCGGACAGATACCTGGAGGAGGACAACTACATACCCCCCTCCGAAGACGAGGTGAGCCTCGGCGACAATGAATTTGGCGTGCCTAAGGATCCTGTAGAGCAGGTTCACTTCAAGCGGCGGCTTATGGCCACGGCGAGAAGCCTGAAAAAGAAGCAACAACAGCTCCAAGCTGACCAAGATTTGCTCACAGATAGATGGACCAAGGTCCTGGCAACCAACGAATACGGACTCGACCGCCCCACCAAAGGGTACACAAAGCACAATTTGCTACCTCAACCTGAGAAGGAGGTCCTGATGCCCACACCCCCAACGCCAATACATCACAGTCCGGGGTAATTACATCACAGTCCGGGGTAATTACATCACAGTCCGGGGTAATACGCAGGAAACGCGAGGCAGCGTCCATAAACCTCGACGCAACAGACATAAGCGTCACAAAAATAATGATGACGCCCAAGACAAGGGAGTTGGTGCCGGACTCCGCGGCCCCCAGTCCGGTCAGTGGAAAGAGAATAGCTCAGGCCCATCCGACCCGGGAAGCATACTCGACTAACCATGTCAAATCCATGGTACCCCTAGAATGGCGGTCAAGCATACCAATAGAGAATACCGGATCCTCAAAACAAAGCGGCCGGTCGTGCACCAGAAACAATGAAAAGAGGTCTCAAACAATTAGGAGCCCAGACCACTAAACATTGCGAGGTCAAAGGAAAATCCTCAGGAAACCAACAAGGGAACGAATGTGTACTCCTCGGGATGCCGACTCAACAATACAAGCCACCCCATGGTACAAAAAACGGTCGATCATCTCCGATCACATAGACCGTTCGAACAATATCAACCATGGCAATTTAATTGCACTTACCATCGACCCAATAGTTGGTGGATTCCACCTCACATGAGCCCTTATGGGCATAAACTATAGCCCTAACTCGCTATGCCAGGACACAATTTACCAGATAAGTATTGACCGCTCGAGGATCAAACCCACTAATAACATCTTCTAAAAGATCTCATCCCAGGTGCAAAGGCCAAGCTTTGCAGGCCCACCACCCTGGAGGTTGTCTTCAGATTACCAAACAAACACCATACCAAAGAGTAATTCTTCGGCATTATCCCCTTATACAGTAACTATTATATACTACCGGGATGAACCGCTGATACGTCTCCAATGTATTTATAATTTTTGATTGTTCCATGTTATTATATTACCCCTTTTGGATGTTTATGGGCTTTATTTACACATTTATATCATTTTTGGGTCTAACCTACTAACCGGAGGCCCAGCCCATATTGCTGTTTTTTTGCCTATTTCAGTATTTCGAAGAAAAGGAATATCAAATGGAGTCCAAACGGAATGAAACCTTCGGGAGCATGAATTTTGGAACGAACCTGATCCGGAGAGCTTGGAGTGCAAGTCAAGAAGCTTCCGAGGGCCCCACGAGATAGCCCCCCCCTGTCGGGCATGTCCCCCTGTCTCGTGGTCCCCTCAGGAGGCCACCGACGTACTTCTTCCTCCTATATATACCTACATACCCCGAAAACATCCAGGAGCACCACGAGACACAATTTCCACCGCCGTAACCTTCTGTATCCGCGAGATCTCATCTTGGAGACATCACCAGCACTCTCTTTCCCAACCTCCTCCTCTCTTTTTCGCTTTGCCGTTTTTCTGTTTGCTCGTGTGTTAGTTTGTTTACCTTGTCATCGTGGCTAGTCCTCCTATCCTTATTCTCACTCCCGAACAAGAAACTCGCAATTTTAAGCAAAGGGAGAGGGAAAGTTTAAAAGATGCTTGGCATAGAATCTGCAATGCCCAATATAAAGCTACTAGGAAGCTTGCTACCTCCGTTCTTCTCCGCAATTTTTATGTAGGCATTACTCCTTGAAATAGATGTGTTCTTGATATTGCTACCGGAGGTGATTTTATGAGTAGCCATACTTTTGATGCTTATAATGCTATGTTAGATTTGTTTGGCCCACCACCTCTTTTGGTTAATGGAACGATTTTAACTCTAGAACATGTGATGCAATGGCTTGATATTATTGAAAATAAATTTTCCACTATTGAGTTGATTGAAAATTTGGATAAAAAGATTCATGATCACCTTGCCCAATTTGGATCTAGGGTTGGAGTTACTTTGAAAAATCTTAAATAAAAAGAACCTACAGTTAATGAAAAAATAGATCTAGACTCTGCTAGAATCGGTAAACTTGAGGATATCATTAAAAACTTAGGTTCCGCGTTTCCCCCCATGAAAAACACTCCAAAACCCCCAACTAAAACTGCCAAGTTTATTTATGTTCCTAAAAATAAGGGTGAATCTTCTAGCAAGGGAGACGCGGATCTCAAATCCATAAGTGTTCTCCCCAATTGTCTCTCTATCATTAAGGAACCTTTTGCTACCAATGAACTTCTTGAATTTTTGCCTAAAGGTTTAGCCGTTACTAAAAAGGGAGAGATACCTAGAGATCACAATCTCTCTACTTATGAATTTAGTGCCAAAGATGGCACTCGTTAGATCTATCCTTGCTTTTATGCCTAGCTAGGGGCGTTAAACGATAGCGCTAGTTGGGAGGCAACCCAATTTTATTTATGTTTTTTGTTTTTGCTCCTCTAATAAATCTTGCATCTACCTTCTGTTTAGATGTGTTTTTATATTTTAATTAGTGTTTGTGCCAAGTAGAACCTATAGGATAACCTACGATGATAGTTGATTTGATTCTCCTGAAAAACAGAAACTTTGCATGCACGAATATAATTTTGTTAAATCACAGGAACGTGCTTTTGCGTTGATTCTTTTTGCTGCTGTTCAAAAAACAAATTCTCCAGGACTTCCTATTTTGGTAGGATTTTTAGAGTTCTAGAAGTTTGCGTTAGTTACAGATTTCTAAAGACTGTTCTGTTTTTGACAGATTCTGTTTTTCGTGTGTTGTTTGCTTATTTCAATGCATCTATGGCTAGTAATTCAGTCTATGAACCATAAAGAAGTTGGAATACAGTAGGTTTAAAACAAAATTAAATAAAGAATGATTTCATTGCAGTACCCTATGTGGTGCTTTTGTTTTCTTTCACTAACGGAGCTTATAAGTTTTCAAGTTTTGGGTAAAGCTTTTATGGACTATGGAATAAAGGGTGGAAAGAGCCTAAACTTGGGGATGGCCATGGCACCCCAAGATATTCAAGAATACCCAAAAACCTAAGCTTGGGGATGCCCCGGGAAGGCATCCCCTCTTTCGTCTTGGTTCATTGGTAACTTTACTTGGAGCTATATTTTTATTCGCTACATGATATATGTTTTGCTTGGAGCGTCGTGTATTATATTAGTCTTTGCTTTTTAGTTTACCACAATCATCCTTGTTGTACACACCTTTTTGGGAGAAGCCTATTTGATTAGAATTTGTTAGAATACTCTATGTGCTTCACTTATATCTTTTGAGCTTGATAGTTTTTGCTCTAGTGCTTCACTTATATCTTTTAGAGCACGATGGTGTCTTAATTTTGAAGAAATTGCTAGTCTCTCATGCTTCACTTATATTATTTTGAGAGTATTTTAGGACAGCATGGTATTTGCTATTATCATAAAGTTGGTCCTAGAATGATGAGCATCCAAGTTGGGTATAATAAAAACTATCATAGGAAGTGAATTGGATGCTATGATCAACTTGATACTTGATAATTGTTTTGAGATATGGAGGTAGTGATATTAAAGTCATGCAAGTTTGGTGATTATGAATTTAAAGAATGCTTGTGTTGAAGTTAGCAAGTCCCTTAGCATGCACGTATGGTTAAAGTTGTGTAACAAATTTGAAACATGAAGTGTACCTGGCTTGTGCATCCTTATGAGTGGCGGTCGGGGACGAGCGATGGTCTTTTCCTACCAATCTATCCCCCTAGGAGCATGCGCGTAGTACTTGAGTTTTTGATGACTTCTTAATTTTTGCAATAAGTATATGAGTTCTTTTGACTAATGTTGAGTCCATGGATTATACGCACTTTTACCTTTCCGCCTTTGCTAGCCTCTTCGGTACCGCGCATTGCCCTTTCTCACCTTGAGAGTTGGTGCAAACTTCGCCCGTGCATCCAAACCCCGTGATACGATACGCTCTATCACACATAAACCTCCTTATCTCTTACTCAAAACAGCCACCATACCTACCTATTATGTCATTTCCATAGCCATTCCGAGATATATTGCCATGCAACTTTCCACCGTTCCGCTCATCTTCATGACATACTTTACTTTTATCATATTGCCATTGCATGATCATGTAGTTGACATCATATTTGTGGCAAAGCCACCATGCATTATTTTTTATACATGTCACTCTTGATTCATTGCACCATCCCGGTACACCGCCGGAGGCATTCATATAGAGTCATATCTTCTTCTAGTTTCGAGTTGTAATCCTTATGTTGTAATCAATAGAAGTGTGATGATCATCATTATTAGAACATTGCGCAAAGAAAAGAAAAAGAAGAAAAAAAAGAAAGGCCAAAAAAGAAAAAAAAACAAAGGCCCAAAAAAAGGAAAAGAAAAAAAGGAAAAAAAGAAAAGAATAAAAGAATAAATAAATAAAAAGGACAATGTTACTATCTCTTTTTCCACACTTGTGCTTCAAAGTAGCACCTTGTTCTTCATGTAGTGAGTCTCATATATTGTGCTTCAAAGTAGCACCATGTTTTTCATATAGTGAGTCTCATAAGTTGTCTTTTTCATACTAGTGGGAATTTTTCATTATAGAACTTGGCTTGTATATTCCTACAATGGGCTTCCTCAAATGCCCTAGGTCTTGTGAGCAAGCAAGTTGGATGCACACCCACTAGTTTTCTTTTGTTGAGCATTCATTTATAGCTCTAGTGCATCCGTTGCATGGCAATCCCTACTCCTCATGTTGACATCAATTGATGGGCATCTCCATAGCCCGTTGAGTATCCTCGTCAATGTGAGACTTTCTCCTTTTTTTGTCTTCTCCACACAATCCCCATCATCATATTCTATTCCACCCATAGTGCTATATCCATGGCTCACGCTCATGTATTGCGTGAAGGTTGAAAAAGTTTGAGATTATTTAAGTATGAAACAATTGCTTGGCTTGTCATCGGGGGTATAGAAGTTGGGAACATCTTTGTGTGACGAAAATGAAGCATAGACTAACTATATGATTTTGTAGGGATGAACTCTCTTTTGTCATGTTATTTTGAGAAGACATGATTACTTTGATTAGTATGCTTAAAGTGTTACTATTTCTTTTATCAATATGAACTTTTATTTTGTATTCATTTGGATCTGAACATTCATGCCGCAATAAAGAAAATTACATTATGAATTATGCTAGGTAGCATTCCACATCAAAAATTCTCTTTTGATCATTTAGCTACTCGAGGACGAGCAGGAATTAAGCTTGGGGATGCTTGATACGTCTCCAATGTATCTATAATTTTTTATTGTTCCATGCTATTATATTACCCCTTTTGGATGTTTATGGGCTTTATTTTACACATTTATATCATTTTTAGGACTAACCTACTAACCGGAGGCCCAGCCCATATTGCTGTTTTTTTGCCTATTTCGGTATTTCGAAGAAAAGGAATATCAAACGGAGTCCAAACGGAATGAAACCTTCGGGAGCGTGATTTTTGGAACGAACCTGATCCGGAGAGCTTGGAGTGCAAGTCAAGAAGCTTTTGAGGGCCCCACGAGATAGGGGGCCGCCCCCCCCCCCTGTAGGGCACGCCCCCTATCTCGTGGGCCCCTCGGGCGGCCACCGACGTACTTCTTCCTCCTATATATACCTACGTACCCCGAAAACATCCAGGAGCACCATGAAACACAATTTCCACCGCCGTAACCTTCTGTATCCACGAGATCTCATCTTGGATCCTTCGTCGGCACTCTGCCGGAGGGGGAATCGACCATGGAGGTCCTCTACATCAACAACCTTGCCCCTCCGATGAGTTGTGAGTAGTCTACCACAGACCTACGGGTCCATAGTTATTAGCTAGATGGCTTCTTCTCTCTTTTTGGATCTCAATACAATGTTTCCCCCTCTCTTGTGGAGATCTATTCAATGTAAACTCTTTTTGCGGTTTGTCTGTCGAGATCCGATGAATTGTGGGTTTATGATCAAGTTTATCTATGAATAATATATGAATCTTCTCTGAATTATTTTATGTATGATTGAGTTATGTTTGCAAGTCTCTTCGAATTATCAGTTTGGTTTGGCCTACTAGATTTGTCTTTCTTGCCATGGGAGAAGTGCTTAGCTTTGGGTTCAATCTTGCGGTGTCCTTACCCTGTGACAGAAAGGGTTGCAAGGCACGTATTGTATTGTTGCCATCAAGGATAACAAGATGGGGTTTATATCATATTGCATGTATTTATCCCTCTACATATGTCATCATGCTTAATGCATTACTCTGTTCTTATGAACTTAATACTCTAGATGCAGGCAGGAGTCGGTCGATGTGTGGAGTAATAGTAGTAGATGCAGGCAAGAGTCGGTCTACTTGTTATGGACGTGATGCCTATATACATGATCATGCCTAGATAATCTCATAACTATGCGCTTTTCTATCAATTGCTCGATAGTAATTAGTTCACCCACCGGAATACTTTTGCTATCTTGAGAGAAGCCTCTAGTGAAACATATGGCTCCCGGGTCTATCTCTTACCATATTTGCTTTCAATCTACTTTATTTGCATCTTTACTTTTTGCATCTATATTATAAAATACCAAAAATATATTTATCTTATCATACTATCTTTATCAGATCTCACTTTCGCAAGTGGCCGTGAAGGGATTGACAACCCCTTTATTGCGTTGGTTGCGAGTTCTCGGTTTGTTTGTGTAGGTGCGTGGGACTTTTGAGGAGCCTCCTACTAGATTGATACCTTGGTTCTCAAAATTGAGGGAAATACTTACGCTACACTTTGCTGCATCACCCTCTCCTCTTCGAGGAAAACCAACGCAAGCTCAAGACGTAGCAACCACGTTGGCTCGATTCAACGCGGTGCCACACCATGCCAAACCCACGTGACATGGTCATAGTTATGGGCAAGGCCGAACTCCACCCCGAGAGTGGAAATTATACCGCCACTGAGATAGCGATTTGTGCCCTTCTATCGAACTTTGACTCGACATCCAACCCCCCGGACACCCACAGAGGAGTCCGAGCTACTTTACGGCATGATAGCCCGGCTCGACCACGCTCCGATCAGGCACCCGCGGTTCTACCACCCTATGACATGCAACTGCCTCTAAGCATTTTTCTTTACAGGCTCACTTTTGGGCAGAACAGGACTGGCGACATGGAATCAGCTCAGACGCACAAGGCGGGAACACACAAGTACCCCCCAAGGAGAGAGTCCGGATACACTTCGGATCCGCACACATCCTCCTCCCGTCCGGCCATGATAGGTTCTGCCAGCATACCTCTTTTCATAGCGTAAACCGTATTCATACGCATTGACGTATCACTCCACTACAACATGTAGAATTAAAAAAACACTTACCGGTAGTCGTTCCTCATTGACGCTTTTTTCGTCATAACGGCACCCGCACATAGTGTCATGCCCCATTATGCCAGGGGCTTCATTGTACTCACAATATGGCAACAAAGTCCGGCCACCTTCTCGGTCACTCGGCACCCCGAACTTATAGCACTATATGCATTAGCTCTGAATCATGTCTTGGGTCATTAGTTGGGTTTGCCCGGCTCGCATGTTTTGGTACCTTATGTTCCGCTCCATCGGCTAAGGTGGCGCTGGGAGAACTACTGTGATTGTGTCCTAGTTCTTCCGGATGAGAACCTCAGTAGGGAATGCCGAAAACTGACTGTCATGATCCGGCGAGAGCTGGTCAGCTGTTCGAGAGGTTGTAAAATCTTTAAAGATTTATTCCGCATAATGCCATAACAACTGTAGAGTGCGACGGATCGGTCTTCCGACCAGGCGCCATTAAATCCCCTCGTACGGTCTTCCGAACACCAGGGGCTGCGCCTACCATACTCAAATTCCTATGGCTAAGTGAGAGTGATAAAGCCCTATAGTCTGATTGCCTGTTTCGCGGTGATGAACACCTCCTTCAAGGACCCAAAAATGCGATAAAGAGTGTTCAGGTATGTCCTGAACACCCCCGTACTTTCTACGTGGGGGCAGAAGCCGACGACTGGCCAACTCTCTGGATTTATATATACTAAACGGCCGCACAGGAAGAAAAAACTTTCATATAACAGGCAATAAATAATAACAGTGCTAGTATCCCGCATTACAAAGGACAGCATGACTGCCTTCAGGGAAATATAGTGTCTTTGGTACACTGTTCCGCCACAAGGTGGGTTCCTTTCAGGACACCCTCATAATATAATTCGGGCTTGCGATGCTCCTTCCCTCCAGTGGTCCCTCAGTCATCAGCTTTTCAGCATCAAGCTTCCCCCAGTGCACCTTTACACGGGCAAATGTCGTGTGTGCACCTTCTATACAGACCGATCGCTTAATGACTTCGAGTTGAGGGCAAGCACCAACAATCCGCTTCTCGAGTCCGAAGTAACTTCTTGGAATTGGCTCAGCAGACCACAGCCGGACAACTAAGTCCTTCATGGCTAGTTCGGCCGCCTGGTGCAGTTTGACCAGCTGCTTCAGCTGATCGATAAAAGGCACTGCATAATTCGGCGCCAAATACTGCGACAAGAAATGCTTCTCCGCAAACTTCTTCTCTTCAGCCCGGTAGAGTTGGGAAGCATCACATATGCTGCGCGGCAGGTCCGCAAACGCCCCTGGAGAAACAAGAATTCAGTTTGTCACTTAGAGTTCCTCCTATTACTATATAAAAATTGCTTTGAGTAAAAAAGCCTTACCAGCTGCAACCCTCCGTTCCTCCGGCATATCCTTCAGAGCACCTTGGGCTTCCTCCCGAGCATCATTTGCGGCTTGGAGAGCTTGGGCAAATTCGGATTCTTTCCCTGCTAGACTCTGCTCCAAGGTCTCGCTTTTCTTCACGGCCTCCTGGAGCTCTCATTCAGCTTCAATGACCCTGGCCTCGTGCTTCTTGCGAAGAGCCTGCTCCGTGGCGGCCTTCTTGTCGGCTTCGGCCATAGCCTTCTTCAGTGCCTCAATTTCGGCATTTGCTCCTAGAGCACACAATACAAGTATTTTTCATCAGGCAAAACTACTCATTTGTGCTTAACTTATCAAAAGGTTTTGATATACCTTGCTTGTCCTCCAACTGCTTCTTCACTCAGCCAAGTTCTTCTTCGGCCCGTTCCAGACTCTGCTTTAGTCCGGACACCTCCGCAGTATGAGAGGCGGTCGTTGCTACAGACGCCTATTTTCAAACAAAGAGATATATGTCACCAACCGAGTCTCCTGCGAAGTGGAATTTTGATCCCTTGTCTGGTTCCCTCTTTCTTTCACCGGACAGTGCATCAGGGGCTACCGGTCACACTATGACAATCTTCAAAGGTTTCTAAAAACATACCTTAAAGCCTTTTATAAGGCTAAGGCAGGATTCATTCAGTCCGCTCTCAGCGGACTGAATCTTTTCAATCACCGCACCCATGAGGGCACGATGTTCATCGATGATGGACGCATTCTTTAGCGCCGTCGATAGGCCGCCCTGCAGCTCTGCTTGGACAGAGGTTGTGGGCGGAGCGGGCTTGCCTCCCTCCTTCAAGGGGGGCTGCTCGCCCGATCCTGGAACTTTAAAGGTCTCCAGGACCATGTCCGGCTACGGGCCAGATCTAAGATCGCCCCTGCCGTCAACGTTTATGGGAACCGTTGCTCCCGTTTATCCGGCCCTAGAGGTGTGCCCTCCCTGGTCTAGGCCCTGCTGGGACGACACCTCGGTGTCACATCCAGGCTTCAGGGAAGGGGCCTCCGGAGGCGTCTCGCTCTCTAGGGCATCTGAGCTCAACGAATCTTCCGAGGAGGACTATTCGGCGCGAGACCTCGCCGGGATGCACAAAGTAGGGCACAAGTTAAAATATTGCACCTTAGTAATCCTGGGCGCTTAGGCATATTCGGATTTCGTGTACTCACGATTTTACCAGGGGTTGGACCCTAGGATCCCACTCCGGGCTGCTATTGGCAGCCCTGGTGGACGCCTCTGGGAGGGAATTTTTTCCCCTCTTTGGCGATTCGGCCTCCGAGGATGAGGAGGCTGTCCATTAATTTCCTCCCCCCGTGGAGGACTCGTCTTCTTCCTCCTCCTCTTTGTCTTCGGAGGAAGGATGGGCGCTGGAGTCTTCGGATTTTGTGTCCGAAGCACCGCGGCGATGGAGGCCGCTCCAGGTCTCCTTGGCCTTCTTGGAGGCCTCTTTATTCGCCACCTTGTAAGGCGCTGGGACCAGCATCTTCGTCAGAAGAGGTCCTGCCAATTCCTCCGGCAGCGAGGCCGGACAGTGTATCTGCCCCACGTTCTTCGTCTATTCCTGGGGTAGTTACAGAAAGCATGATAAAGCATCTCCCTCTGGATATGCCAGCTAAACATGGATAGACAGAACATAGCGATAACTTACCGGACTTGCGGAGCGGGACAGTTGATACCCGCGGTGCTCGGCGGAGCCCGGCCACGGTTTGCCGGACTTGAAGAGCACCTTCCAAATATCCTTGTGTGAGGAGCCGTAGAGCTCCCGTAGGGTCTGGTGCTCGGCCGGGTCGTACTCCCACAAATTGCAGGCTCGGTGCTGGCAAGGGAGAACCAAGCGAACTAACATCACCTGGACTACATTGACGAGTTTGACATCCTTGTCTACCACGCTCTGGACGCGTGTTTGGAGCACCGATAGCTCATCGGATGAGGACTAGTTCAGGCCCTTCTCAGGCCAGGATGTGAGCTGCAGGGGGGCTCCGGATCTGAATTCAGGAGTAGTGGCCCACTTTTTACCGCACGGTTCGGTGATATAGAACCACTGCTGCTGCCACTCCTTGACGGAATCATTGAAGGTGCCCGTCGGCCATGTGACCTTAGGCATCTTGCTCACCATGGCGCTGCCACACTCAGCGTGCTCGCCGTTAACCACCTTGGGCTTCACATTGAAGTTCTTCAACCATAAGCCGAAGTGGGACGAAATACGGAGAAAGGCCTCACACACGACGATAAACGTCGAGATGTTAAGGAAAGAATTAGGGGACACATCATGAAAATCAATCCCGTAATAATACATGATGCTGCGAACAAATGGGTGAAGGAGAAACCGAGACCGCGAACAAAATGAGGAAGAAACACGACCCTCTCGTGGGGCTCCGGATTGGGGACGATCTGTCCCGCCGTCGGAAGACAATAGCCGATTTTCTTGGCCAGGTACCCGGCCTCTCAAAGCTTCTTGATATCCTTCTCCGAAACGGTAGAGGCCATCCATTTGCCTCCTGCTCCGGATCCAGACATCTTCGTAGAACCTCTTTTTGGTGGAGGAAATGAGTGCTTGGGCTCTAGGGCTCGAGCGAAGGGGAATGGACGAGCGGAAGGGAAAGGCGTGTGTAAGGAAGAAGAGGCCTTATCTCTTCATAGAGGCAATAAAAACTTTTGTGCCTCCCTACTTGCCTGATGGAACCCGCTCATTCCCCACTCGCCATGATTGGCGGTGCGATTGGGCTACCCGTGCCCGTATTGACGAAAGCCCCGCGATAAGGGGAACACGATCTCTGCTTTGACAAGACGTGCCGAGGAAGCCGCCTCGCAATATGTGCGGTGGCTGATTGTGGGAAAACGGTTCGAATAATGACTCGACCATGGTGTGATGGCACGTTATCTGAGATGTCAGCAGATTATATTTGTGCAATAACTGTTCTCTCTACGGTGGTATGTGAAAATTGCCTTGCAGAGCCGGACACGGTTTGTGTTCGGGGTTTACTTTGGAGTATTCGGAGATGGAACCCGCCTTGCAATGCCGAAGACAAACTGCGCGCCGGACTCATCGTCATTGAAGCCTGGTTCAGGGGCTACTGAGGGAGTCCTGGATTAGGGGGTATCCGGACAGCCGGACTATATACTTTGGCCGGACTGATGGACCGTGAAGATACAAGACTCAAGACTTCGTCCCATTTCCAGATGGGACTCTCCTTTGCGTGGAAGACAAGCTTGGCGATCCAGATATAAGATCTCCTTCTTTGTAACCGACACTGTGTAACCCTAGCCTCCTCCGGTGTCTATATAAACCGGAGGGTTTAGTCCGTAGAAAAACGATCATAATCATCATAGGCTAGCTTCTAGGGTTTAGCCTCTACGATCTCGTGGTAGATCAACTCTTGTAATACTCATAACATCAAGATCAATCAACCAGGAAGGAGGGGTCTACCTCCATCGAGAGGGCCCAAACCTCGGTAAAACATCGTGTCCCCTGCCTCATGTTACCATTAGCCTTAGACACACAGATCGGGACCCCCTACCCGAGAACCACCGGTTTTGACACCGACAGTCAGCGAGTTTCTAGATGTATTCCCTGAAGAACTGCCAGGACTGCTACCGGATCGTGAGCTCGAGTTTTCCATTGATCTCGTACCCGAGACAACACCTATATACAAGAAATATTAACAGATGCCTTCATCCGAGCTAGTTGAGTTGAAGAACCAACTGGATGAGATGCTCAAGAAAGGGTATATTCGCCCTAGTTCTTCGCCACGGGATCACCAACTATATTTGAGGACAATAAGGATGGTATGTGCTACGCCTTTAGCTTGCGTTGGTTTTCCTTGAAGAGGAAAGGCTGATGCAGCAATAGTAGCGTAAGTATTTCCCTCAGTTTTTGAGAACCAAGGTATCAATCCAGTAGGAGGCTCCTCAAAAGTCCCACGCACCTACACAAACAAACAAAGAACTCGCAACCAACACAATAAAGGGGTTGTCAATCCCTTCACGGCCACTTGCGAAAGTGAGATCTGATAGAGATAGTATGATAAGATAAATATATTTTTGGTATTTTATAATATAGATTGGAAAAGTAAAGATGCAAATAAAAGTAGATTGAAAGCTTATATGATAAAATATAGAACTGGGGGCCATAGGTTTCACTAGTGGCTTCTCTCAAGATAGCATAAGTATTACGGTGGGTGAACAAATTACTGTCGAGCAATTCATAGAAAAGCGAATAATTATGAGATTATCTAGGCATGATCATGTATATAGGCATCACGTCCGCGACAAGTAGACCGACTCCTGCCTGCATCTACTACTATTACTCCACACATCGACCGCTATCCAACATGCATCTAGCGTATTAAGTTCATAAGAACAGAGCAACGCATTAAGAAAGATGTCATCATGTAGAGGGATAAACTCATGCAATATGATATAAACCCCATCTTTTTATCCTCGATGGCAACAATACAATACGTGCCTTGCAACCCCTATTGTCACTGGGTAAGGACACCGCAAGATTGAACCCAAAGCTAAGCACTTCTCCCATTGCAAGAAAGATCAATCTAGTAGGCCAAACCAAACTAATAATTCGAAGAGACTTGCAAAGATAACTCAATCATACATAAAAGAATTCAGAGGAGATTCAAATATTTCTCATAGATAAACTTGATCATAAACCCACAATTCATCGGATCTCGACAAACACACTGCAAAAAGAGTTACATCGAATAGATCTCCACAAGAGAGGGGGAGAACATGGTATTGAGATCCAAAAAGAGAGAAGAAGCCATCTAGCTAATAACTATGGACCCGAAGGTCTGTGGTAAACTACTCACAACTCATCGGAGGGGCTATGGTGTTGATGTAGAAGCCCTCTGTGGTCGATTCCCCCTCCGACGGAGCACCAGCGAAGGCTCCAAGATGGGATCTCGCGGATACACAAGGTTGCGGTGGTGGAAATTATTTTTCGTTGGCTCCCTGGATGTTTTCGGGGTACGTGGGTATATATAGGAGGAAGAAGTAGGTCGGTGGCCACCCAAGGGGCCCACGAGATAGGGGGCGCGCCCTGTAGGGGTGGGCGCGCCCTCCACCCTTGTGGCCGCCTTGATCACTTCTTGACTTGCACTCCAAGTCCTCTGGATCACGTTCGTTCCAAAAATCACGCTCCCAAAGTTTTCATTCCGTTTGGACTCCATTTGATATTCCTTTTCTTCGAAATACTAAAATAGGCAAAAAAACAGCAATACGGGCTAGGCCTCTGGTTTAGTAGGTTAGTCCCAAAAATGATATAAATGTATGAAATAAAGCCCATAAACATCCAAAAGGGGTAATATAATAGCATTGAACAATCAAAAATTATAGATACGTTGGAGACGTATCTAGCATCCCCAAGCTTAATTCCTGCTCGTTCTCGAGTAGGTAAATGATAAAAACAGAATTTTTGATGTGGAATGCTACCTAGCATAATTCTCAATGTAATTTTCTTTATTATGGCATGAATATTCAGATCCAAATGATTCAACATAAAGTTCATATTGACAAAAGAAATAGTAATACTTCAAGCATACTAATAATAGCAATCATGTCTTCTCAAAATAACATGGCTAAAGAAAGTTCAGCCCTACAAAATCTTATAGTTAGGCTATGCTTCATTTTCGTCACGCAAAAATGTTCCTAAATTCTACACCCCCGATGACAAGCCATGCAATTGTTTCGTACTTAAATAATCTCAAACTTTTTCAACTTTCACGCAATACATGAGCGTGAGCCATGGATATAGCACTATGGGTGGCATAGAATATGATGATGGGGATTGTGTGGAGAAGACCAAAAAAGGAGAAAGTCTCACATCGACGAGGTTAATCAACGGGCTATGGAGATGCCCATCAATTGATGTCAACATGAGGAGTAGCTATTGCCATGCAACGGATGCACTAGAGCTATAAATGAATGAAAGCTCAACAAGAGAAAACTAGTGGGTGTGCATCCAACTTGCTTGCTCACGAAGACCTAGGGCATTTTGAGGAAGCCCATCGTAGGAATATACAAGCCAAATTCTATAATGAAAAATTCCCACTAGTATATGAAAGTGACAACATATGAGACTCTCTATATGAAAAACATGGTGCTACTTTGAAGCACAATATATGAGACTCGCTATTTGAAGAACATGGCTTAAAAGCACAAGTGTGGAAAAAGAGATAGTAATATTGCCCCTTTTTTATTTTCTTTTTTTCCTTTTTTCCTTTTTTCTTTTTTTCTTTCTTTTTTTTCTTTTTTTTCTTTGGCCTTTCTTTTATTTGGCCTTTCTTTTTTTTCTTTTTGGGGACAATGCTCTAATAATGATGATCATCACACTTTTATTGATTTACAACACATGAATTACAAGTCAAAACTAGAACAAGATATGACTCTATATGAATGCCTCAGGCGGTGTACCGGGATGGTGCAATGAATCAAGAGTGACATGTATGAAAAATTATGCATGGTGGCTTTGCCACAAATACGATGTCAACTACATGATCATGCAATGGCAATATGACAAAAGTAATGTGTGTCATGATGATAAACGGAACGGTGTAAAGTTGCATGGCAATATATCTCGGAATGGCTATGGAAATGCCATAATAGGTAGGTATGGTGGCTGTTTTGAGGAAGATATAAGGAGGTTTATGTGTGATAGAACGTATTGTATCACGGGGTGTGGATGCACCGGCGAAGTTTGCACCAACTCTAAAGGTGAGAAAGGGCAATGCACGGTACCGAAGAGGCTAGCAATGATGGAAAGGTAAAAGTGTGAATAATCCATGGACTCAACATTAGTCAAAAGAACTCATATACTTATTGCAAAAATTTAGAAGTCATCAAAAACCAAGCACTGCGCGTATGCTCCTAGAGGGATAGATTGGTAGGAAAAGACCATCGCTCGTCGTCGACCGCCACTCATAAGGATGCACAATCCAAGGACACTTCATGTTTCAAATTTGTTACACAACTTTAACCATATGTGCATGCTACGGGACTTGCTAACTTCAACACAAGCATTCTTTAAATTCATAATCACCCAACTAGCATGACTTTAATATTACTACCTCCATATCTCAAAACAATTATCAAGTATCAAATTGATCATAGCATCCAATTCACTTCCTATGATAGTTTTTATTATACCCAACTTGGATGCCTACCATTCTAGGACCAGTTTTATAACCATAGAAAATACCAAGCTGTTCTAAGAGACTCTCAAAATAATATAAGTGAACCATGAGATACTAGCAATTTCTACAAAATTAAGCCACCGCGGTGCTCTAAAAGATATAAGTGAAGTACTAGAGCAAAAACTATCTAGCTCAAAAGATATAAGTGAAGCATATAGAGTATTCAAATAAATTTCAATCAAGTGGCCTTCTCCCAAAAGGTGTGTACAGCAAGGATGATTGTGGTAAACTAAAAAGCAAATACTAATATCATACACCACGCTCCAGGCAAAACACATATCATGTGGCGAATAAAAATATAGCTCCAAGTAAAGTTACCAATGAACGAAGACGAAAGAGGGGATGCCTTCCCGGGGCATCCCCAAGCTTAGGCTTTTGGCTATTCTTAAATATCTTGGGGTGCCATGGGCATCCCCAATCTTAGGCTTTTTCCACTCCTTATTCCATAGTCCATCAAACCTTTACCCAAAACTTGAAAACTTCACAACACAAAACTCAACAGGAAATCTCATAAGCTCCGTTAGTGAAAGAAAGCAAAACCACCACATAAGGTACTGTAATGAACTCATTATTTATTTATATTGGTGTTAAACCTACTGTATTTCAAGTTCTCTATGGTTCATACCACTTAATACTAGCCATAGATGCATCAAAATAAGCAAAGAACACACGAAAAACAGAATCCTTCAAAAACAGAACAGTCTGTAGCAATCTGTAACTAATGCAAACTTCTGGAACTTTAAAAGTCCTACCAAAATAGGAAGTCCTGTAAAATTTGTCTATTGATCTACATCGAAAAAAATCAACGCAAAAGCACATTTCTGTGATTTAAAAAAACTAATTTCGTGCGCGCAAAGTTTCTGTTTTTCAGCAGAATCAAATCAACTATCATCATAGGTTATCCTATAGGTTCTACTTGGCACAAACACTAATTAAAACATAAAAACACATCTAAACAGAAGGTAGATGCAAAATTTATTACTAAACAGAAACAAAACATAAAACATAAATAAAATTGGGTTGCCTCCCAACTAGCGCTATCGTTTAACGCCCCTAGCTAGGCATAAAAGCGAAGATAGATCTAAGTAGTGCCATCTTTGGCACTCAATTCATAAGTAGCTCGCATAATAGTTTCATAAGGTAATTTGACTTTATTTCTTGGAAAGTGCTCCATGCCTTTCCTTAATGGAAATTGGAATCTAATATTCCCTTCCTTCATATCAATAATCGCGCCAATCATTCTAAGGAAAGGTCTACCAAGAATAATAGGGCAAGAAAGATTACAATCTATATCAAGAACGATAAAATCTACGGGCACCAAATTTCTATTTGCAACAATGAGAACATCATTGATCCTTCCCATTGGCTTTTTAATGGTGGAATCCGCAAGGTGCAAATTTAAAGAGCAATCATCAAGATCGTGGAAACCTAGAATATCACATAAAGTTTTCGGAATCGTGGAAACACTAGCAACCAAATAACACAAAGCAAAACATTCATGATCTTTAATTTTAATCTTTATAGTAGGTTCCCACTCATCATTACGTTTTCTAGGTATAGAAACTTCCAAATTAAGTTTTTCATCATAAGATTGCATCAAGGCATCAACGATATGTTTGGTAAAAGCTTTATTTTGACTATAAGCATGAGGAGAATTAACAACGGATTGCAACAAGGAAATACAACCTTCTAAAGAACAATTATCATAATTTAATTCCTTGAAATCCGAGATAGTCAGTTCAATGCTATTTAAAGTCATGACCTCTCCAATCCCACTTTTACCAAATTTAGCATCAAGATCTAAAACTCCGAATTATTAGGATGCCTTCTAACTAAAGTTGACTCATCTCCAGTACCATTATTATTAAGATTCATATTGCAAAACAAAAATCTAATAGGGGACACATCAATAACTTTAAGATCTTCATCATTATTTTCACGGAAACTAGAAGAACACGCCTTTACAAAGCAATCTTTCTTAGCACGCAATCTAGCGATTCTTTCCTTGCACTCATAAATGGAAATTCTCATGGCTTTGAGAGACTCATTGATATCATGCTTAGGAGGAGTAGATCTAAGTTTAAGAGAATCAACATCAAGCGAAAGTCTATCAACGTTCCTAGCCAAATCATCAAGTTTGAGCAATTTTTTTCAAGCAAGGCATTAAAATTCTTTTGAGAGATCATAAATTCTTTCAAACTATTCTCAAAATCAGAGGGCATCTTATTAAAATTACCATAAGAATTATTGTAGGAATTTCCATAATTATTAGAGGAATTACTAGGGAACGGTCTAGAATTAAAGTTTCCTCTATAAGCATTGTTTCCAAAACTATTCCTACCAACAAAAGTCACATCCATAGATTCATTATTATTCTCAATCAAAGTAGACAAAGGCATATCATTGGGATCAATAGGAGCACTCTCAGTAGCAAATAATTTCATAAGTTCATCCATCTTTCCACTCAAAACATTGATTTCTTCTATAGCATGCACTTTTTTACTAATAGATCTTTCGGTGTGCCATTGAGAATAATTAGCCATAATATTATCAAGAAGTTTTGTATCATATCTTAAAGTGATTTCCATAAACGTGCCTCCCGCAGCCGAATCTAAAAGATTTCTAGAAGCAAAGTTCAAACCGGCATAAAATTTTTGTATGATCATCCATAAATTCAAACCATGAGTAGGGCAATTCCGAATCATCAATTTCATTCTTTCCCAAGATTGGGCAACATGCTCATGATCAAGTCGTTTAAAATTCATAATATCGTTCCTAAGAGTGATAATCTTAGCGGGAGGAAAATACTTAGAGATAAAAGCATCTTTCCACTTGTTCCAGGAATCAATACTATTTTTAGGCAAAGACGAAAACCAAACTTTAGCATGTTCTCTAAGTGAGAACGGAAATAACTTCAATTTAACAATATCATTATCCGTATCTTTCTTCTTTTGCATATCACACAAATCAACAAAGTTGTTTAGATGGGTAGCGGCATCTTCACTAGGAAGGCCGGCGAATTGATCTTTCATAACAAGATTCAGCAAGCAGTATTGATTTCACAAGACTCAACATCATTAAGAGGAGCAATTAGAGTACTAAGGAAATCATTATTATTGGTATTGGAGAAATCACACAATTTGGTATTATCTTGCGCCATGGCAACAAGTAATCCAACACATAAGCAAACAGAAAAAGGCAAGCAAAAAAGAGAGGAGAAGATTGGGAAAGAGACGGCAAATAAAACGGAAAGGGTGAAGTGGGGGAGAGGAAAACGAGAGGCAAATGGCAAATAATGTAAATGCAAGGGAGATGAGTTTGTGATGGGTACTTGGTATGTCCTGACTTGAGCGAAGACCTCCCCGGCAACGGCGCCAGAAATCCTTCTTGCTACGTCTTGAGCTTGCGTTAGTTTTCCTTGAAGAGGAAAGGGTGATGCAACAATAGTAGCGTAAGTATTTACCTCAATTTTTGAGAACCAAGGTATCAATCCAGTAGGAGGCTCCTCAAAAGTCCCACGCACCTACACAAACGAACAAAGAACTCGCAACCAACGCAATAAAGGGGTTGTCAATCCCTTCACGGCCACTTGCAAAAGTGAGATCTGATAGAGATAGTATGATAAGATAAATATATTTTTGGTATTTTATAATATAGATTGGAAAAGTAAAGATGCAAATAAAAGTAGATCGAAAGCTTATATGATAAAAGATAGACCCGGGGGCCATAGGTTTCACTAGTGGCTTCTCTCAAGATAGCATAAGTATTACGGTGCGTGAACAAATTATTGTCGAACAATTGATAGAAAAGCGCATAGTTATGAGATTATCTAGGCATGATCATGTATATAGGCATCACGTCCGCGACAAGTAGACCGACTCCTGCCTGCATCTACTACTATTACTCCACACATCTACCCTATCCAGCATGCATCTAGAGTATTATGTTCATAAGATCATAGTAACGCATTAAGAAAGATGACATGATGTAGAGGGATAAACTCATGCAATATGATATAAACCCCATCTTTTTATCCTCGATGGAAACAATACAATACATGCCTTGCAACCCCTATTGTCACTGGGTAAGGACACCGCAAGATTGAACCCAAAGCTAAGCACTTCTCCCATTGCAAGAAAGATCAATCTAGTAGGCCAAACCAAACTGATAATTCGAAGAGACTTGCAAAGATAACTCAATTATACATAAAAGAATTCAGAGCAGATTCAAATATTTCTCATAGATAAACTTGATCATAAACCCACGATTCATCGGATCTCGACAAACACACCGCAAAAAGAGTTACATCGAATAGATCTCCACAAGAGAGGGGGAGAACATGGTATTGATATCCAAAAGGAGAGAAGAAGTCATCTAGCTAATAACTATTGACCCGAAGGTCTGTGGTAAACTACTCACAACTCATCGGAGGGGCTATGGTGTTGATGTAGAAGCCCTCCGTGGTCGATTCCCTCTCCGGCGGAGCGCCGGCGAAGGCTCCAAGATGGGATCTCACGGATACATAAGGTTACAATGGTGGAAATTGTTTTTTGTTGGCTCCCTGGATGTTTTCGGGGTACGTGGGTATATATAGGAGGAGGAAGTAGGTCGATGGCCGCCCGAGGGGCCCACGAGATAGGGGAGCGCGCCCTCCACCCTCGTGGCCGCCTCGATCGCTTCTTGACTTGCACTCTAAGTCCTCTGGATCACATTCATTCCAAAAATCACGCTCCCGAAGGTTTCATTCCGTTTGGACTCCGTTTGATATTCCTTTTCTTCGAAATACTGAAATAGGCAAAAAAACAGCAATATGGGCTGGGCCTCTGGTTTATTAGGTTAGTCCTAAAAAAGATATAAATGTGTAAAATAAAGCCCATAAACATCCAAAAGGGGTAATATAATAGCATGGAACAATCAAAAATTATAGATCTTTGGAGACGTATCAGTACGTAGTCTTCGAATGTGTGTGGACTACTGTCAGCTGAATGATGTCACCACGAAGATGCCCATGCATTCTTCATGCACATGATGAACAATTTGTTCATGGACTTCTTGGACAAGTTTGTGGTGGTCTTTATCGATGATATTCTCATATATTCCAGGGGAGAAGAAGCGCACAAACAACATCTCCAGGCAGTATTGCAAAGGCTCCGAGATCATCAGTCATATGCAAAATTTAGCAAGTGCGAGTTTTGGCTTAAGCAATTAGGATTCTTGGGACATATACTATCAACTGAAGGAATAGAAGTGGACCCAAGTAAAGTCAAGGATGTGCTAAAATGGCCAGCACCCATGACCTTGACCGAGATTCGGAGTTTTTTGCGGCTTGCTGGTTATTATCGCCGATTCATTGAAGGCTTTTCCAATATTGCAAAACCAATGACAGAGCTTCTCAAGAAGGATCGGAAGTTCGTATGGTCTGAGGATAGCGAGAGGAGCTTTAATGAATTGAAGACTCGATTAACCTCAACATACGTGTTGATACTTCCTGATATTTATCGAAGCTTTGACGTGTATTGCAACACATCCAGAAGAGGTATAGGGTGCGTACTCATGCAAGATGGCAAGGTCGTGGCCTATGCATCCAGAGAACTATGACCCCATGAAGGAAACTATCCTACTCATGACTTGGAGTTAGCGGGAGTTGTGCATGCCTTAAAATTTTGGAGGCATTATCTCATCGGCAAGCGGTGCCAAATATTCACCGACCACAAAAGCCTCAAGTACATATTCACTCAGCCAGACTTGAATCTCCAGCAGATATGATGGATTGAGTTGGTCAAAGATTGTGACATCGGTATCAACTACCATCCGGGTACAGTAATGTGGTTGCCGATGCTCTCAGCCGCAAACCAGCCACATTAAATGCATTGATGGAATCCTTGCCTCCAGAGCTACAAGAGATGGCCAAGCTCAACCTAACCATTGTTGACGCTGACTGCACTGCTATGCTAAAAGTCACCCCCACTCTAGAAGAAGAGTTTCACAAGGCCCTAGCAGAGGACCCATTATTGCAACGACATGTCGCTCGCCGACTAGACTCAAGATTTCTTGGTAGATGATCAAGGTACTCTATGATTTCGGGGACGAATGTTGGAAATATGCCCTAGAGGCAATAATAAAATGATTATTATTATATTTCCTTGTTCATGATAATTGTCTATTCTTCATGCTATAATTGTGTTATCCGGAAATCATAATACATGTGTGAATACATAGACCATAACATGTCCCTAGTGACCCTCTAGTTGACTAGCTCGTTGATCAACAGATAGTCATGGTTTCCTGACTATGGACATTGGATGTCATTGATAACGGGATCACATCATTAGGAGAATGATGTGATGGACAAGACCCAATCCTAAGCATAGCACAAGATCGTGTAGTTCGTTTGCTAGAGCTTTTCCAATGTCAAGTATCATTTCCTTACACCATGAGATCGTGTAACTCCCGGATGTCGTAGGAGTGCTTTGGGTGTACCAAACGTCACAACGTAACTGGGTGACTATAAAGGTATACTACAGGTATCCCCGAAAGTATCTGTTGGGCTGACACGGATCGAGACTGGGATTTGTCACTCCGTATGACGGAGAGGTATCTCTGGGCCCACTCGGTAATGCATCATCATAATGAGCTCAATGTGACCAAGTGTTTGGTCACGAGATCATGCATTACGGTACGAGTAAAGTGACTTTCCGGTAACGAGATTGAACGAGGTATTGGGATACCGACGATCGAATCTCGGGCAAGTAACGTACCGATTGACAAAGAGAATTGTATACGGGATTACTTGAATCCTTGACATCGTGGTTCATCTCATGAGATCATCAAGGAGCATGTGGGAGCCAACAACGGTATCCAGATCCCGCTGTTGGTTATTGACCGGAGAGTCGTCTCGGTCATGTCTGCGTGTCTCCCAAACCCGTAGGGTCTACACACTTAAGGTTCGGTGATGCTAGGGTTGTAGAGATATTAGTATGCGGTAACCCGAAAGTTGTTCGGAGTCCCAGATGAGATCCCGGACGTTACGAGGAGTTCCGGAATGGTTCGGAGGTGAAGAATTGTATATAGGAAGTCCAGTTTCGGCCACCGGGAAAGTTTCGGGGGTCACCGATATTGTACCGGGACCACCGGAAGGGTCCCAGGGGTCCACCTGGTGGGGCCACCTATCCCAGAGGGCCCCATGGGCTGAAGTGGGAGGGGAACCAGCCCCTGGTGGGCTGGTGCGCCCCCCTTGGGTCTGCCCCTACGCCTAGGGTTGGAAACCCTAGGGGTGGGGGGCGCCCCACTTGGCTTGGGGGGCAAGTCCCCCCCTTGGCCGCCCCCCTCCCCCTTGAGATGGGATCTCTAGGGGCCGGCACCCCCCCAGGGCCCCTATATAAAGCAGGGGGGAGGGAGGGCTGCGCACCCCTGCTCCTGGCGCCTCCCTCTCCCCTCGTAACACCTCTCCCTCTCGCTGAGCTTGGCGAAGGCCTGGCGAGATCGCCGCTACTTCCACCACCACGATGTCATGCTGCTGGATCTCCATCAACCTCTCCCTCCCCCTTGCTGGATCAAGAAGGAGGAGACGTCTTCCCCAACCATACGTGTGTTGAACATGGAGGTGCCGTCCGTTCGGCGCTAGGATCTTCGGTGATTTGGATCACGACGAGTACGACTCCCTCAACCCCATTCTCTTGAACGCTTCCGCATGTGATCTACAAGGGTATGTAGATGCACTCCTCTATATCGTTGCTAGATGACTCCATAGATTGATCTTGGTGAAGCATAGATTTTTTTTATTTTCTGCAACGTTCCCCAACAGTGGCATCATGAGCTAGGTCTATGCGTAGTTTCTATGAACGAGTAGAACCCCATCTTGTTGTGGGCGTGGATGTGGTCAATTTTCTTGCCACTACTAGTCTTATCTTGTTTCGGCAGCATCGTGGGATGAAGCGGCCCAGACCGACCTTACACGTACGCTTACGTGAGACAGGTTCCACCGACTGATATGCACTAGTTGCATAAGGTGGCTAGCGGGTGTCTGTCTCTCCCACTTTAGTCGGATCGGATTTGATGAAAAAGGTCCTTATGAAGGGTAAATAGAAATTGGCATATCACATTGTGGTTTTACATAGGTAAGAAAGGTTCTTGCTAGAAACCTATTGCAGCCATGTAAAAACATGCAACAACAATTAGAGGATGTCTAACTTGTTTTTGCAGCATATGCCTTGTGATGTGATATGGCCAAAAAGGATGTGATGAATGAAATATATGTGATGTATAAGATTGATCATGTTCTTGTAATAGGAATCACGACTTGCATGTCGATGAGTATGACAACCGGCAGGAGCCAAAGAAGTTGTCTTTATTTTTTGTATGACCTGTGTGTCATTGAATAACGCCATGTAAATTACTTTACTTTATTGCTAAACCGTTAGCCATAGAAGTAGAATTAATCGTTGGCGTGACAACTTCATGAAGACAAGATGATGGAGATCATGATGATGGAGATCATGGTGTCATGCCGGTCACGAAGATGATCATGGCGCCCCGAAGATGGAGATCAAAGGAACAATATGATATTGGCCATATCATGTCACTATTTGATTGCATGTGATGTTTATCATGTTTTTGCATCTTATTTTCTTAGAACGACGGTAGTAAATAAGATGATCCCTCACGATAATTTCAAGAAAGTGTTCCCCCTAACTGTGCGCCGTTGCGAAAGTTCGTTGTTTCGAAGCACCACGTGATGATCGGGTGTGATAGATTCCAACATCCACATACAACGGGTGTAAGACATATTTACACATGCAAAACACTTAGGTTGACTTGACGAGCCTAGCATGTACAGACATGGCCTCGGAACACAAGAGTCTGAAAGGTCGAACATGAGTCGTATGGAAGATACGATCAACATGGAGATGTTCACCGATGATGACTAGTCCATCTCACGTGATGATCGGACACGGTCTAGTTCAGTCGGATCATGTATCACTTAGATGCCTAGAGGGATGTCTAATCTGAGTGGGAGTTCATTAAATAATTTGATTAGATGAACTTAATTATCATGAACTTAGTCTAAAAACCTTTGTAAAATGTCTTGTAGATCAAATGGCCAACGCTCATGTCAACCTCAACTTCAACGTGTTCCTAGAGAAAACCAAGCTGAAAGATGATGGCAGCAACTATACGGACTGGGTCCGGAACCTGAGGATCATCCTCATAGCTGCCAAGAAAGCATATGTCCTAGAAGGACCGCTAGGTGAAGTAGCCATCCCAGAGAACCAAGACGTTATGAACGCTTGGCAATCGCGTGCTGATGATTACTCCCTCGTTTAGTGCAGCATGCTTTACAACTTAGAACCGGGGCTCCAAAAGCGTTTTGAGCAACATGGAGCATATGAGATGTTCGAAGAGCTGAAAATGGTTTTCCAAGATCATGCCCGGGTCGAGAGATATGAAGTCTCCGACAAGTTCTACAGTTGTAAGATGGAGGAAAATAGTTCTATCAGTGAGCACATACTCAAGATGTCTGGGTTGCACAACCGCTTGTCCCAGCTGGACATTAACCTCCCGGACGAGGCGGTCATTGACAGAATCCTTCAGTCGCTCCCACCTAGCTACAAGAGCTTTGTGATGAACTACAATATGCAGGGGATGGTGAAAACTGTTCCTGAAGTATTTTCAATGCTGAAATCAGCGGAGGTGGAAATCAAAAGGGAACATCAAGTGTTGATGGTCAACAAAACCACTAGTTTCAAGAAAGGCAAGGGTAAGAAGAACTTCAAGAAGGACGGCAAGGGAGTTGCCGTGTCCGGTAAGCCAGTTGCCGAGAAGAAGCCAAAGAATGGACCCAAACCTATGACTAAGTGCTTTTATTGCAAGGGAAAGGGACACTGGAAGCGGAACTGCCCCAAATACTTAGCGGACAAGAAGGCCGGCAACACTAAAGGTATATGTGATATACATGTAATTGATGTGTACCTTACCAGTACTCGTAGTAGCTCCTGGGTATTTGATACCGGTGCCGTTGCTCATATTTGTAACTCAAAATAGGAGCTGCGGAATAAGCGGAGACTGGCGAAGGACGATGTGACGATGCGCGTCGGGAATGGTTCCAAGGTCGATGTGATCGCCATCGGAACGCTACCTCTACATTTACCTACGGTATTAGTTTTAAACCTCAATAATTGTTATTTAGTGCCAGCTTTGAGCATGAACATTGTATCTGGATCTCGTTTAATACGAGATGGCTACTCATTTAAATCCGAGAATAATGGTTGTTCTATTTATATGAGAGATATGTTTTATGGTCATGCCCCGCTGATCAATGGTTTATTCTTAATGAATCTCGAACGTGATGTTACACATATTCATAGTGTGAATACCAAAAGATGTAAGGTTGATAACGATAGTCCCACATACTTGTGGCACTGCCGCCTTGGTCACATTGGTGTCAAGCGCATGAAGAAGCACCATGCTGATGGACTTTTAGAGTCTCTCGATTATGAATCATTTGACACATGTGAACCATGCCACATGGGCAAAATGACCAAGACTCCGTTCTCCGGAACAATGGAGCGAGCAACCAACTTATTGGAAATCATACATACTGATGTGTGCGGTCCAGTGAGCGTTGAGGCTCACGGAGGCTATCATTCTGTTCTCACTCTCACTGATGACTTGAGTAGATATGGGTATGTCTACTTGATGAAACACAAGTCTGAGACCTTTCAAAAGTTCAAGGAATTTCAGAGTGAGGTGGAGAATCAACGTGACCGAAAGATAAAGTTCTTACGGTCAGATCGTGGGGGAGAATATTTAAGTCATGAATTTGGTACGCACTTAAGGAAATGTGGAATCATTTCACAACTCACGCCGCCTGGAACACCTCAGCGTAACGGTGTGTCCGAACGTCGTAATCGCACTCTATTGGATATGGTGCGATCTATGATGTCACTCACCGATTTACCGCTATCATTTTGGGGATACGCTCTAGAGACAGCTACATTCACTTTAAATAGGGCACCGTCTAAATCCGTTAGGATGACACCGTATGAATTATGGTTTGGGAAGAAACCTAAGCTGTCGTTTCTAAAAGTTTGGGGATGCGATGCTTATGTCAAGACACTTCAACCTAAAAAGCTCGAACCCAAGTCAGAAAAATGCGTCTTCATAGGCTACCCTAAGGAAACCATTGGGTATACCTTCTACCTCAGATCCGAAGGCAAGATCTTTGTTGCCAAGAACGGGTCCTTTCTAGAGAAAGAGTTTCTCTCGAAAGAAGTAAGTGGGAGGAAAGTGGAACTTGATGAAGTACTACCTCTTGAACCGGAAAGTAGCGCAGCTCAGGAAGATGTTCCTGTGGTGCCTGCACCAACTAGAGAGGAAATTAATGATGATGATCAAGGTACATCGGATCAAGTTACTACTGAACTTCGTAGGTCCACGAGGACACGTTCCACACTAGAGTGGTATAGCAACCCTGTCCTGGAAATCATGTTGTTAGACAACGGTGAACCTTCGAACTATGAAGAAGCAATGACGGGCCCAGATTCCAACAAATGGCTTGAAGCCATGCAATCCGAGATAGGATCCATGTATGAAAACAAAGTATGGACTTTGATAGACTTGCCCGATGATCGGCGAGCGATAGAAAACAAATGGATCTTTAAGAAGAAGACAGACGCGGATGGTAATGTTACCATCTATAAAGCTCGACTTGTCGCTAAGGGTTATCGACAATTTCAAGGGGTTGACTACGATGAGACTTTCTCTCCCGTAGCGAAGCTGAAGTCCGTCCGAATCATGTTAGCAATTGTCGCATACTATGATTATGAGATATGGCAAATGGACGTCAAAACGGCATTCCTTATCGGCTTTCTTAAGGAAGAATTGTATATGATGCAGCCAGAAGGTTTTGTCGATCATAAGAATGCTAACAAGGTATGCAAGCTCCAGCGCTCCATCTATGGGCTGGTGCAAGCATCTCGGAGTTGGAACATTTGCTTTCATGAAATGATCAAAGCGTTTGGGTTTATGCAGACTTATGGAGAAGCCTGCGTTTACAAGAAAGTGAGTGGGAGCTCTGTAGCATTTCTCATAGTATATGTGGATGACTTACTTTTGATGGGAAATGATATAGAACTTATGGACAACATTAAGGCCTACTTGAATAAGTGTTTTTCAATGAAGAACCTTGGAGAAGTTGCTTACATATTAGGCATCAAGATCTATAGAGATAGATCGAGATGCCTCATAGGTCTTCCACAAAGCACATACCTTGATAAGATATTGAAGAAGTTCAATATGGATCAGTCCAAGAAGGGGTTCTTGCCTGTGTTGCAAGGTGTGAAATTGAGCTCGGCTCAATGTTCGACCACGGCAGAAGATAGAGAAAAGATGAGTGTCGTCCCCTATGCCTCGGCCATAGGGTCTATCATGTATGCCATGTTGTGTACCAGACCTGATGTAAACCTTGCGGTAAGTTTGGTAGGAAGGTACCAAAGTAATCCCAGCATGGAACATTGGACAACGGTCAAGAACATCCTAAAGTACCTGAAAAGGACTAAGGATATGTTTCTCGTTTATGGAGGTGATGAAGAGCTCGTCGTAAAGGGTTACGTCGACGCTAGCTTCAACACAGATCTGGATGACTCCAAGTCACAAACCGGATACATGTATATATTGAATGGAGGGGCAGTAAGCTGGTGCAGTTGCAAGCAAAGCGTCGTGGCGGGATCTACATGTGAAGCAGAGTACATGGCAGCCTCGGAGGCAGTGCATGAAGCAATCTGGATGAAGGAGTTCATCACCGACCTAGGAGTCATACCCAATGCGTCGGGGCCAATCACTCTCTTCTGTGACAACAATGGAGCTATTGCCCTTGCCAAGGAGCCCAGGTTTCACAAGAAGACCAGGCACATCAAGCGTCGCTTCAACTCCATTCGTGAAAATGTTCAAGATGGAGACATAGATATTTGCAAAGTGCATACGGATCTGAATGCCGCAGATCCGTTGACTAATCCTCTTCCGCAAGCAAAACATGATCAACACCAGAACTCTATGGGTGTTCGATTCATCACAATGTAACTAGATTATTGACTCTAGTGCAAGTGGGAGACTATTGGAAATATGCCCTAGAGGCAATAATAAAATGATTATTATTATATTTCCTTGTTCATGATAATTGTCTATTATTCATGCTATAATTGTCTTATCCGGAAATCATAATACATGTGTGAATACATAGACCATAACATGTCCCTAGTGAGCCTCTAGTTGACTAGCTCGTTGATCAACAAATAATCATGGTTTCCTGACTATGGACATTGGATGTCATTGATAACGGGATCACATCATTAGGAGAATGATGTGATGGACAAGACCCAATCCTAAGCATAGCACAAGATCGTGTAGTTCGTTTGCTAGAGCTTTTCCAATGTCAAGTATCATTTCCTTAGACCATGAGATTGTGTAACTCCCGGATGATGTAGGAGTGCTTTGGGTGTACCAAACGTCACAACGTAACTGGGTGACTATAAAGGTATACTACAGGTATCCCCGAAAGTATCTGTTGGGTTGACATGGATCGAGACTGGGATTTGTCACTACGTATGACAGAGAGGTATCTCTGGGCCCACTCGGTAATGCATCATCATAATGAGCTCATGCATTACGGTACGAGTAAAGTGACTTGCCGGTAACGAGATTGAACGAGGTATTGGGATACCGACGATCGAATCACGGGCAAGTAACGTACCGATTGACAAAGGGAACTGTATACGGGATTACTTGAATCCTCGACATCGTGGTTCATCCGATGAGATCGTCGAGCAGCATGTGGGAGCCAACATGGGTATCCAGATCCCGCTGTTGGTTATTGACTGGAGAGTTGTCTCGGTCATGTCTGCGTGTCTCCCGAACTCGTAGGGTCTACACACTTAAGGTCGGTGACGCTAGGGTTGTAGAGATATTAGTATGCGGTAACCCGAAAGTTGTTCGGAGTCCCGGATGAGATCCCAGACGTCACGAGGAGTTCCAGAGTGGTCCGGAGGTGAAGAATTGTATATAGGAAGTCCAGCTTCGGCCACCGGGAAAGTTTCGGGGGTCACTGGTATTGTACCGGGACAACCAGAAGGGTCTCGGGGGTCCATCGGGTGGGTACACCTATCCCGGAGGGACCCATGGGCTGAAGTGGGAGGGGAACCAGCCCTTGGTGGGCTGGTGCGCCCCCCTTGGGCCTGCCCCCGCGCCTAGGGTTGGAAACCCTAGGGGTGGGGGGCGCCCCACTTGGCTTGGGGGGCAAGTCCCCCCCTCCCCCCCTTGGCC
>NC_041393.1:624978074-624990340 GCF_002162155.2 Triticum dicoccoides | reverse complement strand
TATAAAGAGGGGGGAGGGAGGGCTGCGCACCCCTGCTCCTGGCGCCTCCCTCTCCCCTCGTAACACCTCTCCCTCTCGCTGAGATTGGCGAAGCCCTGCCGAGATCGCCGCTACTTCCACCACCACGTCGTCGTGTTGCTGGATCTCCATCAACCTCTCCCTCACCCTTGCTGGATCAAGAAGGAGGAGACGTCTTCCCCAACCGTACGTGTGTTGAACGCGGAGGTGCCGTCCGTTCGGCGCTAGGATCTTCGGTGATTTGGATCACGGCGAGTACGACTCCCTCAACCCCGTTCTCTTGAACGCTTCCGCGCGTGATCTACAAGGGTATGTAGATGCACTCATCTATCTCGTTGCTAGATGACTCCATAGATTGATCTTGGTGAAGCGTAGAATTTTTTTTATTTTCTGCAACGTTCCCCAACAACGAATTTGTATTCCAGACACTAGACATCTGAGGCAAAAGATATTAAAGGAGGCATATGAATCATCATACTCAATCCATCCCGGTGGTACCAAAATGTATGAAGACCTCAGGCAGATATTTTGGTGGGATGGAATGAAGAAGGACATTGCATATTTTGTCGCCTGATGCAACATATGCAACAAAGTAAAGGTGTAACATCAGAAACCCAGTGGGCTACCTCAACCCTTACCCGTCCCACAATGGAAATGGGATGATGTCTGCATGGATTTCATCACGGGACTCCCTAAAACTTCTCGAGGAAACAATACCGTATGGGTCGTGGTGGACATGCTGACCAAAGTAGCCCATTTCACTCCAATCAAGACCACATACCGAGCAGATCAACTTGCTCGACTCTATGTGTACAGAATCGTCAGTTTACATGGAGTTCCAAGAACCATCACCTCCGACCGAGTGTCTCTTTTCACCTCGACATTCTGGTCACGTCTTCATCAAGCTTTGGGGACTGCTCTGAAGTACAGTACGGCTTATCATCCTCAGACAGACGGTCAGACTGAACGAATAAATCAGATACTCGAAGACATGCTCTAAGCATGTGCACTCGCTCAAGGACCTAAATGGGAAAATAGCTTGCCATATGCGGAGTTTTCATACAACAACAGCTATCAGACCAGTCTCAAGATGCATCTCTGAACCCTGTAGGTTGTTGATTGAAGTTACAGCAAACCATCTGGTGGCACTACAGCAGTGACCTTACTAGATCTTTTGTTATGTTTGTCACTGCATTTTATTACATATTACTGAAATATGATTCAGTAACCATGCATAGTTAGATAACATCAGTTCAGAATGGCCTGTTTATACAGAAGTTAAGTTTCAGCACTGACCTTGCAACACAGCAAACTACATACATCATGTCCGTCTATAGATGTTCATGCCTAATAACATGGGTATTGAACTAGCTGAGAGCTGATAACTAGAACAGTTGAGGGGCTCGAGGCAACATCGAAGTAGCAATCAAAGCACTCAAATGTCTGCACTATTTTGTACCGAAGCAGAAGTGAGAAGGAACCCACTGAATATAGATATATGTCTATCTGTCAGACATTGTGCCTATTGTCGCTGTCGTTGATGCAGAGGTTGACACGATGGCACGGAGTGTGTTGAGGATGGCCAGACCTTGGTTTGGTTCTTCAATCCATTCTTCTCAACCTCCTAGCCTGTGTCTGCATGTATGCGCTCTCGTGCCAAATCTACCACCGAAGCGCATGGAGAGCACCTTGCAGGGCAAGCTCTGTTCATATGTCATCTGAAACAAGCAAACCTTAAACTCTCAAAGACAAGCTTATAATTAAATTGAAAATTATGTATTTAGCACTGGATCAAACTTACTTCGATGGGTAAGGGAATTCTGCTGGGTACTTCTATTCTTGCGATATCTCAAAAACAAACGTGATTTAACTTCAAATTTCTTGTCCAGCGATGAAACAACTCTGACCACAGGTCCATCTGCTCCGGAAACCTGATAAGCCAGCAAAAAGGAAATCTCACTTAGAGATTAGAGACTGAGAATAAACAAATAGATTGGTGAATATAATAGTGGCATATTCAAATACAATACTACAAAATTTCCCAGAAGTATACTTGAGGCAGTGCTGATAAGTCATAACGCATAACCTAGCACCCAGACTTAAGAAATATTGTGTGAAGGCATGTCTGCTATGTTAGCTTGGATATAAAGGCAGTCATTTTATCAGATTAACAAAACAAATTAGACAATCAAGCATCAGTAGAACATACTACCGAGGGAAAAGGGTGACTGACACAACAGTCTCTCCAGTCGTAAGCTATATTAGTACTCGTAGGCTATATTAGTAATTCTACAAGATAATGCTAAGCTCAGTCTGGTTGCTATGCATACTTATGTTTCTCACTCCATCAGCAAAGGCCGGCATTAGCACAACGCAGAAAAGTATTCCCTTTGTACGTCTTTTGAAGTTTCTCTACTGCTGTAACAATTTTTTCTTTCCTTATGATGCAAACTGGGATCAGGTTCTGCAGTTCTGCTATCAAAAGAGATAACAGAACAACAACAAAAATAGCATCCTGGTATAAACGAAAAAAAGGCCCGATGAATAGGTTTTCGCAGACCGCTGCCGCATAGAACACTAGCAGGAAAAAGTAGAACAACGATAACAACGGTAACCGCACCACAAATGGTGCTATATTTTTTAACCAAGATAATATGATTAGACTTGCTATGTGCCCAAGTCTCTTAACTTGGCCATGGAGATATCGAGGTTAACCTCCCGTATTATGTTTTCTAGTTATGTACTATTCTTAAATAATTGATCCCACTAAGTCTAATTCTCTCAATATGTGGTCTTCCACCTCAAAGTGTGCCATGTCAGAATCCACTAACACTATTTTGCAACCCATGCAAACCACATGCATACTCTTTGTTTACACATAGTGCAAGTATGAAACATTTCTACATTAAAAAGTAGTAGCTCTTGATTTGGATAGCGCGGGGAAATCACCCAGTATACTAAGTACGAAGTACACATTCTAGGGCTGCTGAGCAGCTTGTTCCACACCTACCGCTAACGTCAAATCGTCAATACTACAAAATCTACCGATCCGCTGCCCACCTATAGGCATAAGACACATCTAGTTTCAAATGGAGAAGCATGGTATGTTTTCTTCGAACACAACAAGTATTTGTGGCAAGTATGCAGATGCTGACAAAGAAAAGAACATATCGTGTTGACTATGTATAAATTTGTCATATTCTAAAATATTCACTTGAGTTTTCAACCTAAAGCAAGTTCAGAAAACGATCCAGAATAGATCAATATCAAATACAACAATGTGGGACCGTTCTGCCTTTTTCTAGGGACATTTTTCTGTCCTCCTGAACTGATGGCTGTCAGCTGTGACATATTGTTAGTAGCGTTGAGCTCTGCAGAAATCCACTGCTTGTTTTTCTTGTATGTTAACTATTGTTGCTACTTGTGTGGCTTTTTGCAGGGTCACGTTTTATATCTGTGTTCCTTACACTGACTATTGTTGCACCTAACTATGTTACCCAGGGACAGTGAAAGTGTAGAGTAAGTTCAGAACTGGTTTTCGGGCATGTAGGACACTGGAGGCTGTGGTGTTGGTTTTTTAATCCATAGCAAGAATGTTTTGTAGCTTTTAGACGATTTAGAGTGTCTTGTCTGGGCGCTGGCTCCTGCGAGTCTGCGACCTGGTGTGGATCTGGATCAGTGCGTTTCTTCTCGGGTGGTTTGACTCCAATTGTGAACGGGTTGGTGGGGGAGCAGCTCGAGCGCCATAGGTGGGGTGGCTTCCTGAGCGCTTGGGGCTTGTCATCCTTGTGGTGGCAGGAAAGGTTGGTCTTCGGGTGCTGGGGCGGCGGCCCCGGGTGGTGGGCGGCGTCGACTATGCGGCGAGTGGCGTCCGTTGGTGCTGGCCAACACCCGTGGCCGTGTGGACGGCATGGGTTGCTCAGCTTGCGTGGCGCACAGCGACAGGTTCTTCTTGCCGGACCTGGCGTCTGATCTGAACAAACCCAACCCCACCTCCGTGCAACCTGTCTTGTCCCATCTGGTTCTTGCCGACGGGGGTGGTTGGGGTGGGGGTGAGACCGGGGGAAACCCTTGACCGGCGAGTTGGTCACAGCGATGTCGACGCCGCTGCTGCCGATCCCCTCCATGGAGGCTTCGTCGAGGTCCTTTCCGCCCACCCATTCCCTTGCTTTCGGATGAAAATCCTAGTCCCCTGTTTTGGGCGACGGTGGCACTCCATGTCACTCCTCTTCTTGAAGGCGTCGCTTGGGGACTGCGAGGAGGCCTGTTGCTGTATGTGGTTGGTGGTGGTGCCATGGTTCTCTTCGTTCGCGTCTACGTTCAACTGCTCTTGTCTTGCCATGTGGTTGTTCCATGTGCGGCAGTAGTGTTCTTGGAATGACCTATTGTTGTTGTTTCCCAATTCTTTTCTGTTGTCAGCCCGATCCTCTTTGGTCATCCGTGTTCTCGGGGGAACCACTCCGCCTGCCGTCGGTGCGGCGCCCTTCGATCCTGGGCGAGAGGGTAGGGGCCCTCTACAGAGGTGGAGACGGATGACTTGGAGATCTTGCTTGGCCTCTGAGAGTGGATAGCACATTTCCGGTGGTAGTTCAAGACATTTGCTTCCTCCCTGTTGGCGGTCATGTTGGTAGACAATGGCATCGGCGCTGCAAGCTGTGCTTCATTTTCCTTCGGTTGGTGTGCTTGTTTTGCTGCTGCCTGTGAGCTGTTGTAGCAGCACTTTCTATCTGCCGTTTTTTTTTTCTTTTCTTGTGTGGTTTATTCGATGTAACTCCTGGTCGGTTGATGTCTTTGTTAATTCAAAGCCGGACTCTTCTTGAACCTTTGTTTCAAAAAAAAAAGTGTCTTCTCTGGTTTGACTTGGATTCCTGCCAAACTTTCTGTATGCCTACCACTTGCAAACTGCCTAGTATTAACGTGCAACATTCAGTGGCACGACAAAACTTAAAGCAAGAAAATGCTGCTCAACTGAATCTCTGTTACAGGCTACTGTAGTAGTATCTAGCTGCATTAAAAGGGAGGCGAAGAGAACCGTTTCTTCTATCATAGCTATATACCGTTCTGATGTGGATATGGTCCTATATTAGTATGATGTGCTAAGCATCCACGGATGGTAAGTGTACCGATTTCTAATGTGTCCATTAAACGTCGATGAATGTACACACAAGCAAAACAAGATAGCGGTTTCTAATGACATTCTTTGAGATATTTCGGTCGTTTGCACCGTCCGGCATCGCTTTCGCGGAGGCGCGGATCTATTAAATGTCGACGAGGACATACAAATGTTCTTAATCCTTAACGGGTTCGGTGCATACTGACCGCAAACTGTAGTTAGATTTATTCTTAGATCTCTGGATCTATTACATCTGTAAATTTTATTCACTGCATAGCAATGCTAGACAAAATAATAACATCAGATTGATACGATTTTTACGTGGGGTTGACTGGTTGAGACATTAGATAAAGTGGCACGCAAGTCTATGCAACTTCTCAAGTGCCATTAGATAAAGAATCAATGCTTGCGTGATGAAGAATTTATAGAAAGAAGTTTCCTGGCCTACGCAGAAATAAACCATGAATGAGTAGCTCTATATGTGCCAAGCCATTGAAAAAAGTGGAATAACTCTGCGTGCCTAATATTGTACATGACCTCTTCATGGCATCAAATCCATCACCTTTATTACAGAAAATTTCAAGTTTAACTACCGCCTACATATTTATAAGCCTCCATTCCCGTCCTGGGGTCTATTTGAGATATCAGTTTCCTGGCATTGAAATAACTAGAGATGATAGTTTTGTTCCATGCCTCAATAGCCTAGCCGTTCAATGGGAGTGAGAGGTATCAGGAGAGAGGTAGCAACATGAAGGATGGGTCTTTGTTCGCTATCTCAAAGGACATGTACATGAGGACTTGGAATCGGCGATGCTGCTGCTTCGAGGCCACGACGCTGCAGGCCCAGCTCCAGATCTACTTCCTCCATTTGACATAGGCCCGACCTTGACGACACACCTGCTGAGTACTTTCCAGCGATGCACACATCCAAGTTAACTGCAATCGGTGCCTTCTAGCCAGTCCAGCGGTGACGCAGACATATACGATGAGATGCACTAGTACGGCTAGCAACCTGATGGGTTCGGTCGGTGGCACAACGTACGGAACTGGAAAATCGCTGGACACATAGCAATTTTGAGCTAATCTTACCGTATACTACTTGGTGATTATACATTCCAAGCCGGACAAGACAATCATGCTTTATTTCAACGATCACCCCCGAGTAAACATGTTGTCCTCACATCACAGCTTGGACTTCACCGCATCTTCGCGAATTTCTGTCGTCCCAAAGATTTATTTAGGATATCTGCTAAGTGATCACGGATGCAAACATAGTTGATGTCAATTTACTTTCTTCCACACATACTCCCTTAGATTGCAATAGCTCGTATCACATGCTTCCTTCTATCATGACACACTTTATTCTTTCACAGAGAGATTGTAGACTTATTGTCAACTTTTAGCATCACTCGTTCTGCTTCCTTAGCTGTGAGGTCACCCAAGCGGCCTTCCTAGGCACACGCCTTGACACCTCCTAGTTGTAGCTGCAGTATATACTGTGCTTCACTGGAGGATAATGCACCACGTTTCTGCTTTTCTTTCTTCCAAGGAAATATCCCACTCCCACGCCCAAGTACTCTTACGGTCGTCAATATCTCCAGTCATGTTGTTATCAGTATAGTGAAGTAGCTCCACCATCTCCTTCTTCTTCTCTCTCAAATAGACATAACTGAAGTTTATCGTCTCTTTGATGTACATGTGTATATTTTTCACTGCTGCCCAATGTTCCGTCGTGGATGCTTTCATGAAGCGACTCACTATGCCAACAAAATAGATCAATATTTCGAGCGCACTTTCATACCCCGCTGCATCAACCACGGATGCTTCATTCTTCTTGCTTAGTTTAAGACAAGGCTCCATTAGAACATTAGTTGGATTGCCAGTGCTACCGCTTTCAAGTACCTTTCTTACATGTGCCTCCTGGCATATTGTGATCCCCTCTAGCTTTTGTTGTACCTTGATTCCAAGGTAGTAACTTAGGAGCCTTAGATCACCCAGCTTGAATAGCTCCTTTATTTTTAGGTTGAATGTAACAATCTCCTCCTCAACTACTCCAGTTATCAATAGATCATTAGAATCGATGCTCACCAAGATACCATCATTGCCTTCAAGAAGGGAAATAAAGCCCAAAACCGTCGCCGTCATCGTTGCCAACGAGGTCAGCACAAGGTTTTCGCCTGAAGCATCCCCATCCCGGTCGTCTCCACGAATGTCGAACCTCAACTCTGGCAGCACAAGTACTCCCTAACCTCCTTCCATTCACGGCGAGCGTCCCTCCAGGCCTAGCAAGAAGCTCCGAAGACACGACCGCTCACCTCAAGCACCCGCATAAGTGGAGTTAGATTTTCTTCGGCTGCCACCACCACCCAACCCCCCATTGCTGGCCACACATCTCTGCCACCAACTCCTACCTCGCCACCAGCATCCACTACTAACCACCCGACTGTGGCCACAAAAACTGCCACCCGAGTGAGTTGCTGCCACAGAGGAAAGTCGGATCTGAGTGCATCTACTCCACCTTGCTGTCCTTGCAACCACGTCGAACCACCCAACATCTCCGCCCCGCCATCACCCTCCGGATGAGGTCACAGGGAGCACCTGCAGTGCGAGTGAGCTGCCGTTGAAAAGGGAGCCAAATCTGGGCAAGGACCTCCCAAAGTTTGATGCAGCTGACCCGGACAGCCGCCGCCCACGCTACCTTGTCCCTGGCGCCTCCTCCGAGTGCCACCGCCGCTAGCACGTGCCCCAGGGTACTCACAAGCCCCCCACCGCCAGTGGAGGTCCCCGCGCTGCGCCACCTGAGCGAGAGGAGGAGAGTCGTCTCAACCGGCACCGGCGCCTCGTGCTTTGCCTGATGACGCCCTCCGGCAACGGCGGGAGGAGGAGTAGGAAGCGAGGAAAGGTGCTTCGGTGGCGGCTAGGGTTCCTCCAGGGTCACGGGTACACAGCCGATCTCCCGGCCCTTGAGCGTTCGTTGTAGTCCCCGACGCAATAGCTAAACTACAGGCCAACGTAGTCCTTGCCGCTGCTGGCGGCCTAGTACATATGGGGAAAGGGGCCTTTAGCATCCTCGCCAACTCAGAGGAGATGAGGTCCACCTTGGTGACAGAGGCAATACATTGGTTGTGACCGCTGCTGCTGGCGAGGCAAAGAGTCAGGCGGCGGGGTTGTGTAGCATCGGTGGCCATCGGTGCTAACGAAGGAGCTGCGAGAGAGGTGTGTGAATGGGGGGTTTTGGGCGGTGAGGGGAGAGAGTGGGGAGTAATGGCCGCTTTGTCTCATCTCCCGCGTTCCCCAAGGCGTGCAGGCAAGGGCCACATGCGGCTCGCTGGAGCCTAACTGAGTAGAAACGGTTTATTCGAGCGTTTGTACTCACCCAATCCCAATAGTTCTTTAAGTTTTGTGCGAGCTAGAATTTCAGTGCAACCCAGACATCAAAACGGCGTCTCAAAGTTCGTCTGCGAGTTTACATGTGGGTCATTGGTAACACATGGACGATCCGGGTCCTTGGTAACACATGGGCGATCCAACTCCAGTCTGGCGTCCTGGGCGCTGAAGGAGCTCTTGAATAGACTCCAAAACGGTCGGGCACACATGGGTGATCCAACTCCAGTCTGGCGTCCTGGGCGCTGAAGGAGCTCTTGAATAGACTCCAAAACGGTCGGGCACGATCTCAAACTTCTAGGGCAGGTGTTTGTATGTTCAGTTAAAAAAATCATATGTATTTATTTTTTTGGTTTTTTTTCTCGTTTTTAAAGGTGGATTTTTTTACTGATTCACACATTGTCTTCTTTTCGTTTTTGAAAATAAAGTAAACAAATGGTGTGTGTTAATAAAGCAAAAGGTAGTTCGTTGCAATGATAGATAATGATGTTGAAGTGGCTCGATTTTTGTAGGATTTCAGTGCATCTATGATTTGTCTACAGTTCTGCATTTTGTTTAGAGACAACCCCTCCAGTTTGTACCATCGACCCATTGTTGCCATATTTTTTTTCTCGGATGATTTAGAGTGCTTTGTTTAATTTGATTTGGATTCATTCCATATTTTTTGTATGCCCACCACATGCAAACTGCCTAGTATTAACGTGCATGTTCAGAATTTGGCACGGCTAAACTTAAAGCAAGAAGATGCTGCTCAACTGAAGCTCCAGTAGAGGCAAACTGTGGTAGTATCTAGCTACGGGGAGAACCATTTCTTCTACCATAGCTACCGCTCTAGTGACAGATGGTAAGTGCATCGATCGGTTACTAACGTGTCCATCACATTTTGATGAATGTACACCTGAGCAAAACTAGACAGTGGTTAGTAAGGTTTTGGTTACCGGATGGTGCATTTTTACCGAGGGGGACTGGTAAACGTGGTTACCACGGTTACCACGAAATTTCGAGCAAATTTCGAACGAATTTAGAATGAAATTTATAATTCAAATATAAATTCAAATTCTTTCAAAATAGATATAGATAGCACTTGAACTCATATTTATCATGAAAGAGCTACTAGCTAGTGGAACGTTGTCTACACACGTGTTGTCAAGTGCTGCCATACTTTACTATACATTGAGCGTTTGAATTCAAAAAATTCAAAAAAAATGGATTTTTTTGCTCGAAATGCCCATTTATCGAGGGGGGCCGAAATATGCGATAACCGTGGTAAATCTCAAAATTTCGAGCGGTAACCAAAACCCTACTGGTTACTAATGACATTCCTTGAGAGATTTTAGTCGTTTGTGATGTCGCGCGTATCTAATAAAGGCCGACCGGAAAGTACAAGTGTTCTCCAGTCTCTGAATCTAGATTCCAACGACGAACTTCGTTCACTTCATAGCAATGCTAGCCAAAATAATAAAATTGGATTGACACGTTTTCTTTTTACATAGGGTTCAGACATAGTTATTTTAAACCAATCAGGTTGCATACAATTCTATGCAACTGATCAAGTGCCATTAGATAAAAAATCAATGGTCACATCTTTGAAAAGAAGTTTCTTTGCCTATGTAGAAATGAACCATGAATGAGTAGCTCTATATTTGCCAAGCCACTGGCAAAACATGTGCAATAACTCTCCGCATCTAATATCGTACATGATCTATGCTCTTCACAGCATCAAATCCATCACCTTTATTACCAAAAAATTCAAGTTCGACAACGGCCTGCGTATTAAAAGACATTCTTTCCTGTCCTAGTGTTTGAAAAGAACTAGCAATGATATGCTGTCGTTCTATTTGAATTTTTGGCTCACTATCTCAACGGTCTAGCTATTGGATGGGAGTGGGAGTGATAGGTATCCGAAGAGACGTAGCAACATGAATTCTGGGTGTTTGCTGAGAGAGTCAACAATAGTGTACGCCGGGAGCTGGAATCTGCGGCGTCGGAGCTGCAACAGGCGACGTCGGTGCTGCGACAGCAAATGCAGCGAGCTCCGTATGCTGAGATGGTGAGCAACCATGGCCCTGAGACTAACATGATTGAAACTATGACCGAAGACTTCAGTTAAATGTGGTGTCCTTTTCCCACAATATTTCTACTACAATTTTCCTAAGAGTAGGTACTCGATAGAAATTGAATATTACGCAACAAGCTTGCTTAGCGAGTTTCACTTTGGCCGAGATCAATCTAAGTTCAACATAATCAGGACACAACTGGCACAGATGAGCCAACAAGGAGAAAACTAAGAAGCAAAGCACGGGTGATTGCACTAATTACCGTAGCTCCTCTGCACTTAATAGTATGCTAGATAAATATGTCATGTGTTATCCGGAAAGTACTACTTCAGTACTCAAGAACAAAAGAAAAATCAAAAGAAGCTTCGTATGTACAGAGTACATGCTGGAAACCTTAGATGAAAGGTTAAGAAGTCAAACGCACGGGCAGTATCTAGCTCGCTTCAATTTGCAAGAGAACACGTACATCTATCTTAATGTAATACTTGGCCGAACAAGGTTTTCTTGGAAAGAAAATGGGTATTAAACTAGCTGAGAGCTCATCCTATATACCTAAGAGAGTCATCGCCACTAACTATTTATCTTAACATGCAAGCATGCCACATCACCATACAACTACTAATGGGATAAGACCATGTTTTATTAATCTAAATATTTATATTTCACACAATCAAATCTCATCAAAATATATTTCAACTAATTCCCGCAGCAACACACAAGGTATCATCTTGTAACTATAACAGTTGAGGGCTTGAGGAAACATTGAAGTAGCAATCAAAGCACTCAAATGTCTGCACTTTATTTTGCTGACAAAAAACATTTGCAAAGCAAAAAATACACAAACACAAAGAGAAGAGGCTGGTGCAAAGGCAGCGTTGAAGGAACCCATGGATATAGATGTCTGTCAACTGATAAACTTAAAAACAAGAACATGCTGCTAAACTGAAGCTCTAGTACATCAAATTGGGGAAGTATCTAGCTGCAGCAAAAGAGATGCGAGGAGAACCGTTTCTTCTACCGTAGCTATATACCATTCTGATGATCGATATGGTTCTCTATTAGGGCATTTCTAACCGATCCCCTAAAAGTTAGTGGAGTAAAAGTTAGTGGACTAAAATTTTACCGCACTAACAGTGGCCGCACCTAGCCGACCAGTAAAATCAAATTTGTGATCGTTTTGTATACTAGCCGCACAAACACAATCTCTACACAATACATATCTTAAATTCATTCAAATCAAAGCATGGTAGCAATAATCATCATAACATAAAGTTTCATCACAGCTTTTTCAAATTTAAACATGCGAAGTTCACCCAAACTTGGAGCAAAGTGAAGGGCTTGTGGCCGAAGTTGGTGTTGTGATGCTTGGATAGCTCTTGGATGTAGAGGGCATACTCCGCCACTTGCACACCACTCGGTGGAGCATGGTTCACTTGGTGGATGCAACCGGACTATCGGCTACATTGATCATGGATGGTGCTCCAACGATGCCCAAGAGAACCTTCACTAGTAGAAGGAGGGCTTTGGTCCAGGCCGGGTTAGCCCATTAGTCCCAGTTCAGTCATGAACCGGGACTAATGTGAGCATTGGTCCCGGTTCATGCGGCAAAGGCATTAGTCCTGGTTCAAATGGGACCTTTAGTCCCGGTTCGTGCCACGAACCGGTACTAATGGGTGCGATGCCCATTAGTACCG
>NC_041393.1:624975376-624977994 GCF_002162155.2 Triticum dicoccoides | reverse complement strand
CTAAAGGTCTAACCTTTAGTACCGGTTCGTGCCACGAACCGGTACTAATGGGGTTTGAGGCATTAGTACCGGTTATAACTTTTGCATACTATGTCAGAAATCTGGACATGTTTTGCAAAAAGTGTAGGGAAAATGTAAAACGGCTATAACTTTTGCATACCATGTCAGAAAAAACGTATAATATATCAAAATGTTCAGCACGAAAATCTGCATCCGATTTTGACTGCCTATGGCCTGTTTGCAAATTTTTAGAATCCTCAAATTCTAAAAGGAAAAAAAGTTATGCTCAAATTTCAGTTTGTTTTTTATTTTTTTTAATTTTTATTAAATCTGGTCAAACTATGGTCAAAATACTTATTCAAGAAGTATTAGTGTTACTAAATAATTATTCAAGAATATTAGTGTTACTAAATAATTATTTCAGTTTTTTTGAATTTTGGTCAAATCTGGTCAAACTTTGGTCAAACTAAATATTAGTGTTACTAAATAATTATTTCAGTTTTTTGAATTTTGGTCAAATCTGGTCAAATTGTGGTCAAACTATGGTCAAATTGTGGTCAAATTGTGATCAAACTGTGGTCAAACTGTGGTCAAACAACTTATTCAAGAAATATTAGTGTTACTAAATAATTATTGTTTTTTACAACAATAATTTCAAACTCAAACAGTGAAATGTGTGACTTCATGCTCAAGCTAAATTCCTGAGGGTTAATAGGATTGACATCTTACTATTCTCAGGAAAACAACAATTGCATACTTGGAAACGAGGGAGAACAGAACCCGGAAGTTAAGCGTGCTTAGGCTGGAGTAGTGAGAGGATGGGTGACCATCCGGGAAGTTAGATGATTTGGAATGATGAGGGGTGATTAGAGATTAGAGGTTAAATTGAGCAGTGATGAGGGGTGATTAGAGATTAGAGGTTAAAATAATTCAGAAATTTGAAAATAAAAAAATTAAAAAAATTCAGAAAAAAATCATAAAATTTCGTTTAGTACCGGTTGGTGTTACCAACCGGGACTAAAGGTGGACCTCCAGGCAGCGGCCACGTGGACGGCCTTTAGTCCTGGTTCATGTAAGAACCGAGACTAAAGGGGGAGGCTTTAGTAACGACCCAGAACCGGGACAATAGGCCCTTTTTCTACTAGTGCTTGTGTACGACTTGATCGCACGTCCACCGAGATGTTGTAGTAGTCGGTGATCCTCTCCTAAAACATGGTATTGGTTTGACCCGTTCCGATCGTTGCCTCCACATGGAGATGGCACACCCAGCGTCGCAAAGCGCAAGGTCCTCCTTTTGGTTGTAGTTTTTGGTGAGGCTCCTTGAGGCCTTGGTGCTTGCTTCAGTCACCTCCACCACCTCCTCCTCGGCCACCACCTCTTGGACCTCCTCCTCGGCCTCCTCCTTGTCTTGGGTAGCCGAATGATCCCAAAACGAGTCATAGTTGAGATCATCAAGGCCAATGGTTGAAAGTGCGTTATATCGACTAGAGGGGGGGTGAATAGGCGATTTTTATGAATTCTTCACTGAGGAATTTGCCGGTGAGGAAATTCGTTAGCGAAGAACTACTTGCAGCGGAATAAGTACTCAGAAGTAAGCATGACAGAATACACACATGGTCATCATGATGAAATGAAGATAAACACGGAGTACAGAAAGCGTAAACACAGGATAACACAAGATGAAGACAAACAGACTGAAGAAATTGAACTGAGGAAATTGAGAAAGTCTTCAGTCAAAGTCTTCAAACACAGATATGAACAAACACTCAACACAGTAATGAGGAAATGAAAGAGTTGAGGAAATAGAACCAGTAAGGTTGGTGAAGACAATGATTTGCTAGACCAGTTCCAACTGTTGTCTCAGTTGTACATCTGGTTGGAGCGGCTGAGTATTTAAACTCGAGGACACACAGTCGCGGACACCTAGTCACTGAGCATGTAGCTCAGGACATCAAGTCCTCACCGTATTCTCCTTGAACTAAGGTCACACAGACCTCGTCCAATCCCTCGTGGTAAGTCTTCAGGCGACTTCCAAACCTTCACAGACTTCGGTCACTCGGCGATCCACAATTCCTCTTGAATGCTCTAGACCATGACGCCTAACCGTCTGGAAGAAGCATAGTCTTCAAAGGTAACAAGCGTCGGATCCACGCAGGATCAATCTCTTCAGTGATGCTCAATCACTTTGGGTTTGTGGGTGTTTGGGTTTGGATTTTCCTTACTCGATGATTTTCACTCAAAGTCCTCGGAGGATGGGTTGCTCTCAAATGACAAGTGTCAGTTTCTCTTGGAGCAGTCAACCAGCTAGTGGTTGTAGGGGGCGGCTATTTATAGCCTAGGGAGCAGCCCGACATGATAAGACATAAATGCCCTTCAATGATATGACCGTTATGTGGATAAGATATTTTGGGATAGCTGGTGCGTAGCACAGCAACGGTCGGAAATTTGACTCTCAAATTTCTCAGGGCTACCCCGGACACGCGGAGACGCGGTGGCCACCCCGGACACCATTGGCGGGGTTGGAGGCGGAGCTTGGACCCGGTGGTTCATTGTCACCCCCAAGCTTTTTTTGGGCACCGGCAGCGGCGCGTGGGTGGTTTCCGGTGGCTGGCGGGGGC
>NC_041393.1:624955869-624975046 GCF_002162155.2 Triticum dicoccoides | reverse complement strand
ACTGGCTCGGAGGTCATCAGTGGCCGGGGGGGAGGGGGTAGGGAGTTAGAGCAAAAGTATACTCCGTTAACGTTTCTAGGGGATCGGCTAGGTCCGCCATAAGGGAGTAAACCGAAAAATTTACTCCCTTATGGCCGTATTGGGGATCGGTTAGAAATGCCCTTAGTATGTTGTGGTAAGCATCCACCGATGATAATTGTATTGGTTTATAATGTGTCCATCAGACATCAATGAATGTACAGCCGAGCAAAACAAGGCTAATGACATTCCTAGAGAGATTTCAGTCGGTTGCGACGTCGTTGTCAGGCATCGCTTTCGCGTCCATTAAAGGGCGAGCGAGGACCTACAAGTATTAGTAATCATTAACGGGTTTGGTGAATACTGAGCGCAAACTGTAATTAGATTTATTTTTAGGTCTCTAGATCTAGATTATAACTCAGAATTTTCTACACTAGCAAAAATAATAACATCAAACTGATATGTTCTTTTACGTGGGGTTGAGACATGGTTATTTTAAACCAATCAAGTTGCACACAAGTCTATGCAACTCCTCAAGTGCCATTAGATAAAGAATCAATGCTCATGTGATGATCGATTATAGAAAGAAGTTTCTCAGCCTATGTAGAAATAAACCATGAATGAGTAGCTCCATATATCTGCCAAACCATTGACATAACATGTGGAATAACTCTCCACTCCTAATATTGTACATTTTCTCTTCATGGCCAATCCATCACCTTTATTACAGAAATTTTCAAGTTCAACAGCCGCGTGCATATTTATAAGCCTCTCTTCCCTCCCCCGATGGCTATTTGAGGTATCAATTCCCTAGCATTGGAATAACTAGCGATGATAGATTTTTTTGTTCTCCTCTTTCACTTTTTTGCTCGCCGGCTCAACAGCCTAGCCCCTGGGTGGGAGTGCGATGCATCAGGAGAGAGGTAGCAACACAAAGGATGGCAATTTGCTCTGTATCTCAAATCTTGTGTACGTCGGGAGTTGGAATCGGCGACGCCGGTGTTGCGAGCCTGCGTGGTTTGATGCCAAGACGTGGCAGACACGGCTCCCGAAGTCCCGATCCACCTCCTCGTTGACACAAGTCAGTCTTTGGTGACATGTACTAAGTTCATTTCAGCCGATTCCTCAGCCGGTCGAGCGGAGACCCAGACGTATACGACGAGATACACTAGTACGGCTAGCAATCTGATGGATTCCGCCAGCTGCACAGCTGAAAACTAGCAAATCCCTGGATCAATTATGTAGGAAAACACTCACGGGAGCGGGAAGCAAAGGTGAGCTGGGTTTGGAGATAGGCTAAGAGCATCTCCAACCGGCGAGGAACACAAGGCACGCAAAAAAAAATGTTTACAGCGTCGAAATAGCCAGTTTTTGAGCGCTCCAGACTGGCTGCAAAAAATTGCGCGCGCGCACGCCGCTCTAGCAGACGCGCTATATATTTTTACTATTTGTCGACTTCTCATTCTACTCCGGCTCGATACACATTCGACTACGTCTCGATACTCATAGATAAGAATAGATAGATAAATAAAAAGATACATAGATAGATAAAAACGATACATAGATAGTTCATAGCATAGATAGATAAAACAAATATAGTTCAACTACTCCTCGTCATCCTCCTCCTCCGACTCCGAATCCGCCATGGTGATGTCCTCCTTTGACGTCTCAATGAAGGTGTCAAGATATCGACTGTCATCGTAGTCCCAGTCGACGCTGCTCCTAGCTCGATGTTGAATTGAGCGGCCGCCTTCCGCATAAGTCTGTCCTCACGATAGGCGGCCTCGTGAGAACTGTCAAAAGTGCCGAGCCCGAGGCGCATGTCGCCGGACCGGATCTCGGGAGAGAAGGCGCCAGAGGGGTGCGCGCGGACGCAGCGGTAGCCCGAAACTTCCCGGCGGCGCGGCAACATGGTGGCGCGGCGGCGGCGAGGCGAGAAAGAGCGGGGAGAGAGCGGCAGAGGGCGCGCGGCGAAGTGGAGAGCTATGGGAGGGCGCTTGGTGGGCACTGCATTTATAAAGCGCGCCGGACACAGCGCGCCAGAACTAGCACGCGCCCGGTTATTTTTCGCGCATGCGCGAGATCCTTTCCTGCGCGCCTGAGTTTCCCGCGCCCGCTGAAGCACGCGAAAACCGCCCCGCGCGTGCTAAAACCCACTTTTACCATGCACACACGTTTTTTACAGCCACTGTTGGAGATGCTTTAATGGTGTTCCTCTCTATCTAGTAAGAGAGGGAATTTGTGTTGATCATAATCTGGTTTGGGACAGTGCTCCCTCTAATTTTATTCTTTAGATTATTTCCTCATAGTAATCTTCCCCTAATATTAAAGGGGCTACTGCTTCAGGTCTTCCGTCGTCGTGGCATTTTTATAGAAAAGTCCCCACACTTCCTGATAATTCAACCCGCAATACCTTTGTAAATGGATCAGGAAAACACTTCATTTTTACAAAAAAAACATATGTTTGTAAGAAATTCAGCCCTATATCCTTCATAGCACGTCCGCCCGCTTGGGCCTTAGTTGTGCTCAAAATTCCGGTAAAAATAGTCCCACCTTGCTCCTTCAAATCAAATTCGGCCAACTTATGTATGTTCGTCGGTTGCAAGAATCAAGCGAGCCAAGAGACCGACCAAAAGAGGATGAGATATATAAGCCATGTTTACTCTTGAGGATAGAGAAGAATCCAAAAAAGCAGCGACCCAAAAAAAGGAACCAAAAACAGAGACATCTTCGGCCAATCGAAGCATCAATGCCTGCCTCCAGAAAAACTTGTTGCAGGAAAACGGAATTGAAAATCGGGGGCACATACAGAGATGAACGACGATGCTACTCACGGAAGTGAAAATCGGGGGCACATACGCGGCCACCATCCAAGCTGCCACAGGAAAACGAGCACACGTAGCAGCATACTGACCGTGCAGGCTCTGAACTATGCACACATTGCGGTTGATTTTTATTTTATTTTTTTGCGAGGGGCGGTTGAATTTGACTCATCTAAAAAAAAGTTGAATTTGACTCCATACAAAATAAATTCTCTTCAGACATTGTTGATTCCGGTTCATATGGGTGCATAAAAAAGCGTCAGCGCCAAAACACACACGATTTACATGTCATGGCAATAGAGTCTTTACTTGATCTCAGTGAAGCTATTGTTTTAGATCAGGAAAAGGATGCCATGCCTGATGTCCCTAATGATGGACATGTTGGATGTGGTATGGAACAACTTGACAACCACCTAATATACACTTTTGTCCTAAATATTGATGCTATGGAGTAACAACAACAATTGCACCCATGGTAAAATTACTTTGGTAATAACAATGATTAATCTGTCGCTGTGATATATTTTTCACTAGGCATCGGCGATATGATCTACAACGTCGTAACATTTTTCTACTTCCTAAATTGTATAACACATGCACCGTCATTAATTAACTCAATCATGATTATTCAAACTATGTTTAGGTATACCATAATACAAAAATAATATTTAAACAAAAGAACATAGTCAACAAAAATAACCTACTTTAGCAACCGACTAAGCAAAGATTCAACTACGATGAAGAATCCTGCATATATCGCACCGGAATAGGAATTTAGAACATCTATGTAACAAGGACTTCACGTTTAGTACACACGACAGAAGCATGCATGCTTGAACACCAGACAAAGTATACCACATTTTTATTGTCTAATGGTAGATCAAAATAAGCATTATGTGTAAGATATTTTAATTATCAGTATGGTAGTCTAAAGATAAGGTTGTTCACCCGGTTAGTTGACTTGGATTCATGTTGAATGTTTCAAACTAGCGTCCCAAAGAATTACTCCTAAAGTTAGTACAAAGTTAAGACACTTTGGGACGGAGGCAGTATGTTGTTAATTGAAACATCATTTTGGTCATCATCAAACTTATTCTCTACCTAGCCAGCTTGATTAATGATAACTTTTTTTTCTCCTGTTGCAATGCACAGGGATGTTTGCTTGTTTAAATAAAGATCTTAGTTTCCCTCAAAAAATAAGTTTAGAACTAACCTAATCCTATACTACTCAGTGATTGTATGAGTCCAAGCCAGACAAACCAGTCATGGTTAATTCCAACATCCCTCCCCGGTCGCCGCCGGCACCGGCCGATCTCTTCCACACGTCTCCACGCCAAAGAGCAGCACTCTGTTGAACTCCGTGGTGGTGGAAGAAGAAGCAACTGTTAAACATTGTAACCTGACGTGTTTTCACGCACCTAAGTAAGAGCTGGGAGGACTCTTTAGTCTAAATATTCTATACCTAAGGGTCTAAATGAAAATTAGGCGTTGCATCGGAGGCATTCTACCAAAAAATGCCTTCTAAACGCCATCAGCGCTTTTGCCAAACGCCCCCCAATAGTAAGCGATATTGAGGCATTTTGACATGTGCCAGCAAATGCAGGGAGCTTCGGACACGACGTTTAGCCCTATACTATAGCTGACCACTTGGCTACACCAATATGCTGGCATGAAATATCTTGCATGAAGATATGAGTGGACAAACTAATTTGTAGCTCACTACAGCAGGGTAGGTCTGATGAAAATCCATCGAGTGATTGAGTCGTATCGATCCATATACAAAGAATGCAATACCTCAAATTTTCCATCCTTATTTGGTAGTGTCCAATGCATGTTGTTTGATATAGTTCTGTGATGTGTTGTGATGCATATGCATTTGTCTATTTCTTGAGAATGTATTCAATGTTTTATCTTTCATATCCTTAGGTCTCTGGATCTAGATTACATCGAATTTCCTTCACTGCATAATATTGTACATCTAGCCAAAATAATAACAATCAGATTGATATAGTTTTTAGGTGTTGATGGGGTTGAGATTTGGTTATTTTAACCAATCGAGTTGCATGCAAGTCTATGCAACTGCTCAAGTGCCAAAGAATCAATGCTCACATGTTTATCGATTCTATAAAACGAAGTTTCTCGGCCTATATAGAAATAAATCATGAATGAGTAGCTCAATATTTGGCAAGCCACTAACAAAACATGTGGAATAACTCTCCGCACCTAATATTGTACATGATCACCTCATCGATCACATCAAATCCATCACCTTTATTACTCAAGTTCAACTACCGTCTACGTATATATAAGCCTCTCTTCCCGTCCTGATGACTATTTGAGATATCAATTCCATAGCATTGGAATGACTAGTGATGATAGATTTTGTGTTCTCCTCCTTCACTTCTTTGCTTGCCGGCTCAACGGCCTAGTCCCTGGGTGGGAGTGAAATGCATCAGGAGAGAGGTAGCAACACAAAGGATGGGCGTTTCCTCGTTATCTCAAAAATTGTGTATGCCAGTAGATGGAATCAGCGACTCTGGTGCTGCGAGCCAGCGTGGACACAGCTCCCGATCCTGGGCCAGGCCATGATGACCAGCACTTTCCGGGGATGCACACGTACCAAGTTAACTTCAGCCGATTCCTTCCGGCTGCGCGCATGTACTAAGTTCATTTCAGCCGATCCCTTCCAGCCGGTCGGAGTGGAGACCCAGACGTATACGATGCACTAGTACGGCTAGCAACCTGAGGGATTCCGCCGGCTGCACAGCGTAAAACTAGCGAATCCCTAGATCAGTTCTGTAGGAAAACACTCACGGGATCGGGAAGCAAAGGTGAGCTGGTTTCGGAGATAGGCTAATGGTGCTGCTCACTATCTAGCAAGAGAGGGAGTTTGTGTTGATGGTAGTGTGGTTTGGGACAGTTCTCCCGCAGATTTTATTCTTCAGATTATTTCCTCAGAGATCTTTGAGAACTTTGTTTAAATAAAGATCTTAGTTTCCCTCAAAAGATAAGTTTAGGACTAACCGAATCCTATACTACCCAGTGATTATATGAGTCCAAGCCAGACAATTCAGTCATGGTTAATTCCAACATCCCTCCCCAGCCAGCGCCGGCACCGGCCGATCTCTTCCACATGTCCCCACGCCAATGAGCAGCACTCTCTCTTGAACTCTGTGGTGGTGGAAGAAGAAGCAACTGCTAAACATTGTAACCTGACATGTGTAGTCACGCACATCTGTATCTCTCTTATTCCCTCTCTTGTATTCCAAGTATATCTCTAGATTAGATAGAGTTGGCTAGATGTTTTTCTCTGCTTAAATTCTATCTTTTCTTCTGTTTCTCTGATACGATTCTGTAAACACCTACGAGAGGGTTACTCTCAGTACAATCAATATAAGACCATGCGGGCTTTCCTTGGAGGGTTGAGAGACGCGTCTTCATCGTTTACGGGGTATACAGAGCTCCTCTCTTCCCTCACATATCGCAAGCCTCCTGCCATGGCGTCATCCTCCTCCGCAACCACCTTTAGCCTCAACTCCCAAGTATCCGAAAAACTTACCAGAACCAACTACATCATATGGCTCTTAACAGATGGATCTTCGATAAAGTAGTGTAAGACAACTAATCTAAGAGGATAATAGATCAAACTGGAATGCATATAGCAATATATAAATAAATTCAGAGTATATTATGGAGCAAAATCCAGTTGAAAAAAATCATCACGGATGAAGAGACATTACCACAAACAACTTGCGTGCGGACTTGGAAACTGCTAGCTGCAATCCTAGGTAGAGCGACTTGGTCGGGCCCGGTGGTATCGACCAGGGCCAAATAGGTAGTCCGTACAGCCGAAGGCCTCAGCGACGCGTCCAGTGGCAGGCCTCCGCGGTGCCTCCGGCCACGGGGATCTGCGGCGGGTCAGCCGCGCGTCCAGCGGCGGTGGTCGAGGACGAACCTGCAGGGGACTTCGGCTCGTCAACCAGCACGTCTCTAGGGGCGGTGCTGGTGAGCACGGGCAGCAACGCCGGTCGTGGATACGGACCGGCAGCGGAAAAAAACCCTTCTAAGGGCATCTCCAAGAGAGTCCCATAAACCGCCCGCATCCATTCGGACTTGTTGTCCGGACCACCGAAACCATTCAACGTGGGTCCGTGTCGATCCGTGAGGCGGTCCGGACGTGTTTTCGGCTGCAAACTGGAGACAAAAGTGTGGGAGGTTTGCGGGAGTTCGAACACTCCAACCCCCTCGGGCCACCCAAAACCCTTCCCGGACCCCGCGCCTTCATCTTCCCTATTTTTTCTCTTCTTCCTTCTTTCTCTTTTGCCTTCGCGGCCGCTCCACCACCCCGGCTGCCACGTCACACCCCGTCGGAAATCTACGTCTTTGTCACACTAGTAGAAAAAGGGGCAATGGTCCAGGCCAGGTCAGCTCATTAGTCCCGGTTCAATCCAGAACCGGGACCAATGGGGGCATTGGACCTGGTTCGTGAGCCCCAGGGGCTGGCCGGCCACGTGGGCCATTGGTCCCGGTTCGACTGGACCTATTGGTCCCGGTTGGTGGGACGAACCGGGACCAATGGTCCTCACTCCTGGCCCACGACCATTGGTCCCGGTTGGTGGCTTGAACCGGGACCAAAGGCTACCCTTTAGTCCCGGTTCTTGCCACGAACCGGGACCAATTAATTGCCTATATATACCCCTCGTCCGCGAGCAGAGCACTCCCACTGCTTTGTTTTTCGTGGCCGACGAGGGGAGAGCTTTGTGGTGCTCTAGCTCACCTCCTATGCACAGAGGTGTTCGATGGAATGCCCGAGCCACACTACTTAAGCTTTCTCCTCTCCAAGCTCGACCTCCAAACTCCATTTTCCTCAATATTTGTCTTGGTTTAGCGGTCCGTCACGTCCTGTCCCCGTCTTCACCGCCGTCGATCGCCCGTGCCGATCTCGTCGCCGGCACCACCGTGGTGAGCCTCTTGTTATCTTCTTTCTGAAAGGAAAAAATAATTCTTACTTGTATGTTTATATAGATACTTGTATAATTTTCTTACTTTTATTATTGCATCTTATATAGTGCGATGCTTTTGGTATCCGCCCCCGTCGGCCCTCGTCCTGTCTATGATTCGGATGTGGTATATATATTATCTTTTTATAACTATTTGTTCATTTATTGTTTATGACAATTATGCCGATCAACGTGACATAGATTTTATTTATCTAGGAGGTTATTGAACCGGAAATTCCAACCGACCCTATTGTGGAGAGGTTAAATTTAGTTGAAGAAGAAAACAATTTCTCGAAGGAAAAAATTAGAAAAATTGAGGAGGAGAAGATGATATTGGAGTTGCATGTTGCGGATGTCGTCGATGATCACAAGATCAAGATAGATGCAATGCGCTTGAAGATTAGAAAGATTAGAAAATATGCCATTCATACCGAGGCTTGGTATCATTATGCGGTTGGATCAGTTGTTACATTGGTTGCGATTATGATCGCATTTGTTTTCACATTGAAATGTTTTACATAGTTTCAGTGTATGGTTTAATTAATTTAGATGCTCTGCAGAGCTTTATGTTGTTAGATGAGAACTATGTATGTACTTTGGTTTTAATGTGATGATGAACTTCTATTAATTTGGTCACTTAATTATCTATTCATGATGTTCTGTAATGATTTTTGACACACTTAATTATATATAATGCACGCAGATGAACTGGCAATGGATGTACAGTTCAAGACACACCTCCCAGTACATTAAGGGCGTGCATGATTTTCTCGAAGTGGCTGAGGCAAACAAGCAGAATGGTTTTATGTGTTGCCCATGCCCTATATGTGGGAATACGAAGTCTTACTCTGACCGGAAAATCCTCCACACCCACCTGCTTTACAAGGGTTTCATGCCACACTATAATGTTTGGACGAGGCACGGAGAAATAGGGGTTATGATGAAAGACGACAAAGAAGAAGAGTACGATGACAACTATGTGCCCCCTGAATACGGTGATGCTACTGAACATCAAGAGGAACCAGAAGATGTGCAGGATGCTGCTGCAATGGGCGAAGCTGCTGAAGATCAAGAGGAACCAGACGATGTGCCCGATTATGATGATCTCCACCGGATCATTGTCGATGCAAGGACACAATGCGAAAGTCAAAAGGAGAAGCTGAAGTTCGATCGCATGTTAGAGGACCACAAAAAAGGATTGTACCCCAATTGCGAAGATGGCAACACAAAGCTCGGTACCGTACTGGAATTGCTGCAGTGGAAGGCAGAGAATGTTGTGCCTGACAAAGGATTTGAGAAGCTACTGAAAATATTGAAGAAGAAGGTTCCAAAGGATAACAAATTGCCCGGCAGTACATACGCAGCAAAGAAGGTCGTATGCCCTCTAGGATTGGAGGTGCAGAAGATACATGCATGCCCTAATGACTGCATCCTCTACCGCGGTGCGTACAAGCATCTGAACGCATGCCCGGTATGCGGTGCATTGTGGTATAAGATCAGACGAGATGACCCTGGTGATGTTGACGGCGAGCCCCCCAGGAAGAGGGTTCCTGCGAAGGTGATGTGGTATGCTCCTGTAATACCACGGTTGAAACGTCTATTCAGAAACGGAGAGCATGCCAAGTTGATGCGATGGCACAGTGAGGACCGTAAGAAAGACGGGAAGTTGAGAGCACCCGCTGACGGGTCACAGTGGAGAAAAATCGAGAGAAAGTTCTGGGATGAGTTTGCAAGTGAGCCAAGGAACGTATGGTTTGCTTTAAGCGCGGATGGCATTAATCCTTTCGGGGAGCAGAGCAGCAATCACGGCACCTGGCCCGTGACTCTATGTATGTATAACCTTCCTCCTTGGATGTGCATGAAGCGGAAGTTCATTATGATGCCAGTTCTCATCCAAGGCCCTAAGCAACCCGGCAACGACATTGATGTGTACCTAAGGCCATTAGTTGAAGAACTTTTACAGCTGTGGAATGGAAACGGTGTACGTACGTGGGATGAGCACAAACAGGAGGAATTTTACCTAAAGGCGTTGCTGTTTGTGACCATCAATGATTGGCCCGCTCTCAGTAACCTTTCAGGACAAACAAACAAGGGATACCACGCATGCACGCACTGTTTACTTGACACCGATAGTATATACCTGGCAAGCTGCAGGAAGAATGTGTACCTGGGCCATCGTCGATTTCTTCCGACCAACCATCAATGTCGAAAGAAAGGCAAGCATTTCAAAGGCGAGGCAGATCACCGGAAGAAGCCCGCCATGCGTACCGGTGATCACGTACTTGCTATGGTCAATGATTTACACGTAATCTTTGGAAAGGGTCCTGGCGGACTAGCTGTTCCGAGTGACGCTGGGGGACACACACCCATGTGGAAGAAGAAATCTATATTTTGGTACCTACCCTACTGGAAAGACCTAGAGGTTCGCTCTTCGATCGACGTGATGCACGTGACGAAGAACCTTTGCGTGAACTTGCTAGGTTTCTTGGGCGTGTATGGGAAGACAAAAGATACAGCTGAGGCACGGGAGGACCTGCAACGTTTGCACGAAAAAGACGGCATGCCTCCAAAGCAGTATGAAGGTCCTGCCAGCTATGCTCTTACCAAAGAAGAGAAGGAAATCTTCTTTGAATGCCTGCTTAGTATGAAGGTCCCGACTGGCTTCTCGTCGAATATAAAAGGAATAATAAATATGGCAGAGAAAAAGTTTCAAAACCTAAAGTCTCATGACTGCCACATGATTATGACGCAACTGCTTCCGGTTGCATTGAGGGGGCTTCTACCGGAAAACGTCTGATTAGCCATTGTGAAGCTATGTGCATTCCTCAATGCAATCTCTCAGAAGGTGATCGATCCAGAAATCATACCAAGGCTAACGAGTGATGTGGTGCAATGTCTTGTAAGTTTCGAGCTGGTGTTCCCACCATCCTTCTTCAATATCATGACACACGTCCTAGTTCATCTAGTTGACGAGATTGTCATTCTGGGCCCCGTGTTTCTACACAATATGTACCCCTTTGAGAGGTTCATGGGAGTCCTAAAGAAATATGTCCGTAACTGCGCTAGGCCAGAAGGAAGCATCTCCATGGGCCATCAAACAGAGGATGTCATCAGGTTTTCTGTTGACTTCATTCCTGGCCTTAAGAAGATAGGTCTCCCTCAATCGCGGTATGAGGGGAGACTGACTGGAAAAGGCACGCTTGGAAGGGACTCAATAATATGCAGGGACGGATATTCTTGGTCTCAAGCACACTACACAGTTCTACAGAACTCAAACTTGGTGACCCCGTATGTCGATGAACACAAGAACAGTCTGTGCTCCAAACACCCGGAGCAGTGCGACGACTGGATTACATGTGAACACATCAGGACTTTCATCAGTTAGTTGGAAGCACGTCTCAGAGGTGACAACACTGTTTGTGATGAGCTGCACTTGTTGTCCAGGGGACCATCTTCGACTTTTATGATTTGGAAAGGATACGAGATAAATGGGAATACATTTTACACGATTGACCAAGATCGAAAGAGCACCAACCAAAACAGCGGTGTCTGCTTTGATGCAACAACCGAGAGGGAAAAGGACACATATTATGGTTACATAGTGGACATATGGGAACTTGAGTACAGACATGATTTTAAGGTCCCTTTGTTTAAGTGCAAATGGGTCAGTCTGTCAGGAGACGGGGTACAGGTAGACCCACAGTACGGAATGACAATAGTGGATCTGAAAAATCTTGGGTACACTGACGAACCGTTCGTCCTAGCCAATGATGTGGCACATGTTATCTATGTGAAGGACATGTCTACCAGACCAAGAAAAAGAAAAGATAAGGAAGCGAATACATCATACGATGAGCCAAAGTGCCACATAGTTCTTTCAGGAAAAAAGGACATCGTGGGAGTGGAGGGCAAGACAGACATGTCTGAAGATTATGAAAAGTTTCATGAAATTCCTCCCTTCAAAGTCAAGGCTGACCCCAGCATCCTGATAAACGATGAAGATTATCCATGGTTACGGCGCAATAAGAAAATGACACAAGCGAAGAAAAAGTGAAGACTTTCTCCCGCAACTATTATGATGATACCATGCCAACTTTGTAACAGACGAGTATGATACCATTATCCGTTTTGTACAAGCACATGCTATGTAGGTGAATTTATGATACCATGCCAACTTTCAACTTTTACAGAGTTCATTTGAAATGCTTTAATGTCTTATGGTTCGGCTCTCGTAATAATTAAAAATAGCAACAATAAGTATTTTGTTGTAAGTAGAAACAAAATAAAATAAATAAAGCAAGAAAGAAAACAAAAAACAAAAAAATGTTTTCAAATTTGAAAACTAATGGCACTAACAGAAAGTTCATAATTTTTCTAAAACTAAAAGCAAAAAGAATTAAAAAAATAGAGCAAAAAACAAAATAAAATAAATAATGCAGAAAACAAAACAAAAAAACTGGAAAATAAATAAAAATAGCAACAATAAGTATTTTGTTGTAAGTAGAAACAAAATAAAATAAATAAAGCAAGAAAGAAAACAAAAAAAACAAAAAAAATATTTTCAAATTTGAAAACTAATGGCACTAACAGAAAGTTTATAATTTTTATAAAACTAAAAGCAAAAAGAATTAAAAAATATAGCGAAAAACAAAAGAAAATAAATAATGCAGAAAACAAAACAAAAAAGTGGAAAAAAATAAAAACAGCAACAATAAGTAAAGAAAACAAAAAACAAAAAAATGCCTCCTATTGGGCCCCCACGGCCTGAATACAACTAGAAACCCTAGTATGGGCCAGGATTCAGGCCCGCGGTAGGCCCAGAAGGCCCATCAGGCAAAGCAATAACAAGTAGGCCCGAAAGCCTGTGGTGGAGAGGAGCTCGAGAGGGGTGCGGTAGTGGGGCTTATAAACCACTGCGCGCCCCTCTCAATTAGCGAGGTGGGACTAAACTTTGGCCCCGACGCCGGCAGCACAGGGTCCTTTGGTCCCGGTTGGTGGCACCAACCGGGACTAAAGGTGGGGCATTGGTACCGGTTGGTGCCACCAACCGGTACCAAAGGCCGCCGCTTCCCGCCCTTTGGGCTGCCGAAAAAGAGGCATTCGGTCCCGGTTGGTGGCACCAACCGGGACTAAAGGGTGCATTAGTCCCAGTTGGTGCCACCAACCAGGACTAGAGGCTTTGCTATATAAGCAGCACTTAGCATTTTTGCAGAGTTCATCACCACAGTTGCCCCCCGACGACGCCGACCACATCGTCGCCGCCAGGCTGCGCCGACGCCGCCCGCCGCCCCCGCCGTCGCCGTCGCCGTCGCCCGCACCCGTCATCGTCGCCGACCGCGCCCTCGCCGTCGCCCGCGCCCTCGCCTGTCGACATCGCCGCGCGCCGTCCCTGCCTCGCGCGCCGCCCCTGCCCGGCCGCGCGTCGCTCCTGCCCCGACGCCGTCGCCGCGCCACTCCCCGCGCCCCTGCTCGCCCAGACGCTGCCCGCCGCGCGCTCCTCCCTCTGTGAGCACCGCGCCTCTGCGTCCCCTCCGCCGCCGTGCTATTTTTTATGCTATTTTTTATATGTTTTTAGATTCATATATGTATGTATGTATTTTTTAGATATATGTATTTTTTATGTTTCTTCATATATGTATGTATGTATGTATTTTTTACATGTTTTTTATGTATGTATATATTTTTTTCAATTGTAATGATGTTTTAAAGTATACATATATGCATAAGTTAGATTTTTAGAAAAGTTTTATCTATATATATATATGTTCTCTGATTTAGTACATTTTAGGTTAGTTTAATTTTTAGTAAAATTTTATATATCTAGCTAGGAAAGGAAGAAGAAGAAAAAGAATGAGAGGAAAAAGGAAAATAAGAAGAGGAAGAAAGGAGAAGAAGAGGGGAGGAAGAAGAGGAGAAATAAATAAGAAGAAGAAAAAAGAAGAAAATGAAGAGGTGAAGAAGAAAGGAATAGAGGAGAAGAAGAAAAAATAGAAAATTTTCTATTTTTTCTTCTCCTCTATTCCTTTCTTCTTCTCCTCTTTTTTTCTGTTTTTTTCTTTGATCTTCTCCTGATCTATTCCTTTCTTCTTGTCCCCTTTTTTTGGTGATATTAATTATTGTAGAATATGCAAATGTTTGTATATTCATATGAACAATGCATTAGGCAAAACCTTTTTTTTTCAAAATTTTCTATTTGAACATTTTTTTTAAAACAAGCAATACTAAAAGAATGAGAGGAAAAAGGAAAATAAGAAGAGGAAGAAAGGAGAAGAAGAGGAGAGGAAGAAGAGGAGAAATAAATAAGAATAGGAAAAAAGAAGAAAAAGAAGAGGAGAAGAAGAAAGGAATAGAGGAGAAGAAGAAAAAATAGAAAATTTCTATTTTTTCTTGTTCTCCTCTATTCCTTTCTTCTTCTCCTCTTTTTTTCTTCTTCTTCTTCTTCTTCTTCCTTCTTCCTTCTTCCTCTTTTCTTCCTTTTCCTTATTTTCCTTTCTCGAGGGAGAAGAAGAAAAAGAAGAGTAGAAAAATAAGAAAGGAATAGAGGAGAAAGAAGAAACTTCAACACGAGGGGGGGGGTACCGATACCCCCTCCGCGATAACATTATTTTCACATGTATATGTATGTCGCGTCGTTGTCGATATAACCCCCTCGAGATAACTTCAACATGAGGGGCGGTCGATATATATACCCCCTCTCGACCGTGATAACTTATACAACGGCAGCACCCCCCTCGGCCCTCTCGCTCGACCAAAACTCTCGAGGACACCTAAACCCTAGAGAAAAAACGATGTTGGTCTCCTACCCCCTCCCCCCGCGCCCGTACCCGACAAATTAACTCTCTCGAGGCCACCCAAATTTACCAAGTTAAAAGAGCGTTGTCGTCGAGGCCACCCCAAACCCTAGAGAAGCAGCGTCGAGGCCACTAACATGATTCCTTATTGTGATTAACTAGCTAGTTCTACGTATGCCACTAATATATATATATATATATATATATATATATATATATATATATATATATATATATATATCCATCTGTACCATGTTTGAATAATAATTGACATGTTGAAAATATTTGCAGAAACTATGGAGCACTCCCGACACGAAGAAACAGAAGCGATGTTGGGGGACATAATCGCAAATGGAAGTGATGAAGTTGCGTCATTTCTCCTCGACACCGATGGTCAGCTGGAAGGACTGGGTGAAGAAGAGGGCTATGTTCATGATGGCTTCGGCCCATTAATGCCGGTACAAGAAGAGGACTATGTTCATGATGGCTCCAATGACAAAATGGAGGTACAAGAAGGAGACCGTGCTGACTGCTCCGGTGACCGAACCGAGTCCGGCCAGGTATATATATATTAGTTAAGCCCGTGCTAACTAGTTAATTGATGCTTCCATTGTTTTGGTATATGTACACATATTAATTACTCTCGTCTTTCTTCCTTATAATTTCTAGCCCTCCGGATCAAGCACAACTTCGGTAAGGAGACGAGGCCCGAAGAAAAAGTTGAGCTCGGATGAAAAGTTTGAGATCATAGAAATCGCGCCCGACGGCGAACCGATTGAACCCATCCAGACAAGGAAGGCATTTTCTGCTCAGTGCGGGGTTCTTGTTAGGGACAAGATCCCGATCAGCATCCAGCAATGGTATAAGCCTAAGGAGGAAAACCCTGAGGTGTCTTATGTCAATGATATGCGGAAAGAAGATCTTTGGACTCAGCTGAAGGCAAATTTCACCCTACCGCCAGAGGAGGATCCGGAGAAGCCAGTTAAAGAGCAATTAATCAAGTCTTGTGCTCTGAAGAAGATGGCAACCCTAATGAGGAGGTGGAGGAAAGAGCTGAACCAGTTTGTCGAAAAAAAGACACCAGAATTCATCTGCAAATATGAGAAGATCAAAGATCATTGGCCCACATTTGTGGCCCACAAGACATCGGAAAAGAGTAAGAAGATGTCGGCGACAAATAAGAAAAATGCTGCGAAGAAGAAGCTTCACCATCGCATGGGGTCAGGTGGCTATCTCAAAGCCCGGCCTAAGTGGTCCAAGGCTGAGCATGATCTGCTTGAAAAAGGGATCGAACCAGAGACAATGTACTGGCCAGACCGTTGCCGGACTTGGTTCTTCGGGGCTGGCGGAACCTTGGACCCTGTAACAGGGAAGTGCCATTGGACGGACGAGCAACTGCAAATACCAGACAAGAACCTTCGACACTATATCGATGCAGCGCAGCGTGGGACGTTCATTCTAAACATGGAGAAGGACGAGCTCACAATGGCCCTTGGGAATCCTGAGCACCCTGGACGAACACGAGGCATGCCAGGCTCCATTCCGTGGAAGGTTGGTTTTCCGGACGCAGGGGGTTACAAAATCCACGAGAGGAGGAAGAAACTAGAGCAGGGCCAACTGGAGGCGCTGCACGAAAGGGTAATGGGGCTAGAGGAACGAGAAGAGGAACGAGAAGCAGCAGATCGCAGCAAATGACCTGCCGAAGCTTCCCCCGAAGCTACCCCACCATCTCAGCGGAGAAGCAGCGTGGCTTCCCCCGAGCTGCTTCAGCCGGAGCATGTCTTGACGGCTCCTGCCAGCTATCCCGTGGATGATATCACGGAGTCTCAAAGTTGCCACATTATGGCGCGATGGATGAATTTGAAGGTCAAGGCGGCTGTTGGCTCTATTTATCCTAGTGGACCCGACACAACTTATCACTGCCAGCTGATTCCAGAAGGATATGCTAAGGTGATGGTGGATGAAATAACGGAGGGATTTGAGGACCTCCCGCTTGACCACCCTACCGGTGAAGGGGAGACTAGGCTGGGTTCTGCTCTGAAGACTCCATGCCTATGGCGGAAGGAGCTCATCAACCTTCCGAACTGGACGCCTCCGCCTCCTCCTCCTCCTCCGGCGAGTCAGGGCACTCCGCCTCGTCCACCGCTTCCTCCTCCGGCGAGTGACGATCAGGGCACGCGTGGCGGCACTCCGCCTCCTTCTCCGGCACGTGGCGGCACTCTGCCTCCTTCTCCGCCTGTGCCGGCGCTCCCGAGCAGCCAGCAGCCTCCTCCTTCTCCGCCTCGCCAGCAAGGGCGGAAGAGACCCGCCGCTGCCCCGGCTGCTCCGGCGCGTCGTAGTCCTTCTCCTCCGCCTCGTAAGCAAGCACGAAAGAAGATAGACACCGCAGCCGCTCCGTCTGCTCCGGCGTCTAGCAGCACAACCAGAGGCGGGAGGCAATACAGATACGGTCCACCTCTCGAGCCTCTAGAGAAGTTACCATACGAGAGGACCGAGGAGGAAAACGATACGATCATGCGGACCCACACGAAGGAGTTCTTTGAAGGGGTGAAAGCAAAGAGACATCCACCTCCGGAGGAGAAGGTAGATCGGGTGAAAGCAAAGTGCACTCTCGATGCCCTGAGGAAACCGGCAAAGTCTCCGCCGAGAACCAACTATGAGCGCATTACTGAACAGACATATCTCCAAGTGGAGCGGTCGGGAAGTACTATCAGACATCAAAGAGCAAGAGAACGAGCAGCTGTGGAAAAATTGACCAGCTCGGCGAACAAGCAAACCAATCGTGCCCCCCGCTCAATGTGTCTAGCTGCAACATCATCGCTAATGTTCCGGGGATGGTGGCCGGTTATGGCAATCTACAAGATTACCTGCCTGACAATGCAGCTCCTGATTTCATGGAGGTGGAGGAACACAGATATGAGTATGGGAAGCCTCTCATCAAAGATGAAAAATCTCTAACAACGATGATGCGAAGATTCCATAATTGGTACATGAAAACCTGCAGAGGTCTGGGGGGACGAATACTTTGTATCTGAGAATTAAAGAGGAGCACGACCTCATTGGAAATGATCTGTTGCCTGTTCCATTTGAGGAGTTCTTCGAGTTCTTCAATCAAAAGGCCCTCGATAAATTAACGGTCTTTTGCTACTGCGTGTAAGTACTATTTATGTCATTAAGTCTCTATATATAGCTTGGCTCTTTCATTGCATGTATTTATAATTAATTATCCTCAATATATTATGCAGATTGAAGATCGTCGAGTGCAAAAAACAAGAAACTTATGATATTGGGTTCATTAACACAAATATCATAGATGTATTTCTGGTTGAAAAGGATGCCAAAGAGGACGAGGACAACTTGCTACAATCGTTGATCAAAAATCAAAACAAAGATACCATACTCTTTCCTTACAACGGCAAGTGAGTGTTACTGTCGTGTGTATATTCGGTTTCCCTTATTACTCGAGCGAGGTTATAGTAATGTAATTGATGAGTTATGCATGCGTGCGCAGGTACCACTATATTCTTCTGGAGATTAAGCTTGAGCGTGGACTAGTAACCGTCTTAGACTCGAGACAGAAAGATCCCAAAACCTATGCGGACATGACTGAAATGCTCAGCAAGTAAGTTCAATCGATCATTATCGCACCATATCGGCAACTTTTTGTTCATTTCCTGATATCTCAAGTAATAATTATTATTTTCTTTGTCTTGCAGGGTTTGGAAACAGTTCATCGCTAAAGCTCCGGGACTGCCGAAGGAGCTGCGATATACATACCTGAAAGTAAGTACTACTGGCTAGCTAGTTGCGCATATCTCCCGTTGATTCTATAGCTATACTTTCATCAATGCCATTTATAATGCTTCATTATCAGTTTGATTGACCTCTATTTCTCGTAAAGTGCTTGTGGCAGGAACAAGGGAATGATTTCTATGGATACTACGTGTGCGAGTTCATCCACACCTCAACTTTGAAAAAGAAGCGGGGCTACTCTCAAAGACAATATGAAGTGCGTAAGTAATAATATTCAGAATTTCATTTTATTACACCATCATTTCTATTGAGTTTAATTCATATATATGTATTAATTAACCCGCTTCTTCAAATTAGACGTGGCAGATGCGGAATGAACTCCTAGAACCAGATCGCATGAAAGCAATTCAAGAGGAATTGGCGGGATTCTTTCTTGACCACGTCATCAACAAAGCCAGAGAATACCATGCAGAAGTTGATTTCAATTGCTAGGGGACTGTAATTGAGAGATCTTACATATTGTACATGTATGTAGCCAGTAGCGTCGGATACATGATACGAAAACTTGTTGTTCGACCAATCTCTCGGAGAAGGAGAGGTCGATCGATCATTTCTCTCGGTATGCATGACGAACTTCTGTACTCAATGGTTCCCTTCATTTTCTTACTAGCTAGCATGTCGAGGGCTATATGTATATAGTACGCAGCATCGACCAAGCACGGAGATAAGAGAGGACACTTCTCTCTATTAATTAGCTAGCTAACACAATATATGAAACACCTAAATTATCCCC
>NC_041393.1:624912779-624955436 GCF_002162155.2 Triticum dicoccoides | reverse complement strand
ACAAAAACCCCAACCACTGGAATGCTGACGCGTGGATGCCTTTTGGTCCCGGTTGGTGCCACCAACCGGGACCAAAGGCCCCCCTGCCTGGGCTCGGCGCACCGGCCACGTGGAGGACCATCTGTCCCGGTTCGTGTTTGAACCGGGACTAATGGGTGAAGGTATTAGTAACGACCCATTAGTCCCGGTTCATGAACCGGGACTAAAGGCCCTTACGAACCGGGTCTAATAGGTGTTTTTCTACTAGTGTCACCCCAACGCTCCAGTAGGGCTCCACCCCCGCTTCTCCTTCATCGTCGTTCAACCCTCCAACCGCCACGCCAGGTACCGGCCGCTGCTATACTCACCATGGCGGCAACTGTTCGATGAATTACCGGAGCTAAAAAAGTTTTCCCTTCTTTTTTCTAGCAATGAATTCCCGTTTGAAGTACATATACGAGCACCATGTTGAGTCGTCCGATGAGATGGCGATGATGTAGGCGGTCCTGAAGACGCAAAGCATGTGGAGGTGAATGTTCTCAACTTCAAGGGCCCGATCAAGGGTCATCGAGTGCTCAACCGAAACAAGGCGCGTGACCATTTGAAATTGATGGCTATCTACTTTGCACCCAATGCATTCTTCATTGACCATTTTCGCCGACGTTTTCAGATGCGCAAGACTATCTTCGATCAGTTGTACCATGGCGTTCGGTCCTATGAGGACTAATTCATCTTGAAGAAGGACACCCTGGAACGATTCTGTTCTCTGCTTACCAGAAATTCACGGACGCACTCCAGATGCTTGCATATGGCACGGTCGTTGATTTGCGGGACGAGTACCTACGAATATCTGAGAGCACACACGGAGATGCCATGGTCAGGTTTGCAACTACAATGGTCGAGGTGTTTGGACCTTAGTACCTGAGAGAACCAATTGTGGCAGACACGGAGAGGCTCTTGGCAAACTTAGAAGCAAGAGGGTGGCCAGGTTTTCTTAGATCTATTGACTACATGCTTTGGAAATGGAAGAACTACACGAAGGCTTTATAAGGGCAATATCAGGGTCATGTTAAGAAGCCCACCATAATTCTTGAAGCAATTGCATCACAAATCTTTGGATTTGACACACTTTCTTTGGCATGTCTGGGTCTCACAATGACATCAGTGTGTTGTAGCGATCACCGTTGTTTGCGAGGCTAACTGAAGGAAAAGCTCCTTCCTACCACTATACTGCCAATGAACATGAGTACAACATGCATTACTATCTGGTTGACGATATTTATCCTCCGTGGGCTACCTTTGTCAGCACCATCTCTAACCCAGTTGGCCAGAAAAAGGCTAACTTTTCCCAAAGACAAGAAGCAACTAAAAAGGATGTGAGAGGGCATTTGGAGTTCTGCAGGCCTGTTTTGCAATTGTTCGTGGACCTAGTAAACAATGGGATCCGGAGACCTTGTGGGAGGTGATGACATATTATGTAATCCTGCAAAACATGATCGTCGACGATGAGAGTGATGATGCTGCCGCAACTCTAGAATTTGAGAACATGGGTGATCCTATCCAACTTCCAAGCTAGAATCCAGACACATTTGAAGAGTTTATTGAAATGCATCAACATATTCGGCATCAAACCAACTCACGAGCAGCCGAAGGAACATCTGATTGAGCATCAGTGGGCGGTCAAAGGGGAAAACAATGTTGGGGTGTAATATTTGAACTTTTTAAAATTTGAACTATTGTTGCATGTCGCTATTTGACCATTTGTACACTTTGCAATATGCGACTATTTGATTGTGCGGACTTAAAAAAAGAGGAAGGTTGAATATATGCGGCTATGGTTGGATGACGGCCTCCCACATCCGTGCCTGTGGACGGGCTCCCCCTATGCGTGGACGGATGTGGGAGGAAATTTGTGAGTTGCCGTTGAAGATGCCCTAAATGCTATTGGCGCGATTGTCGAACACCCCCCAATAGTAAGAGATATTGAGGCGATCGACATGTGCCGGGAAATGCAGAGAAGCTTCGCAGGTGTTTTATTTAAATGCCTACATAAGAGCATCTACAGCCACGAAGTTCGACATAATTTACATTTCTTTATTATTGTCATGTTGGCATCTTTATCCACAAAAAACTCTTCTATTATTTCCTTCATTCGACATTGTAGTCAACTTAGTTTGTATCCATAGCTTTATTGCATGCATGTCAGAAGAAGCATAAGGGAGAGCAAAATCAAAAACTCGAACCCTATTATGGGTCCTCTTCTCCTCACAGCATGCATGCACGCTTCGTAAAGGGAGAAGCTAGCTTCCAACCTAAGAGAATTGATGTTGTGGTTTCAAATTATTCATATATTTAGAATGCAACTGGAATAACTCTTTGCACCTAATAATGTATGTTATCCGTGCTCTTTATGCCATCAAATATCTCACTTCTATTACAGAATTTTCAACCTCGACAACCGCCCACTTATTTGCACAACCTCCCTTCCCTTCCCTAGGTCTATTTGATATGTAAAATTTGCAACGTTGGGAGAACCACCGATGTTAGATTAATTGCTCTTCTCTCCCACTTTTCTGATCGTTATGTCGGCAGCCTAGACATTCGGTGGGAGTGATAGGTCTCAGGAAAGTGTTAGCAACAAGTGTGGTAAGAATTGGCTTGTGGTTTTATTTATCCATACTCTACACATCCTGGTAGAGTCGTATCAGCAGTTATTTAGGTGTTAGGTGCTTGACGGTGATGGACTCGACACCGATCATTGCATCCTCCATGGATCCTGCCTCCGAGGGTGGAACCACATCTGCATCTGTATCCGCTGGACCATAAACTACATAAGAGAGCATCACGGGCAAGGACCATACAAAGGGGGGGCAGAAATCACTATTCTGACCTTTTTAGCAATCTTTGCCACAAAGTGAACTCGACATGAAAGTATTTCACGATCTGACCCTTTTAGCAATGCCACAGACCGTGGCGTTTCTTCTCCATATAAAAACACCGAGCTAGCTAGCATTTCAAATCCACATTCAAACTCCAGAGTAGCTAGCATTTCCAATCCACATAGAAACGCCAAGCAAGAGGGCATTGCTGCCTTGGCCAGAAACGCCATAGGGCTTGGCGTTTAGGCCCTGGGTTTAGGAGCAGCTTTTTACTTTGGCAACGGGGAAGCGAATGGGCTGTGTGCCAGTGCAGAAACGCTAAATCCCTTGGCGTTGCTTACCTGGTCCGCAACACGAGCAACATGGGCATTTCTCCTTTGGGCAGGAACGCTAGCTAGCTCGGTGTTTCTCCTTTGGGCAGGAACACTAGCTAGCTCGGCATTTTTATTTGGGGAAGAAACGCCGCAGGCTCTGGCGTTGCTAAAAGGGTCAGATCATGAAATACTTTCATGTCGAGTTCACTTTGTGACAAAGTTTATTGATAGGGTCAGAATATTGATTTCGGCCACAAAGGGCTGGCATGAGGTCAAGAGCAGCACCATCATTGAGATATTGCGGTGTCACCAGCAACGACTAATAATTGACTAGGGGCGTGACTTTTGCAACTATGGCTTGCATTTTGTTCCTGTTGGTCTTGCTTCGTCTCAAGGATAAGTTGTTCATGTCAAGATGAATTCAATAGCATGATCAATTGGAACTCCAAGTTGAGAGGAAATGGTCAAACTCCCAAACTTTAAGCAACATAATACAAGAGTTAGCACACAACCCGGTTACCAAAAAATATGCTCAAACCATTTGATAAAATGATGGTTTAAAAAATTGAAGTGTTGGACAGAAATGAATTTCAAGCTAGCGGTACCAACAAGAAATGCAGACTACACATTTTCAGGAGAAACTAATGCAAGTATTAAACAAATGTTATCTGCTATTCATGCCACAGTTCTTCCTGACCAGAGAAGAGCATAAGAGCGGGCACGAACAACTATATTCACACTATATTAAGGGCTCACTTATTCATTCATAAGAAGATTTTTGCCCTGTGAATTAGGAAGAGATGATACAAACAATTGATTCTGGTAGATCTCTCAATATCTTTGTACCTCTAAAGCTCCACATACCGCTCGCCGTTTTCCATCAAGAAAATGTTCGACCGTTGTAGACGCGCAAATTTGAAAGACATCTCAAGTGGGTTGAAAAGTTGTTATTGATCCCAAGAATAACGTACGCCATTGTAGGTGGACATATTTTTTTTTCGAAAAGGAGGATTACCCCGGCCTCTGAATCAAAATAATGCATGCAGACATCTTTATTAATTTATTAATCAGAGTCCGACAAAATGAATACAAAGATCCACCCAAAGCCACCTTCGAAGCGAACAAGATCGCTATGGCAACAAGTATAATGATGTGTCCTGACTGCATCAACAGACACCATATAATCCAGTGGCCTCAAGAAGCTGACCGCCTTGAAAGCTGAGTGTGCCAACCGGTCTAGGCACCCCGCTGTCGGTGTCAAAACCGACGGATCTCGGGTAGGGGGTCCAGAACTGTGCGTCTAAGGTTGATGGTAACACGAGGCGGGGGACACAATGTTTACCCAGGTTCAGGCCCTCTCTATGGAGGTAATACCCTACTTCCTGCTTGATTGATCTTGATGAATATGAGTATTACAAGAGTTCATCTACCATGAGATCGTAATGCCTAAAACCTTAGAAGTCTAGCCTATATGATTATGATTGTGATTGCCTCTACGGATAAGCCCTCCGGTTTATATAGATACTGGAGGGGACTAGGGTTACACAAAGTCGGTTACAGAGGAAGGAATCTACATATCCGAATGCCAAGCTTGCCATCCACGCAAAGGAGAGTCCCATCCAGACACGGGAAGAAGTCTTCTGTCTTGTATCTTCATAGCCCAACAATCTGGCCCATGCCAATAGACCGGACACCCGAGGACCCCGTAATCCAGGACTCCCTCAGTAGCCCCTGAACCAGGCTTCAATGACGAGGTGTCCGGCGCGTAGATTGTCTTCAGCATTGCAAGGCGGGTTCCTTCTCCGAATACTTCAAAATAGTCTTTAAACACAAGAAACGTGTCCGGCTCTGCAAAACAAATTCCACACACAAAGGTAGAGAGTATAATAGTTCACGAGTCAAATCCATTGACAAGTTTCCATAGCGTGACATCACGTTGTCGCCCAGCCTTTATTTCAAATCATTTTTTAGCCTGCCGCTTCATATTTTGAGATGCGGTTTCATTGACACGTCTTGTCAAAGCAGAGATAGTCTCCCCTTATTGCGGGATTCTCATCAACACGGGCGTGGGTAACCCAACTGTTCTGTTGGCATGATTCCTTGGGAATAGGCAGGTTTTAAGGCCTAGGAGGGGGCGTTTGATATTCATCGCCTTTATAAAGGGGCTAAGACTCGTCCTTTTTCCTCTACGCCAAGCCTTTCCTCAACCTCTCCCACCTCAAGTTCCAACACCCAAGGTTAAAGTTAATCGCTTCGCGCCTCCCAGTCATGTTCGGACCCAGCCCTCAAGGCCGGTGGGTGGCTTCCTCCATCACAGAGGAGGATATCGCGAAGCTCCGGGAGGCAAGATACCAGACCATGGAAATCCCCCACAGACTTCCTGCTCAAGGGCAGGTTATTCCTACTCCTAGATCCAGCAAAAGGGTCGTATTCATCTCCCACTTCCTCCGAGGGTTAGGGCTCACTCTTCATCCTTTCGCTCGAGGGCTCATGTTTTATTACGAGCTAGATTTTCACGATCTAGCTCCGAACTCCTTTCTTCACGTCTTGGCGTTCATTATCACGTGTGAGGCCTTCCTCTGTATTCCCCCACACATTTGCTTATGGATCAAGACCTTCAATGTGAAGCCAAAGGTAGTCGACGGGAAACAGGCGGAGTGCGGTGGTGCTGCGGTGAGCAAACTTGCCAATACTACTTGGCCAAAGGGCTCCTTCATAGAAACTTCTGACCTGTGGCAGCGGGAGTGGTTTTACATCACTCAACCCCGTGGTACCAGGTGGGCAACTACACCTGCGTTCTGGTCTGGCCCTCCGTTACAACTTGCATCATGGATTAATAAGGGGATGGACTAGGGATCCGTTGATGAAGTGCAGACTCTGCAAAGCCGCATTCGGAACCTCATTGAAAAGAACAACGGTCTCATCAACGTAATCCAAGTAATGTTAGTCCGTCGGGTCCTACCGTGCCAGTGACGGCCTCTCCGCATGTGGGAGTTCAATCCGGAAGGACCACGAACCCTTCAGCACTTCTCCGGCACGATGGTCAGAGGAATGTGGAAATTATTCTTCGGGACACGAAAACAGTGGCCGGATACTACAAAGGACATCAGCCTTGACTGCAACCATCCAGATACCTCGGTAAGCACTCGACTCCCGAACACAACTTAGTTAAATTCCTCATAAGAATATACTGAGAAAATCATACTCGGCCAGGGCTGGATAAAGAAGGCAGAGAGAATTCGGTGTTCGGCCCCTCTTCCCGAAGACTCAGCTGATCCGGTGTTAACAAGGATGTTGGCTCCGGCACCATATCACGTGCCGGAGAGGGAAGGCAAGGAGGAGAGCAAGAAGGCCAAGGTGGCCCCCATTCTGGAGGCACACCAAGCACCTTGTCCGAGGAGATTGGAACTCCCTCTTCCGAAGATGGAAGGGAAGGAACAACTGACATCCCTTCTCCTCATGGGAAGAAGAGGACCGCTTCTGAAGACTTGAATATAAAGGCTTCTAAGTGGGGGAAGATATCGCTATCAGGGGGTTCTGGTTCGGGAGATGACGTCGACACACAGTCCCTCCGTAAAGATAGGCCCTTAGCTGAATCGTAAGTGAACAAGGGTGTTTTAAACATATCCCGTTCTTTCCTGGTTGCAAGGGTAATATTTAAAATATATGTTTGCAGTCCGGCATGCAGCCTTCCTCAATAGTCCTCCTCTTCGGGGGATCTTCTTCCGGAGACGATGGAGAGCGAGACGCCTCCACAAATCTCCCCGCCCGATAAGGGAGAAGATGCCGAGGTGTCGTCCCGGAGGATCTCTCCCGATCAACAAGCGGTGCGAGGGACAGTGGAGACCGGGCCTGAAGGTGACACTTCGTCTGTCCAGGGTCCGGGGTGTACGGACCCTATGGCGACCAACAATAAAGGCCCCGGACTATTCGATTTCCGAGGGACGGCGCAATCTGCTCTGGATACAGAGGCGCCGGATACATTGATGGACGCATTGCGACATGTGTCCGTCTCAAAGGAACATCGTACCTTGATGTCTATGGTGGTTGAGAGGGTTCTATCCGCGAAAAGCGGTTTGAATGATGTCTTCATGAGCCTGCTAAGAGGCTTCCAGGTACGTAATTTAATATTTTTAATTGTGTTATAAACGCAAAATGCACTTGTGTATAGATAGTAGGTAGCCCCTGTGAAAGGATCGATATAGTTGACTAGAGGGGCGGGGGTGAATAGGCAACTAACAATTTTTAGCTTTTCTTTACCAAATTAAACATTGCATCAAAGTAGGTTGTCTAGATATGCAACTAGGTGAACAACCTATATGATGCACCAACAACAATCACGCAAGCAAGCAAGGGATATAACACAAGTAAGCTTGCAAAAGTAAAGGAGCGAGATAACCAAAAGTGGAGCCGGTGGAGACAAGGATGTGTTACCAAAGTTCCTTCCTTTTGAGGGGAAGTACGTCTCCGTTAGCGAGGTGTGGAGGCACAATGCTCCCCAAGAAGCCACTAGGGCCAGCGTATTCTCCTCACGCCCTCACACAATGCGAGATGTCGTGATTCCACTATTGGTGCCCTTGAAGGCAGCGACCGAACCTTTACAAACAAGGTTGGGGCAATCTCCACAACTTAATTGGAGGCTCCCAACGACACCACGAAGCTTCACCACAATGGACTATGGCTCTGAGGTGACCTGAACCGTCTAGGGTGCTCAAACACCCAAGAGTAACAAGATCCGCTAGGGATTAGAGGGGGGAATCAAATTTCTCTTGGTGGAAGTGTAGATCGGGGCCTTATCAACCAATCCCGAGAAAATCAACAAGTTTGATTGGCTAGGCAGAGAGATCGGGTGAAAATGGAGCTTGGAGCAATAATGGAGCTTTTGGGGGAAGAGGTGGTTCAACTTTGGGGAAGAAGACCCCTTTATATAGTGGGGGGAACAATCCAACCGTTACCCCCCAAGCAGCCCCGCAGAGAGCGGTACTACCGCTTGGGTGGGCGGTACTACCATTGAGCCAGCGGTACTACCGCACCACCTAGCGGTACTGCCGCGCACAAGAGGGGAGCAGGATCCTAGACCCAGAGCGGTACTACCACGGTTGTAAGGGTGGTACTACCGCTTGGGAGCGGTACTACCGCCACTAGTGCCGCGACTAGTGCCGCAAAACCCGACACGAGAGAACGAGGGCTCGAGTCAAGGCGGTAGTGGCCTGGAGCCATAGCGGTACTACGGCTTGCTGTCTTCAGCGGTACTACCACCTATGACTCGCGGTACTACTGCTGGGGCCAGACAGAGAGAGTAGAGAGGGGAATGAGGGCTCCATTGAAGCAGGAAGGAACATCGGGTGCAATAAGAATGTGTACGTGTTGATTCCACCCTAGCCATACCAAAGTGGATCCCCTCTTGATAGCATGGTGACTCCTACGCAACTAGTCCACCAACAGAGAAACGAAGGAGCTGCACCGTCTTGAATAACGCACCGAGGGGAGGGAATCGTCTCGTGCCAAAGGATGAATCTCTGAAAATCTCAATGCACATGATTAGTCTGCAAAAGCATTGTCATCAATCAACAAAACACCTTGGGGATAAGTATGGCCTTACAATCTCCCCCTTTTGGGTGGATTGATGACAATACGGGATTTGCACAAATGGGAAGAGACATAGGACATGCGCAAACCCCACAACTCACAAATGTAGATGGGCTCCCCGTAGATGTGTGCTATCTAGATAGGTGCTTTGGACTGCACGACACACATACTAGGATCAACGCTCCCCCTACATTTTGGAGACCAACAACCTAAGCAAGATATATGAGAGCAAAGTAAATATAGCCAGATGAGCATGCATCTCATGGGATACCGAAGTACTAGATAGACATAGATAATGATAATAAGGATAAGGTAGCATATGTCTCACACCATATGTCTAAAACTTAGGTCTCACTGACACAATACCAAGCAAAGCAAACGGCGAGAAAACAAACCACAAAGAAAACACACTCGCAAAGTAGACAACGACACAAATCCCTAAACTCTCTCCCCGTTTGTCATCGAGAAACCAAAAAGAGAGGGAGTGTTGCTACGGCTCCAGGTGAGAGCATGAGAGGGTCGAACATCATATCCCCGCCGGATCGTCTGCACCGCCGTCGTCGGTCGGGAACTGCTCTGCATCAGAATCTATCCATGGGCAGTGCTGCTGAATCCACTCCTCCTCCTCAGTAAGCTGGTCCTCAGATCCACTGTAAATGGTGGCACCCAACTGTCGCATGAGCTCCTTGTGATGACCCCTAGTCTTCTTCTCAACCACATGAGTCATGTACTCTCCGTGAGCCTCCATGCAGAACAACTTCTTCACCTTGTGCTTGAGCTTCTATGCCTAAGAGGGCTCTCCTCCAGAAGGCTCATAGTCATCATCATCATCAGCATCAGCCTCCTCTTCGGTCTCCATGGCGGCAACAGAAGATGTAGCCCCAGATCTAGGGACCTGGGTGCCCCAGTTATCCTTCTTCCTCAGATGCTTGATCTCATGAGACACCAACTCTCCAGTCTCTAGCATAACCTTGGGATAGACCTTATCCCAGGCCTTCTCAATGAGTAGCATGATGAAAGGGCCATAGATCGAGCACTTGCGCTCAGAGATAGCAGATACGAGTTCAGACCACATAACATGAGAAATTTCCAAGGACTCGCCAGTGTTAGCCTTCTTCTCATGTTGGCAAAAGAGAAGCATGTCCACAAGAAAGGAGTGAACCATATCCAGATTCCTGATACGAGGGAAGAGAGTCTCCCGGAAGACATGGTGAAGAATGTCCAGAAAGGCAGGCAGCTCATATGTTACCTTCTTAGTGTCAGGGTTGATCTTCTGAATGCAGTAGGGCCAGAGAGCTTGCTTGTGAGTGGAGGTTGTCTTCTTGTGAGGGCGAAAGCCAATAGGAGTCTCAAGCCCGTGATCTTCCACTCCAAGTAACTCCATGAATGCATTCCACTTGACAGAAAGTAACTTGCCATTGGTCATCCAAGTCAGAGTCCTGTCCTCATTAGTCCCTAGATGGACCGTGGCATAGAATTGGGCCACAATATCAGCATGATAGTCTTTGTTGAATTGCATGATAATAAGAATGTTCAGCTGAGTCCACATCTGAAGAGATTCACCAAAGTACTCAGGATCCTTCTCCATATAGTCTGTGTCAATGGAGCGCACATTCACATAGAGGTTCTTCTTTGCTTTGAGCACATCAAAGAAAATGGCAAACTAAAATCGGTTCCAGAACGGACGATTGACCAAAGTGGGATCTTGGTCTTCCACATAGGGGTTGCGGCGATGCCTTGCCCAAAACTCCTTGGCATTCATTTGAGGCACAGTTTTGCCCTTTTGCTTTGGCTTGACGACAGATTTCTTTGGTAGCTGAGGTGGAGGTGGAGCACTAGTGGAACCTCCTGCTGACTCAGATGTGCGGTAGCGCTTCGACGTGGCACGTCTGGGGTTGACACGGCAAGCTTGATGCTCATGATGTTCATCACCTGGAACCAAACACAAGAGCACGCAAAACAACCAGAAAGAATGAGCATAAGCCACCAAACACAACAAAAAGGATCACAGAATGGTAGGAGCATGATGGAACTTGGTAGCCAGCGGTAGTACCGCGACCTGTACGTGGCAGTATCGCTCCAAGCGGTAGTACCGCTCCAGAGAGAGCGGTAGTACCGCTCGAGGCGGGGAAACATCGGTTCCCTAGTGCCGCGGTCAGATCCGGCACTACCGTCCTACCAAATTCAAAAATACTCCTATCAATCACTAATCCAAACCGTCTAGTTGCCTTATCCATCCTACTCAAGCCTAGATTTAGCCAAAAATCTACAGATGCAACCACTATTGCCCCTAAAATGCTATATTGGAAATCTAGACAAGAAGAAAGAGGGAACGGGGGCAATACCGACATCCATGGCAAGAGGACAAGGTGGGGATCGACTCCACCGAAGGGAATGGAGAGGGACTCCCCAGAGAAGGAGATCCGCCGGAGCCCTCCCACGGCGAACAGTTTCCGGAGAGACGAAGAAGAGCGAGGGGGCGAGCGGATGGGTATGGGGGAGAAGAAACCTCCCCCTACCCTAATATAACCCCCTGACCCCGCCCCGCAGCGGTAGTACCACGCTGGTGGGCGGTAGTACCGTTTATAAGCGGTAGTACCGCGCACCACCAGCGGTAGTACCGCCCAGCAAGTCATGGCCACTAGACAACACGACTTAGCTCAAAAAGAAAACGGAAAACCAACGGCAGGAAGCGGAGGAAGGACTAACTCGGCAGCGAACGCACTAGCAAGGGGCCAAGACACACCTCTTCAAGAGAGGGCGGTGGCCGAGGCCACCTATGTTTGAGTCAAGAGGTATGGTGCCGCGAAGATTTTAACCTTGGGCCCATGACCAAAACTCGTCCTTGAAGCACAAAAACCATCAAAGATGGTTAAAAAGAAGGACATAATCAATTTATGCATAATGGGGGGAGGAAGAGTTCATTGAGAACAACACTCCCCCTATGTCCATGCCTACACCTAAACTAGACAACATGTTGAGTGAGGTGGGGTGTGCAAAGGTTCAAGTCACATTGCTCGAATCAATGATATTTAGCTCATGCCTTAACTCGCGAAATCTTGCTTCATCCAAGGGCTTCGTGAAGATATCTGCAAGGTTACCATGAGTGTTGACATACTTGAGCTCGATCTCCCCTTGCCTAATGTCATCCCGGATGAAGTGATACCGAATCTCAATATGCTTCGTCTTGAAATGTTGCATCGGGTTGAGAGAAATCTTGATGGCACTTTCATTATCACACCAAAGAGGCACTTTGTCACAAATGACACCGTATTCCTTTAAAGTTTGCCTCATCTATAAGAGTTGTGCACAACAACTACTGGCCGCCACATATTCCACTTCGGTGGACGAGAGACACACACAACTTTGCTTCTTGGAAGACCAACTCACCAAAGAGCAACCAAGAAATTGGCACCCTCCGGAAGTGGAATTCCTATCCACTTTGTCTCCTGCCCAATCGGAATCCATAAAACCTTCAAGCTTGAAGTTTGCTCCTCCTGTGTACCATAAGCCAAAGTTTGGGGTTTGAGCCAAATATCGAAAGATTCGCTTGACCGCCACATAGTGGCTTTCTTTTGGTGCGGCTTGAAACCGTGCACACATTCCCACACTCAACATGATATCCGGTCTAGATGCACAAAGGTAAAGCAAGGATCCAATCATGGAGCGATATACATTTTGATCCACCACTTTACCATTGGGATCAATGTCAAGTTGGCACTTGGTAGGCATTGGAGTAGAAGCTGGCATGACATCACTTAGCTTGAATCTTTTTAGCATGTCTTGAGTGTATTTGGCTTGGTTGATGGAGGTACCTTCTCTTCTTTGTTTGATATCAAAACCAAGGAAGAAATTCAACTCTCCCATTGAAGACATCTTGAACTTAGAGGTCATGAGAGTGGCAAATTCCTCATTGAAAGCTTTGTTAGGGGAACCAAAGATAATATCATCAACATATAGTTGGCATACAAACAACTCCCCTTTGACCTTCTTAGTAAAAAGAGTGGGATCGATTTGCCCCACCTCAAATCCACGATCTTGTAACAACTCGGTAAGGTGGTCATACCACACACGTGGGGCTTGTTTAAGGCCATAGAGTGCCTTGTCGAGTTGATACACATGATCCGGGAAGTAGGGATCCTCGAACCCGGGGGGTTGCTTGACATAAACCAACTCATTAATGGGACCATTAAGAAAAGCATTTTTCACATCCATTTGTTGTAACTTAAAGTTGTGATGGGAAGCATAAGCAATCAACAAACGAATGGATTCCAGGCGAGCAACGGGAGCAAAGGTTTCACCGTAGTCGATACCCTCGACTTGGGAGTAGCCTTGTGCTACCAATCTTGCCTTGTTGCAAATGATGTTCACATGAGCATCTTGCTTGTTCTTGAAAATCCACTTGGTTCCAATGACGTTATGGTTCCCCGAAGGCCGTGGCACCAATCTCCACACCTTGTTTTACTCGAAGTTTTTGAGTTCTTCATGCATGGCATTGAGCCAATCTGAATCTCCAAGCGCCTCATAGACCTTTTGGGGTTCAACACAAGAGACAAACGCGTGATGTTCACAATAGTTTGCTAATTGTCTACGAGTGCTTACCCCCTTTCTTAGGCTTCCAACCACATTCTCCATGAGATGGCCTTTGGTGGTGAGCTTGGAAGCAATCTTCACGGCACGACGCTCTAATTCGTCCTCGGATGTGGAAGGAGGAGGATCAACTTGATTATCTTGAGCGCTGTCATGAGCTTGTTCAAGATCTTGAGCTTGCTCTTGATCTTGAACTTGCTCGAGGGGGAGAACTTGACCTTGGGCATCATTTGGTGGATTTTCACCATCTTGAGGTTGATCTTGCCCTTGGTCTTGTTCACGAGGATGAGGGTCTTGACTTTGTTCTTCGGAAGCGTGTGAGTCTTGGGTTGGTGATGGCTCCGCTTGAGTGGAGCATTGTCCTTCTCCTTCGGCCACAAGGGGTTCCTCAATGGGTAGGATATGATCCACACCCATTCTTCTTATGGCTTGGGGAGGAATTTCATCACCTACATCACAAGTACCACTTTGCTCCACTTGGGAGCCGTTATTTTCGTCAAAGTCCATGTTACACGTCTCCTCAATGAGTCTAGTGGACTTGTTGAGGACACGGTAAGCATGAGAGTTTGTAGCATAACCAACAAATATTCCCTCATAAGCTCTAGCCTCAAATTTAGACAAACAAACAACTTTCTTGAGAATGAAACACTTACACCCGAACACCCGGAAGTACTTGAGGTTGGGCTTGTTACCGGTAAGTATTTCATAAGGAGTCTTGTTCAAGCCTTTGCGGAGATAGAGCCGATTGGAAGCATGACATGCAGTGTTGACGGCTTGAGCCCAAAATTTATATGGAGACTTGAACTTCGCCATCATGGTCCTTGCCGCATCCATCAACGTCTGGTTCTTCCTCTCCACGACACCATTTTGTTGAGGGGTATATGGTGCAGCATATTGATGCTTGATCCCCTCATCACTAAGAAACTCATCCAAGGTGTAGTTCTTGAACTCAGTGTCGTTGTCACTTCTTATTATCAAGATCTTTGCATCATGTAGTCGTTGAGCTTCATTTGCAAAGTCGATGACGGTTTGTTGAGTTTCACTCTTCCTCTTGAAGAAATATACCCACGTGTATCTTGAATAATCATCCACAATCACCAAGCAATACTTTCTTCCCCCAAGACTATCAAAGGATGGAGGCCCAAAGAAGTCCATGTGAAGGAGCTCCAAGGGTATCTTTGAGTAGATGATAGTCGTGGGAGGGTGAGCCTTCTCATTCAGCTTTCCTTCGATACAAGCACTGCAAGCACGATCTTTGGCAAAACTAACATTTGTTAGTCCACGGACATGGTCCCCCTTGAGAAGACTTTGCAAAGATCTCATATTGACATGGGCTAAACGGCGATGCCAAAGCCATCCCACATCAACTTTAGCCATTAGGCATGTCGTGGTCTTAGTGGGTCGCTCCGAAAAGTTAATCACATAGAGACCGTTCTCGACATGCCCAACAAAGGCTACTTTAAGAGTCTTGCTCCACAAGAGGGCCACGGTATCAATATGAAAGAAAGTGGCAAAGCCCATGAGTGCAAGTTGACGAACGGAAAGTAAATTGTATGCAAGGGACTCAACAAGCATGACTTTCTCGATTGTTAGATCATGAGAAATGACAACCTTGCCAAGACCCAATACCTTAGAAGATGAGGCATCACCCCACTCGACAGTGGTGGGCATAGATGGAATCTTTTTCATGTCCACCACCAAGTCCTTGCTTCCGGTCATATGATTTGTTGCTCCACTATCGAGCAACCATGATCCCCCACCGGAAGCAAACACCTACAAGAGATTAATGCTTGGTTTTAGGTACCCATTTAGTAATGGGTCCTTTGATGTTAGTAACTAGGGTCTTAGGAACCCAAATAGACCATTCAATGTACTCATAAGGAGAACCAACAAATTTAGAATAAACATGCACATCACTAGCACGACACAACACATAAGAAGGGTTAAAGTCGCCGGCTTTGTTGGAAGAGATGGCTATGCCATTTTTGGCATCACCACTCTTCGCATTGTTCTTCTTCTCCTTAGGATCACCCTATCCCTCCTTCAAAAAAGTTTTCTTAAGAGGGGGAGGTCGTTTGGTCTTGTCATTCTTCTTCTCGTTCTTCTTCCTATTCTTGGACTTGGGTGTGAACCCAACTCCCTCCTTGGCCACAACTTCCTTTTGATTGCTCAAAAGGTCATTTAGGTTCTTCTCACCTTGTATGCATGACACAAGGCCTTTCTCGAGTTGATCCTTCAACTTGGCATTCTCCTCCACAAGATGCACATGCTCACAACACGGGTTAGTAGCATTTGCCTTATCAATTAAGATCATATGAGGAAAGGTGGCCTTTTCTTTGGTTAGATTAAATTGGAGTTGAGCATGAGACTCCTTGAGGTTTGCATGAGCACCCTTCAAGACCGTGTGGGACCTGTCAAGTACATCAAACTCCTCCTTGAGTCTAGCATGATCAAACCCAAGTTTAGCCTTCTCAGAAGTTAGCACACGAGACACAACAAGAGCATGATCAAGATCTTTTTTTAACTTGGCATGGTCATCGTTGTGTGACTCCTCAAGAGCCAAACGATGCCCAAGCTCTTCCTCAAGAGCATTAGAGAGATCCGGTATCTCATTGGCATAGTCACGACTATGACCTTCCATCTTAGAGATGGTTTCTTCGTGAGCCTCGATCATGTCATTGGCTTCACCAAGTTGTTCCAAGAGAGCAACAAAGTGCTTCTTGGATTTGCCATTGAGCTTACTCATAAAGGACTCAAATTCATTTACTTCCTCATTAGACCCCTGAATTTCATCAATGCCATCCGTCAAAGAGGGATTAGGAATGATGGTGGTTTTGATTTTGGGGGTTACCTTGTTGGTGGCTTTAGCCATGAGGCACTTGTCGGTGATGTTCTTGCTGGGTGAATCGAAGAGAGACATCCGGGGAGTTGTGGCAATGGCAACGAATGCCATGGCCATTGCTTCACTATTTTCATCATCATCGTCATCCTCACGGTATTCTTCCTGAACCACCAACCCTCGAATAGGAGTCTTCTTGGTGAAGTTTTTCTTGTTGGGGAAGGAATTGGCTTTGTCTTTTCGAATGAGCTTGCCACCATTGTCTTCCCGCTTCTCGTAAGGACAATCCGCAACGAAATGGCTCACATTGCCACAGTTGTAACAAGTTCTCACTCGTTGCTTGCCCTTGAAGCCACTTGAGTTGTTCTTTTTGAAATTGGGCCTTGAGTTCTTCTTGCTCCAAAATTGCCTTGAAGCAAGAGCCATGTGCTCATGATAATCATATTTTGTATCTTCGGGGTTGCTCTCCTCATCTTCCTCTTCTTCCTCTTCTTCCACAATAACCTTGGCCTTCAAGGCAAGGTTGGGCTTCTTGGCCCTTTGAGAGCGGAGCACCGCGTTATCGGAGCTCTTGTCCAAGATGCTCAGTGCTATGAACTCATCCAACACTTCACTTGAGGTCATGGAGTGGAAGTCCGGTCTTTGACGAATGAAGGAGGACGTGGCCTTGTTGTAGGGCATCATGGCCTTGAGGAATTTGCGCTTGATCCAATTGTCATCCATGTCCTTGCTTCCATGATCTCGGAGTGAGACCGCGAGTTTGATCACTCTCCGAAAGAGCTCACGAGGTTCTTCATCTTCTTTCATTGCAAACTCATCGGCTTCATCTTGCACCACTTCATAGTTGGAGCGTTGAATGCTTGTGCTTCCCCGATAAAGAGACACAATGCATTGCCATGCGTCTTTGGCCATGGCATGGGATCGGAGATGAGGGAGATCTTCGGGGAGGATAGCATCTTGGATGATGAAGAGAGCATTCTCATTGAATTGATTATCCACTGCTTCTCTAGGGGTGAAGTTGCTTCGGTCATGTGGATAGAAACCTTCTTCAATGATTCTCCAAAGATTAGTTTTCACATGATTTAAATGACACTTAAAGCGATACACGCAAGAATCAAAATCCTCATTTTTCACAATCTTAGGAGGAGGGCCGGCATGATTTAAATGAGTAGAGGGAATCGGTCCTCCATAAGTTGGAGGTTCCACATGGGCAAAGATGCCGGTGCCATCTCTACAACTAGTAGAAGGACCCTTCTCACTATTAGCTTCCCCCTTGTCGGAGTTAGCATTCGTCACCTTGTTAGTGGGATCCCCCACTTTCAACGGCGAGTTAGGTAGTTTAAGTCCTTCTAAGAATTTATTAAACATGCTTTCAGCCATAGTTGTCATGGAGGTTTTCAATGTGTCCAAGGCCACATTGAATTCCTCACGGGACACCGCGGTTTCCCCATCACCCGTAGACGAGATCAGATTCACACAGGAATGCTCCTCCTCCACACCATCTACGGTGTCAACCATACTCTTCGGACGGCAAAGTCCTTATGAAGAGACGAGGTTATGATACCAATTGAAAGGATCGATATAGTTGACTAGGGGAGGGGTGAATAGGCAACTAACAATTTTTAGCTTTTCTTTACCAAATTAAACTTTGCATCAAAGTTGGTTGTCTAGATATGCAACTAGGTGAACAACCTATATGATGCACCAACAACAATCACGCAAGCAAGCAAGGGATATAACACAAGTAAGCTTCCAAAAGTAAAGGAGCGAGATAACCAAAAGTGGAGCCGGTGGAGACGAGGATGTGTTCCCGAAGTTCCTTCCTTTTGAGGGGAAGTACGTCTCCGTTAGAGCGGTGTGGAGGCACAATGCTCCCCAAGAAGCCACTAGGGCCGCCGTATTCTCCTCATGCCCTCACACACTGCGAGATGCCGTGATTCCACTATTGGTGCCCTTGAAGGTGGCGACCGAACCTTTACAAACAAGGTTGGGGCAATCTCCACAACTTAATTGGAGGCTCCCAACGACACCACGAAGCTTCACCATAATGGACTATGGCTCCGAGGTGACCTCAACCGTCTAGGGTGCTCAAACACCCAAGAGTAACAAGATACGCTAGGGATTAGAGGGGGGAATCAAATTTCTCTTGGTGGAAGTGTAGATCGGGGCCTTCTCAACCAATCCCGAGCAAATCAACAAGTTTGATTGGCTAGGGAGAGACATCGGGCGAAAATGGAGCTTGGAGCAACAATGGAGCTTTTGGGGGAAGAGGTGGTTCAACTTTGCGAAAGAAGACCCCTTTATATAGTGGGGGGAACAATCCAACCGTTACCCCCAAGCAGCCCCGCAGAGAGCGGTACTACCGCTTGGCTAGGCGGTACTACCGCTAAGCCAGCGGTACTACCGCGCCACCAAGCGGTACTGCCGCGCACAAGAGGGGAGCAAGATCCTAGACCCAGAGCGGTTCTACCGTGGTGGTAAGGGCGGTACTTCCGCTCGGGAGCGGTACTACCGCCACTAGTGCCGCGACTAGTGCTGCAAAACCCGACACGAGAAAACGAGGGCTCGAGTCGAGGCGGTAGTGGCCCGGAGCCACAATAGTACTACAGCAGAATCCACTAAGTGGTACTACCGCTGAGGAGCGGTACTACCGCTTGCTGTCTTTGGCGGTACTACCACTGTGACCCGTGGTACTACCGCTGGGGCCAGACAGAGAGAGTAGAGAGGGGAATGAGGGCTCCATTGAAGCGGGAAGGAACAGAGGGTGCAATAAGAATGTGTACGTGTTGATTCCACCCTAGCCATACCAAAGCGGATCCCCTCTTGATAGAATGGTGACTCCTATGCAACTAGTCCACCAACAGAGAAATGAAGGAGCTGCACCATCTTGAATAACGCACCGAGCGGAGGGAATCGTCTCGTGCGAAAGGATGAATATTTGAAAATCTCAATGCACACGATTAGTCCACAAAAGCATTGTCATCAATCCCCAAAACACCTTGGGGATAAATATGCCCTTACACCCTGAGACTCTGGTTGGCGTCCAAAGGGAGGCGATCAGAGGGTCCAGAAAGATATGCCCAGGAAATAATCTGACTAATTGGAACACAGGCTGTTGCATCCATGGAGACTGCCTAAGCTACAGAGATTGCAGATTTGAAGCAGAAACTTGACGTGGCGGATGATGATATCACGCTTATTAACAGGCGGCTCAACGAGGTGCAAGGTATGTCTTTTGGGGCAGTCAGTATATGCAAGTGCTATAATGTGAGCATGACGCTGAGAATTGCATACTGAGATATGCATAACTGCAGATAGTGGCACCGCGGTTGAAACCCTTAGGGCTGAGCTTGCCCGGGCCAAGGAGCAAGCCAGGATGAGTAATGCGGCTGCCGAAAAGGCAGCTGCTAACAGGCTGCTCGGCGCCAGCGCAAGGAGAGAATATCTACTATGGCGCTTGAGCTAAAGGATGCCACTAGCGGATGCGAATTGCTCGAGAAAGATAACCAAACCAAAGCAGCTGATCTTGACAAGGCCTTACAAATGGCGAGGGAAGCACGGTCCGAGTCTAGAGCGGCTCGGGAGGAGATCTAACAAGCTGGGGAGATCGCGGCTGGTAAGCCCTTCTTATTACAAACTAAATTCGGTGATCCGAAGTATGCCCCGCTTAATCAAATGTGGAGTTATCCAGACACATTTTTGGACTTGCCGAAGAGTGTCTTCGATGCGATGCAATTTTTCTAAGCACAAGAAGGACATGCGACGGAAAAGCTGTTCTAGTCGCAATTCAGCATGTCAAAGCGTCCGCTGTTGCTTAACAAACAGATGGTCCAGTGGGCCGAGCTCCACAGGATATCCAGATCTGCCATGAAGGACGTTGTGGTTCGGCTGTGGCCGGCTGAGCCAGTTCCGAATAGTTATTTCGGTTTGGTGCAGCGACTTGTTGGTGCGGTGCCACGTATTGACGCTGTTAAGCGGTCAACGTGCATAGAAGGTGCACGGATGGCCCTTGCCCATGTCAAGATGTACTTGACAAAGATGAAGGCCATCGATATTGCAGCGAAAGTCCACCCGAGGGCAAGGACCATCACACGCCAGAGCATTATTTTGAGGATGTCCTAGAGGGTTCTCGCTTCATAGAGGGTTAGTCCTCGAAAGACATTATGTTCGAGTGAAGTGTACCAAAATTGTAAAAACAATATTATGATATATTCAAGGCTATGTTTTTATACTTTTGCCTAAAAAGTTTTTCGTGCCTCGTGTGCGGCCATTTTTTGTATAGTCTGAAAGTTTGCCAGTCGTCGGCTTCTTCCCCCTCGTGTATAATGTGAGGGTGTTCGGAAAAGTGCTTGATCACTTTTGACCCAACGTCTTGGTCCATTAACGAGGTGTCAATGTGGCGAACCAGGCAATCAGACTATAGGGCTTTAACACTTTCACTTAGCCATAGGTGTTTGACGGTGGGTCTACGATATAGTCCCTGGTATGTACGCGGTTATCCGGATAGGGTGCTTTAACATACGTGACCAGAAGAATGGTCCTTCGTGTAATACGGAAAGAATCACGAATATTCCGGTGAGTCATCGAGTGGTTGACCAGCTCTCGCCGCATCATGACAGTCAGTTTTTGGCTTTCTCTACTGAGGTGCTCATCCGGACGAACCAGGACACAATCGCAGTAATTCTCCCTTTACTACCCTAGACGATAGAGTGGAACATAAGGTAGTAAGCATAGGAGCCAGGCAACCCAACTATTGACCAAAGACATGATTTGGAGCTGATGCATGTAAGGCCAAACTCGTGACGCCGAAGTATGCTATAAAGCTGTTCGGACTTGTCAGCAGCTCATATGTTGCCATATTGAACCCCTGGCAATATATGTCGAGGGTAGAAAGCTGAGAAAAAGGGCATTTTACAGGTTTAAAATAAAGGGTGTGGTCGACAAAAACTTTTCGACCTCCTGTCGCACGTCTGCGCTTCCTTGCCTTGGTTAAAGGACTTCTCAGCAAGTATCGTCACCTGTGGTAAAAGATAAAAAATGGTTAGAAACAGAAAAATAATACGAGAGTGCGAATGGTGTTATAGGTCCGTCCGCATTGTGCCTCCACCGGTGACCAGGGTATTTTGAGTGTATAATTATGTGCGCGGGACAGACTTCGCGGCTTATATGTGGCGGACTTCGGAGGCCGAACTGCAAATTCAGCTCTGAGATTGATTTTTCCTGTCCAATGGAGATTGGTGTCTTGATGGCCAACAAAATGTGCGGCTTGATAAGGCTGCTTGGTTCTTCAGCTGCAATAGTCGTAGAATCTTCCTTTCTACGGAGGGAGCATTCTGTATTTCCGTTTATCGTGATGGTGCCGCGTGGACCAGGCATCTGAAGTTGAAGATAAGTGTAATGTGGGACTGCATTAAAGCGAGCAAAGCGGTACGCCCGAGCAGTGCATGGTATCAACTGCGGATCGGGACAATATCGAAGGTCAAGCCTTCGCTTTGAAAGTTGTTCCGTGAGCCAAAAACAACTTCCAGTGTAATTGAGCCCATGCAATGAGCTTTTACGCTGGATATTGTTCCCTCGAAGGTAGTTGTGGTGGGCCTGATTCTTGAAGGATCGATGCCCATTTTGCGGACAGTGTCTTGGTAGAGTAGATTAAGGCTACTGCCACTATCCATAAGGACTTTCATGAGATGGAACCCATCGATAATTGGATCGAGGATGAGAGCTGCCGGACCTTCGTGAATGATACTGGCTGGGTGGTCCTTGCGATCAGAAGTGATCGGTCGGGCCGCCCATTGGCTAAATTTTGGGTCGGCTAGCTTTATGGCACCGGCGCCCCGTAGCGCGCGCTTGCAGTCCACTGTAGGGGCGTGCGTCACGTATACCATGTTCACTGTCTTTACTTTCGGCGGAATTGCTTCTGACCGCCGGTGTTCGGCTGGCGAGTCTCTTTGTCGTCACTGTCACTGGGCGGCCCCTTCACCTTGTGTTCGACATTAAACTTGCCTACTTGTTTAAAAACCCAACAACTCCTGTTGGTGTGATTGGCTGGTTTAACGGGGGTGCCATGAATCTAGCAGGGCTGATCCAGTATCTTGTCTAAATTGAATGATCCGTCTTTGTTTGCCTTGAATGGCTTTTTTCGTTGACCGGGTTTGGATCCACTGAATCCGGTGTTGACCGCCGTGTCTTGCGTTCCTTCATTGTTATTATGACGCTTGTTTATATTGTGTCATGGCTTGTCGTTGCCATCTCGAACTTCGGAAGTACCCGGATCATCAATGTTGTTGCTTCTAGGAGCAAGCCAACTATCTTCTCCCGCGCAAAAATGGGTCATCAGAGTGGTAAGGGAAGCCATGGATCTTGGTTTTTCTTGACCGAGGTGGCGGGCGAGCCACTCATCTCGGACGCTATGTTTAAAGGCCGTGAGGGCTTCGGCGTCCGAACAGTCAACAATTTGGTTCTTTTTTATCAAGAACCTAGTCCAGAACTTCCTAGCAGACTCCCCGGGCTGCTGGATAATGTGACTTAGGTCATCATCGTCCGGAGGCCGAATATATGTACCCTGGAAGTTATTGCGGAAGGCATCTTCCAAGTCCTCCCAGCTGCCGATGGAGTTCTCAGGGAGGCTATTCAGCCAGTGTCGCGCTGGCCCCTTTAGTTTTAGCGGGAGGTATTTGATGCCGTGGATGTCATCCCCGTGGGACAAGTGGATATGGGGGAGGAAATCTTCAATCCATACTGCGGGGTCTGTTGTTCAATCGTATGATTCAATATCCATCGGTTTAAACCCTTCCGGGAATTCATGTTCCATTACTTCATCAGTGAAGCAAAGGGGGTGTGCGGCCCGTCTATGTCGGGCCAAGTCGCAACGTAGCTCGGATGGAGTTCGTTTGTGGTCTTTGGTCTGGGTGTGGTTATGTTTGTCATGTCCGGCCGGATGGCCATCGTCGCGCATCGGGGCACGCCCCCGCGATCCATAGATCGATCTGGTCTGACCTAGTCTATTTTCCAGGTCATCCCGTAGGTCATGTGTGTATCCCCGAGCTGTTGTATTTCTAGTTTTACGGCGATGTAGTATGGGCAGGTGTTCGGATCGAGTTGCCGCTTTGTCCCGGCCACGTGGTGGTCGGTCAACCGCATTATGCGCTGGTAGGACGGGCTCCAGCACCTCGTCATCGAATTGGGGTAGCAACTTGCGCTCCGGGTGACTTTTGGTTGGTCGCTCGAGGTCGTACTCCTCAGCTGCCAGGACACTAGTCCATATATCATTGAGCAGATCTTGATCAGCTTCAGGTGCTGTTGCTTTTTTTCAGGCTTCTTGGAGTTGCTATTAGCTGGTTCTTAAAGCGCTCCTGCTCAAGAGGTTCCTCAGGCACGATAAAATCCTTGTTGCCGAGGCTCACCTCGTCCTCGGAGAGCGGAAGGTAGTCACTGTCATCCGAGTCTTCGTTCATGGACTGTTCATCAGGGCGAACTTGTCAGGACCCCGATCCTAAGTCACACCGATCTAGAATGTAACACATCATATCACTTTGTGCCCTCATGCACGGTATTCCCACAGTTGCCACCTTACCTGGCCCGGGACCGTTTGCGCCTTTTGGCTCACGTATATGATAGTGCCCCTAGCATCCATATGACAAAGACCCCGGGTTGACATGGCTAGTCGTGAACCCAAAGTGGCACTAACTTACAGGGACAGGCATACATGACCCAGCCACGAACGTGTCGTTCATCAGCGAGTGAATCCGGGCTGTAGCAACTGGGCTAGCAGGACTGCGGTAAACCGGGCTGTAGCAGGCTAATAGGACTCCGGTAGACACCGCGTGACATTTCCCCGAAGGGACAGACACAGGAACGAAGGACACATGCCGGCCAGCCTAAGTGTTCCAGAGCAGTAGCAAGCTACCATGGCTCAGTGGAAGCACTAGGATACATTTCCCGGTAAGAGAGGCTACCAAGGATAAACAACTACGTTGTCAGATCCCACACATACCAAGCATTTCAATAACATACACACAATATGCTCGATATGTGCAAATACAACATGGCATCACAACATGACTCTACGACTCAAGTATTTATTCATTAGGCTCCGAGCAGCGATATATTACAAACATGGGTCTCATGACCGAACATTCAGAGCATACAAGTCAAAGCACAAGCGGAAGCTTAACATGTCTGAGTACAGACATCTACAAATGAAAAAGGCTGGGAAGCCTGACTATCTACCAGATCCTGCCGAGGGCACAAGATCGTAGCTGAGGTAACAAGCTAAATGTCGAAGTCCACACGGAATTACTAGTGAGACAGAAGTCTCTGCAAAAACATAAAATAGGCAAACGTGAGTACAAATGTACCCAGCAAGAGTTACATCAGAACTAACTACATATGCATCATTATCAACAAAGGGGATGGTGGGGTTTAACTGCAGCAAGCCAGCTTTGACTCGGTGGCTATCCTGAACTACGACTGCAAGTAACTCTTTTGAGGTGGCGCACACGAGTCCACATATTCACCATGTCAATACACCACTATGGATCTGCTCCTGTCTCCCTACGAGAACGCCATCCATAGAACTCACGCTTATCTTGCGCATTTTAGAGTATCCAATTTCACTTGTCTATGAACTGTACAGGCAACCCAGAAGTCCTTTACCGCGGACACGGCTATTCGAATAGATCATATTAACCCTGAAGGGGTGTACTTCTTCACACACACTCTCTCCACTTACCACCATGTACACGTCATGTAACTCGGCAACCTTCAAAAGAAAGCCTGGCGAGGGTGTCGGCCACGACCTGACTAACCACACAAGTCTCTCGTCCAGGTTTATCGCCTATTCGGGTTCCATCCGCAAGGAGATCCAGCCAGGGTGTCGCTCACAGCCCCAAACGATGTGAGCAGGGTTCCAAAGCCCACCTCGACAGGTGGATCTACGCTTGGTACACCGTGCCACGGTGCCTAGTCTGTCCCAAGCCCACCTATACCGGGTGCCACTAGGTAGACTACTAGCACTACCTACAAACACCAGAAACTAGTTGCAACTCCTGGACAGAGATCATGTTGATTAATAAGTCGAGAGGGGTCGACTTATCGGAACCCAATGTGTGGTAGTAACTGTTCATGGATCACAAACACATAACTCAGTTCCTGAGGACGGTTTCAATGAGACGACCCACCATGTACTCCTACATGGCCTCTCACCACTACCTTTACAAAATCGTGTCCACACACTTAGCTCACACACAGTAGGACATGTTTACACACCTCCGATTCATCCCCGATGAATCAGACCTGACTCAACTCTAAGCAGTAGCAGGCATGACAAACAAGCATGAATGAGTAGGCACAATAGGTCTCAAACAACTCCTACTCATGCTAGTGGGTTTCATCTATTTACCGTGGCAATGACAGGTCATGCAGAGGATAAAGGATTTCAGCTACCGCAGCAAGTAACATATGAATCGTTTGTTGTCCTAATGTAGTAAAAGAGAGCAGGAGCGAGGGAGTAGGATTATATCGAAATGAACAATGGGGTTTTGCTTGCCTGGCTCTTCTGAAGATAGTATAGTTTTTCATTGGTGTCATTGATCACATCATCGAAACGCATCTATCGAGAGGGGGCAATTACTGGCAACTGAGAAAGAAACACGATCAATGCAATGCACAATATGATGCATGCTCATGACATGGCAACATGCTGGCGTTTTGAGATAATGCAGCTAGCAACAAAGTTAAATGAAGTTGGTTTGAACCCTAAGTTCAAATCCAAACTCCATATGTGAAATTCAAATGTCATTTATATGATTTGTCCTAAACAGCAGCCATAAGTTGTTCTAAAATGCATGAAAATGGTGCAGATGGATAGATTGGATTTTTCTGATCATTTTTCATATATAATTTGTTTCATTTGGAGTTACGGTTGATTTTATATGATTTTTAGAAGTTTAAGCCTTTTTCTGGATTTTCCTGAGTTAGTTTAATACAAGAAAATGATTTACTGCATCAGCCTGATGTCACTGTGACATCAGCGGTCAACGGGGCCGGTCCAGTCAAACTGACCAGTGGGTCCCGTCTATCAGTAGTTAGTTAAACTAACTAAGTTTAGTTAGCGTTAAACTAATACTAACTTGGTTTAGTTAGTGGTCTGGGGCCCGCACGTCAGTGACCCAGGGGGTCAAACTGGGTCCACCCGGGGTCAACTGTCAGCGGGGTCAAACTCGCCGGACCTGGTCCACGGCTTGTCGTCGGCAACGATAGAGACGGCGGAGGGCTTCGGAAATCGCCCACAGGCGATGGTTTTGGCCGTGGGGAGGCTCTACGAAGAGCTGCTGCTCGCGCACAGCTAATGAAGCAGAAGGCGGGAGCTGGGGTGGCTGGAGACGACTGCGGTGAGGTCATCCGCTGCGGCCGGAGTTCGGACATGCGCGGGTTCAGTGTTCCGGTACACGGCAGGACCAGCTGGTGGTCGGAGTCATCTCCTAGGAGCAACCCGAGCACGATGACGCACCCAGGCACAAACTACGGCGTCTGTAGCCACGACGGCGACATGGCCGGCGGGCGGGAGCTATCGGCTCCGGCGGAAAAGGCGGCTAGAGGGCGGGAACAAGCTCTAGGAGGAGGGGAAAAAGGCGGCGGGCTCAGAGCGGATCGAACGGAGGGGTCGGTGAGCTCGGGGAAGGCTCGGAAGGCGTTGGAGCCATGGCGGCGATTGTCGGACCCGAGGATGAAGATGACGTCGATGGCGATGATGCAGGGCACCCGGTGTCTCGTGGCTTAACGGAGAGGTCGAGGGAGACTTGGCGGGGCTCTTGGGCATGTCAGAGAAGCGAGGGGGAGGCGGTGGCCGACGTGGTGCACGTCGGCAGCGGCGGGCGCGTTCGGGTGGTGTGAGGGAGAGAGCCAGAGGAGGGGAGGAGCACCGGAGAGAGGGAGAGCGGTCCGGGGGGTGCGTGGCACTCCGTGGCGTCATCTAGGAGCACCGGGGAGGAGCCAGGCAGGCAGGGAGGGAGGAGGTGGCCGACGCGGGGCGGCCACACGCCTCCGTCCTTCTGGTGAGGGAGGAAGACGACAGGGAGGAGGCGGTGGTGGGCTGGGCCGGCCACTTGGGCCGCAAGCTGGGCCGGCCAGGTAGGCTGCACGGGTGAGGCCAGGAACTAACTCTCTCTCTCTTTTATTTTTACTTTCTATTTTCTGTAATTTTGTTTTGCTTTAAGAAAAATGCCAAGGCATTTCTAAAAATCATGAAACTGCTCAATGTCACTGTTTGGAATATTTCCAACAGCAAACATTTCAGTTTGTGATTATTTGAGCATTTAAAATATTATTTAGCAATTAAATGCCCAAATGCAAATACCATATGATTTAATTTAAAAATCCAGAATGGCCTAGAAAAATGTGCACCATTTTTGGGAGAGGTTCTAGACCAATCCAAAAATAATGAACTTTTCTGAAGAGCATTTTGTGTTCATTGAGAATATTTTTATTTGAACCTAGTTGATTTGATCTAGTGCTAGGGTTTGAGCAATCCCCATTTCAACTTAAATAAAATTTAAACATGATGCACACATGAAGGGCTAGTCTAGTGCATACCAGAACTAGGGATGTGACAACTCACCCCCACTAAACAAGAATCTCGTCCCGAGATTCAAGCATGAGGTAAAAAGACAGAGGGGACACAAAGCTAACACGATCTTCATGATCCAATTGCCCTTCTCGAAGATGCTGATTCATTGCTCCAATTGATCTTGACGTTTTTGCTTTCGAGACCTTCATCAACACGAGGACAGAGATAACTCTACAATGATGGATCATCTTAATGATCACAAGATCACTTACGGAACGGGATGTAAGAACATCTCTCGAGCTGAGACACAAGCATTCATCCAAGGGGATGGCGTGGAAGAGATGGTGAAGATTCACTAGATAGGCAACAATCCACACTTTAATAGATGGTGAGGGATTTTCAATGTAGCAAGGAGTAGAGTTGCCATCATACCACAGCGAGACATCCTGGAGGAGGGTGATTCGTAGATATATCCCCTTAAGCGGCAAAAAGAATTACCTTTGATTCAGAGATCATGGAAACTCTTTATACCAGCTTAAGGCAAATCACAATTGATCATTTGGAGGAGTTCGGTAGAATAACATACTCGGACTAGAATGGATGATGTGGACTACCATGTTGAAGACAACGCAAGGGATGATTTTGCTTGCGCGTGCTCTCAAGAACTTGAGCATTTCCATATTCATCAAGGTTTTACCAACATCCATGTCAAGGATCCTAGCAACACAACGTTCTACCATGATGAACAACGATGGACGATGCAGATGCAAAGGAAGATAACCTTCTCAGATTTCACCTTAGCGAGGCCAAGGAAACAAAATCTGGATGATCGACCGAGAGACATTCAACACTCCGCTTCTAATGTTCTCCTTGATGTGCTAGCGTAACCCATTCATAGATATGGTTTGATATCTAGAACATCAAGTAAAAGGTCGGACTTCGGAAACACAAAATCCATAAGGAATAACTATGGAGGTAAATCCTACGAAATCCTCATGGGAAGGTGGCTAACTTCCTCAATCAAGATACTACCACAATGGGTCTTCCGGCTGGGTGTGTTGGCCACGACATCCACTTTACCGGGTTACAAGAGACCAATATTATAGCTCTTGGGAACGTTCCAACCATCATATCTGCCTGAGATTCAGATCTGGTTGGTGTCAGGATATTCCAGACTCATCGAGTCGAGAAAGAGAAATGAAAGTTTGCAACACATTCGACGAGAGGACCTTGCGAGATTCTCGGGAAATGGACTACGGTAGTAAGCTCCAAAACATGAGCTGGTTCTGCTACAAACATGTGAACAAGTTGTCCCAGACAAGCATGACCACATAGTAGTCTTATAATAAAACGCTACCGAGTTCAGGTGAGGAACCATCATTGCGGATAACGAAGTCCTTGATTAAGCCCGGGTTAGCTCTTAAAAGGAACTCCTTCTCCTTGAACAAATCAGTCAGTGGCTTGGTGTGCTAAGGATACATATAGAATGGAGGTTGCAAGTCTCCAAACCACAGAATTCTTCGCACGTATGCATGACCGATTTGGGATGATTCTAGAGGAAGCAACATTTACTTTCTCGAATTCACGATGGCAACTTGCATCAAATGCACATGAACTGGAGGAAGTCACTGCTTACATCCGAACATAAGCTTCATGGGCTATCATGAAGAAATGCTTTCAAAAGTTTCCAACACTAGCTTAATGCTCAACAAAATCATGGAGAAGATAAAAATGTTGCTGATGGGCTCAACAACAATTCATCCAGGCTTCCATGAAGATGGAGTTCCATAATTATGTGAACAAGTGATAGTATTAGTCAGACCAAAGGATGTAATGGTGTATGCTCGAGGGATCAACCAAGAGTAAGTCAACATTACGAACATCATTTGCTCTGACTTGATTTGAGGATAGCCACACTCACATCAAAGTTTTGATAAGACAATAGGTTCAACAACTGATCACGAGGACCAATTGATGAAGAGATCATCTTTCTACAACAAACACACAAACACAAGATATCCCTTTGGAAATGAACTAGGTTAGACAAGCTTTTATCTTCCAACTCTCCAAGTTGTTATTTAGCTTGACCAACTAGCTCAGGGGTATCCAACACAGATCCTTGGATAAGGGGGTGGTTTACAAGAAACCAACTTGATCACGAACTCAACATAGCGGTCAGGTGACAACCTGGTAACACTTCCGAGAAGATATTCGTAAAATCATGAACCACCGATATGTTACTAAGCTCGAGATCAATCTTGCTTTTCAGGGCAAGACAATATTATCAACAGAGCTAGGGATTGATACAATCCTAACTCATTGATCAGAGGGTGCACCGGAAATAAGGACTAGGTAGCACGATCAATCTTAGAATGATGATTCCATAACCAACACACTAAGAATGAGATTTTCGTCCATTAATCACTAAGCAACATGGTTGCTAGGAGTATTGATTTCACACATCATAGTTAACCTGTCGTCATTCCGGTTGCAACAACACGGAACGGAGGAATGAACAATGATGGCAAGAAGTATTACTGCGTCAAGAATTCATAAGAGGTGGTGCAATTCTCATGACACTCTTGACATAAAGATGGTAACACTCCAAGGTAGAGCAGAGCAAAAGCTAGATTGGCATTTTGGTCTGTGGAATACAACTGCTTTGACCCAATCCTAAATATGGATAAGGTACTGGAGTTTGTTTCTCCTAGTCATTCCAGAATAGAATGGCTTAACAGACCACAAGAATAATAGGCATCGACGAACGAATGCACACATACTCTAGACTATCGATTGATAGACGCGGGTCAGAATACAACTAAAGGGGGAACAACTCAAAAGAAAATATGATTTTCTGAGTTGTGGATGCATGGATTAGCATGTCGAACAAGTTCAACATATTTCTTCCGGACAACCCATGCGAAAAGGTAGAACTGGCAGAGTCACAACATAGAATCGAGAACTCATCAAGAGCTCTGGTTGTGATCTTTTGGTTCAAAGAACTTCTGCCATAAATGGTTCATAGTATTTGGAAGAAGGAATTACCACGGACCTCGAGGACTAATGCAAAGGTTACTAATATCCTAAAGGAACGAGCAAAGACTATCAACATGAGGTAAGTAGGGTGAGTCTCGGGTTCAAAACCCAGGAATAGAATGACTACTAACTAAATAGCATCACAGGATGCTTTCAAGAATGTTGGCCAGAATGATCATACTGGGAACACATAACATGGCTAAATTACTAGGTGACTCCCTAAAACACCTAGGGTCATAATAATAGCTCCAACATATATGTCAAGGCAATAAATTACCTCAACGCACCGGTTAGTGTGCTTATTCTGACCATAAGGACATCGGGAACGGAAAGAAAGGATTTGCAAATGCATCAAACTATTCAGAAACCTGGGATGACTCGGACAGCATAACGACTGTAAATGCTCAAAAAGATTTGAGACATCCTGCAAATTAGTGGCATGACCACTCAACATCATCATATCAAGGTTTCTAGACCAACTGTCAAGATACAGAAGTAGTAGGAACTGAACAGAGACTTAAATCCATCAATCCTATAAGTCTACGATTAGTAACACGTGATCCTGATAGAAAGAAGAGCAAGCCTAGCTCCTTAACCCCGTGGGAAAAATAAGATGACTCAGATCAGAAGGGCATAAGGTATAAGGAGTAAAAGAGCCTTACGTTCCATTCCACAATCAATTCCCTTATATAACTAAAGAATTTCTAGACTCAACTTCGACTAGTTTGGCTTGGTAATCCTACAGGCAGTCAGGCTCTAATACCAAAGTTGTCAGGACCCCGACTCAATGCCACATCAATCTAGCATGTAACACCTCATATCACTTTGCGGCCTCACGCACGGTATTCCCACGGGTGTCATCTTACCTTTGCCCGGGACCGTTTGCGCCTTTTGGCACACGTATATGATAGTGTCGCTAGCATCCATATGATAAGGAGCCCGGGCTGACATGGCTAGTCGTAAACCCAAAGTGGCACAAACTTACAAGGACAAGCATCCATGACCCATCATCGAATGTTTCGGTCATCAGCGAGTGAATCCAGGCTGTAGCACTGGGCTAGCAGGACTCCGGTGAACCGGGCTGTAGCGGGCTATCAGGACTCCGGTATTCATCGCGTGACATTTCCCCGAAGGGACAGACACAGGAACGAAGAAGGACACATGCCGGCCAGCCTAAGTGTTCCGGAGCAGTAGCAAGCTACCATGGCTCAGTGGAAGCACTAGGAGACATTTCCCGGTAAGAGAGGCTACTAAGGATAAACAACTAGATAGTCAGATCCCACACATACCAAGCATTTCAATAACATACACACAATATGCTCGATATGTGCAAATACAACATGGCATCACAACATGACTCTACAACTCAAGTATTTTATTCAATAGGCTCCGAGGAGCAAGATATTACAAACATGGGTCTCACGACCCAACAATCAGAGCATACAAGTCAAAGCACAAACGAAAGCTTAACATGTCTGAGTACAGACATCTACAAGTGAAAAAGGCTGAGAAGCCTGACTATCTACCAGATCCTGCCGAGGGCACAAGATCGTAGCTGAGGTAACAAGCTAAACATCGAAGTCCACGTGGAACTACTAGTGAGACTGAAGTCTCTCTGCAAAACATAAAATAGGCAAACGTGAGTACAAATGTACCCAGCAAGACTTACATCAGAACTATCTACATATGCATCATTATCAACAAGGGGGGTCGTCGAGTTTAACTGCAGCAAGCCAGCTTTGACTCAGTGGCTATCCTGAACTACGACTGCAACTAACTCTTTTGAGGTGGCGCACACGAGTCCACATATTCACCATATCAATACACCACTATGGATCCGCTCCCGTCTCCCTACGAGAGCGCCATCCATAGCACTCACGCTTATCTTGCATATTTTAGAGTATCCACTTTCACTTGTCTATGAACTGTTATAGGCAACCCAGAAGTCCTTTTCCGCGGACAGGGCTATTCGAATAGATTATAACCCTGCAGGGGGTACTTCTTCATACATGTTTCCACCACTTAGCGTCTGCACACAACATGTGATCGGCAGACTTCAAGCGAAAGCCGACGTGGGTGTAGACCACACCCTACCTAAACACTCAAGTCTCTAGTCCAGGTTTATCGCCTATTCAGGTTCCATCCGCAGGGAGTCTTGCCGAGGTTTCCACATACGGCCCCGAATGATGTGTATAGGGTTCCGAGACACCTAACGGGTGCCCGGTGTACCCGGCCACGTACCTACCGCATCACAGCCCACCCCACGGTCAGCGCTGTCCATGGCCTCCAGTAGGCTACAAACACCAGAAACTACTTACAACTCCTAGACAGAGGTCTAGGGTGAATAAGAAGTCAAGCGGGTCATATTTCAGGGCCCAATGTATGGTAGTAGCTGAATCATGGATCACAAACACAGAACTCAGTTCCCGAGGACGACTTCAATGAGACAACCCACCATGTACTCCTACATGGCCTCTCACCGCTACCTTTACCAAATCGTGTTCACACACTTAGCTCACACACAGTAGGACTTGTTCACACACCTCTGATTCATCCCCGATGAATCAGACCTGACTCAACTCTAAGCAGTAGCAGGCATGACAAACAAGCATGAATGATTAGGCACAACAGGGCTCAAACAACTCCTACTCATGCTAGTGGGTTTCATCTATTTACTGTGGCAATGACAGGTCATGCAGAGGATAAAGGGGTTCAGCTACCGCAGCAAGTAACAAATGATTCATTGTTGTCCTAATGCAGTAAAGGAGAGCAGGAGCGAGAGAGTAGGATTGTATCGGAATGAACAAGGGGGTTTTGCTTGCCTGGCACTTCTGAAGATAGTATATTTCTTCATTGGTGTCATCGATCACATCGTCGGTACACGTCTTACTGGGAGGGGACAAACACCGACAAACAAAGAAGCACAATCAATGCAATGCACAATATGATGCATGATCATGACTTGGCAATATGCTGTGGTTTGAGCTAATGCAACTAGCAGCAGGTTAAATGAAGTTGGTTTGAACCCTAGGTTCAAATTCAAACTCCACATAAGGCATTTAAATGCCATTTATTCAATTTGTTGTATACAGCAGATTTAAGTTGTTCAAACAAGCATGAAAATGGTACAGATGGACAGATAGGATTTTTCTGATCATTTTTCATATATAATTCATTCCAATCTGAGTTATAGATTATTTTCTATGAATTTTTGAAGTTTGCTACATTTTCTGGAATTTCCTATATAAGAATAAATCTAGTAAATGCTTTATTGCGTCAGCAGTGCATCAGGGTGATGTCAGCGGTCAACGGGGCTGGTCCAGGTCAAACTGACCTGTGGGCCCTGTGTGTCAGTAGTTAGTTTAACTAACTAATATTAGTTAGTGCTAACCTAAATTAATTAGCAGAGCGGGCCCCACTTGTCATAGACTCAGAGGAGTCTACCTGGGCCCACCCGGTCAAGGTCAACGGGTCAAACCCGCCGGCGTTTAGCCGCCGGCGAGGCCAGATGCGGCGGAGGAAGTGCAAATTTGTGCTCCAGCGACCAAATGGTCGGCGGAGACCATCTACGGGTAGCTGGGAGCAAGCCGCAGCGTGTGGTGGCGGTGGTTGGGCTCAGGGTGGCTGGGAACGTCGCCGGCGACGACCTTGGCGGTTGCCGGAGTTCGGCCGAGGTCCAACACGGCGCAAGGGGGCACGGCGAGGCACGTGGAGTGGTGCTACGGGTTCCTGCGAGTGCGGTGAGTGCGTTGGACATGGTGGTGTGGCCAGTAGGTGGCCGGAGTCACGTCGGTGACGAGATCGGCGGCGGCGCGTGCGGTGATGCTTCGTGCAGTCGCTATGGTGCACGAGAGAGAGAACGGAGAGGATGGGGAGGTGGATAAGCTCACGTAGATCACGTTGGAGAAGTCGGCGAGGTCGGGGACGAGCTGATGCGGCGGCGATGGGGAAAGGGATCTGCGGCGGTGCTCGGTGAGGTCGAGCTCGAAGAGGACGAAGCAGGGCAAGCGAGCGCTCGGGGCTCGGGCTGCTCGGCGGAGACGACGATGGCGAAGCTGTTGGACTTGGTGGCGCGGCGCGGGGACGGCGGAGGACGCGAGAACTACAGTGGCACGGGCGCAGCAGCGTCGGCCATGGTGCGGGAGATCGAGGGAGAGGGGCAGGGGGGCGAATGAGGTGTCCACGGGGTTGGGGCGGCGACGTGGAGCTCACCCAGACGTCCAGGGGCGCGGGCGGCAAGCAGGTGGCGTCGTGGCGAGCTCGCGCTCGTCGGCGTCCCCTCTGTGCCTGCCTGGCGAGGACGAAGCAGCTGGCTGGCATGGGCCAGCACAGTGCTGGGCCTGCCAAGTGGGCTGCGGCCAGATAAGTCCTCTGCTCTCTACTTTAAATTCTATTTTCTATGTTTTTACTGTAAGTTTGTGGCTTTATTAAAAATATTTAAAAAGATCCAAAAATCATGAAACTAATCATGGCTACTGTTTAGAATATATCCAATAGTAAACATTTTTGTTTGTGATTATTTGAGCATTTAAAATATTTTATAGCATTTAAATGCCCAAGTGCAAATAGAGTAAGATTTAATTCAGAGCCCAATATGTCCTGCAAAAATATAAACCATTTTTGGTAGATGCTTTCACCTCAAACCAAAAATGTTGAACATTTTTAGAGGGCATTTTGAGTTCAATGAAAAAGATTTTATTTTGACCCTAGTTGAATTCATTTGGTGCTAGGGTTTAAGCATCCCCATTTCAAGTTTCCAATAAATTTAGACATGATGCATGGATGATTATGCAACTACTTACAAACAAACTCTAGGGCTGTGACAGACTCTCCCATGATGGGCCTAGATGATGCAGATAGCCAGGAGAGCTCAGGTAGCTCGTCTTCGGTCCCGGCGATGCCCTTCGGATCTAAGGCCAGAGCGGAGGTTGGGGGTGCGAATCCTTGGAAGATTGAGTCTCCTCGAATATCAGCGGCATAGTCCAGATTCCCAAAGCTAATATGGTGACCTGGGGCGTAGTTGTCGATCTGCTCTAGGCGGCCAAGCGAGTTGGCCTGCAGTGCGAAGCCGCCTAACACAGGGATCTGTCTGGCAAGGAAAACCTCCCTCGGGGCATCATTGTTGTAGATGATTGACGGGGCCATCAAACCTTTTTGGTGACGACGCAGCGGAACTCTCAATGAAAGCATCAATGTCGGTGTCAAAACCGGCGGATCTCGGGTAGGGGTCCCGAACTGTGCGTCTAAGGCTGATGGTAACAGGAGGCGGGGGACATGATGTTTACCAAGGTTTGGGCCCTCTCTATGGAGGTAATACCCTACTTCCTGCTTGATTGATCTTGAGGAATATGAGTGTTACAAGAGTTGATCTACCACGAGATCGTAATGGCTAAAACCCTAGAAGTCTAGCCTATATGATTATGATTGTGATTGCCTCTACGGACTAAGCCCTCCAGTTTATATCGATATCGGAGGGCACTTGGGTTACACAAAGTCGGTTACAGAGGAAGGAATCTACATATCTAAACGCCAAGCTTGCCAACCACGCAAAGGAGAGTCCCATCCGGACACGGGAAGAAGTCTTCTGCCTTGTATCTTCATAGCCCAATAGTCTGGCCCATGCCAATAGACCGGACGCCCGAGGACCCCTTAATTCAGGACTCCTTCACCCACAACATGCACCGCACGTGCATGCTCTAGGACTCACCGCCGTCATCTTCCGCCATCTCATCTTTAGGAGGGATCATTGCATAGATTTTGCCAGTCCCATCTGTCGTTGATGTCACCACGACGCCAGATAGTGCTACCACCATGCACGCGTTCATCCACATGCGCCCGTCGGTGACACTCCGCTGCACCATGCCGCCAAGTCCCATAATCGGCCTAGCGATAGATGTAACACCGCTCCTCCTCTTGTCCCCTCCAGCTAGCTCCTACTCCAAAACGATGCCCCCACGACGGAGAAAGACACCTAAGGCATCGTCATTGTCCGATCCGGGAGACCCAGATCTGGGTTTCCCCCGGAACATCCCGATCGTGTTCACGCAACTTGCATCAACGATGCCTCAACTATGGAACGACGTCGGAGACACGCCGTCATCTGCCATGACCAAAGTCGGCGCGATTTTCACCAGAAATAGCGCCACCACGATATCGCCGCTGACTGGATCCGAGCGCACCCTCGCCATGTAGACGTACGACGTCGTCGGTAAGCCGGTAGAGGACCTCCGTCCACCCCATCCCCGCCCCATCACACGCCACTGGCCGGCCAAAGCCAAACCACGGAGGATCTGGCCGGGACGCCAGATCCACGACCACCACCGCCGCTCATCGCAAAGCGGAGGATGCCACTGGAGCACCTCGCCGGGCATGGGGTCGCCGGCTGCCGCCTCACATCTAGGACACTGTTGTGGCTGCCGCGCGAGGACACCCTGCACGAGGCGCCCCAGCCGCCTCATGGGAGATCCGCCACAACTTTCCCTCCCAGCCTCTTCGGCGCCGGCACCGCCACCACCGTGGCCAGCGCCGGCGACATCGGCGGCTGGGATCTGCCTCACGCAAAGACTGGTGGCATGAGGGTTTGGTCCGCCGGCGTCGCCCTGGGGTGGCGGCGCAAGGGGGTCGGAAGCGGTTGCCCTGGGGTGTAAATATAGAAATCATTTTTTAATGAACATTGTTTGGTCTAAAAATATAGCTTGCACCAAACAAAATTGCGATGCACTGAAACATTTTTTACGTTGAAAGGGAGTACGAAACATATATTTTGTAAATATTTAAATATATATTTAGGTGCTGAACTGTCAAGCTAACAGTTTGCCATCGTGTTTGAAGCGGTGCAACAGTAATCCAGCCAGGCGCACTCGCAGAAGGTCGTTGGTGCAATATCTTGGAAGGTCCAAGGGTTGGATCGTGCTAGCCCTTAGATCCAACTAAACAAAAAACGTTTGCTGACAAGCGCACACAGAGCCATGAGTGAGGTCTAAATTCTGAATACCCTGTAGACGATGAATCTCTAAGCAACCTGCGGCAAGCTCTAAAAACTAGATGTGGACATCAGGAGGTGGTCACCCCTGCCTAATGCAAGTCATGGATGGACAAATCTTTGACTTCAGTATTTCAAGTCACCCCTTCTCCTTACAACATACATGTACTCGTCGCATGTTAAGTGATGTCAAGTTCTAGTTTCAAAATATTCACATCTTTAACATGCGACTGGAATAACTCTCACACCTACTAATATTGTTCGTGATATGCCAAGTTGTAGTTTTCAGACTATTCACATCTTTAACATGCGACTGGAATAACTCTCACACCTACTAATATTGTACGTGATCGATGCTCTTCACGCCATCAAATCTCTCGCCTTTATTACAGAAATTTTCAAGTTTAACTAGTGCCTACTTATATGCATGGCCTTCCGTCCCATCCCAATGTCTATTTGAGTCGTCGATTTCCTAGTGTTGGAAGAATTAGCAATGGTAGATTTGTTGTTTTTCTCTTTCACTTTTTGGCTACCTTTCTTCGCAGCCTAGCAATTGGATGGGAGCGATAGGTATCGGGAGAGAGGTAGTAGCAAGAAGAGAGGGTGTCTGCTAGTGATTTACACGTACTCTACAATGCCCTGACGGAGTCGCTGCCAGTTTTCTAGAACGGACAGGATCTTGACCATGATGACTGCAGTGTCACACAATCAGAGTATCATTGAGGAGGATTGCACACTGCGGTGGCACGAGGTCAGGAACAAGGAGATATTCATAGACATCGTCACCGGGCCACTAGTTAACCACTCCAGGATGGTCTGCTGTGTTTGCACAGTGTGTTTGTTTTTTGGGCCTTGAGATGAACTGAGTGCTTTCGAAACATGGCCTGATTGGAACACCAATCTGGCACTTCCAAGTCTTAAGCAGCAGAACACAAAGTTAGCACGGACCCAAAATCAGCTTAAACGTTTGATAAAAGCACAAAGGATTAAAAACTTGAAGTGTCGATACACACGCACAAAGAAATTTCAAGCTAGGTGCTTATACATGACAGTACAAAACAGCAATACCGCAGAAAATATTCAGAACAAGTCACTTCCAATATACTGATGAGCAAATTATTCATGTCTCCAAGCTACTCCCTCCATTCCATAATTCTTGTCATGTCACAACAAGAATTATGGAATGGACGCAGGGCCACTATTCATTTATCATCGTTTACCAAAATTGAAGCTTGTAAACACAAGCGAACATAACACTGGACTGCAGTATGATAGAACAAAGAGGCAACAAGACAAGCACACACACTAACTACTCCATTGGAGAGGACACCGAAGGCACCAGACTTGTGAGCCCAGAACAGAAGTTGCTCCATGACCACTTATGGACCACCGTGGAGGCGAAGCACAAGTTAAAGGGTGGAGTCCGCTGCTGGTCCAGAGGGGATGCCTTCCTTGTCAAAATAAAGGGGTACATCTAGTCCAGCGCCATTGGTAACGAAGTAGCAATTGTGCGGATCTTGGAAAACAAATGCTGAAACTTTTTTTGGGTCCCAATTGACATTGAGCCACGACCGTACACAGCTCCACATGAACATAGCCATGGTACAGCTGAACAAATTTGCTCCACATGACCACATTCTCAATCTCTCCACATAAAGTGCAAGTTGCGTTTGCCAGTTCGTGTCGTTTAATGATTTAGTCACTCAATGGCAGTCCGCCCCTAAATCATTTGCCACAAAAAGATCTTTGTTTTCAAAGGAGCCTTCCTGTATCCTTGAATTTACTAGAGCGGTTTTTGAGCTCAACCTCTGATATAAAAGTTTAACCGAAAAGAGTCATGATATCCTCCACACCGAAAGAACAGAATCAAGGCAATAAACAGTTGCCACTGATCCATTTCGCTTGGAGACAACGAAGGACGAAACACAACCCGGTTGATATAATGCAGCTTCAAAATGCGAGTATCATGATTACCATAATAGGAAAACAGGATAGGGAAATGGTCCTTCAAATGATCCTCCAAATTATATCATGGACAAACCGGAACTAACAATGAATTTAACTTGGTAGAGAAACTCATCCATAAGTTTGAGCAAGGATTTACAAGCTTGCTTAGTTAGTTTCTGATAGGAGCTGTGATCCTACCATGTCTAGCTCGTAGGTTGTAGGGGTGGAAGGGGGTTTGGCATGGAGGAAGGCGAGGCCGCCGGCGCTGAGGCGCCCTCGTCACGCGCGCGCTAGAGAGAGGGCGCAGGGGGCGGCGGCTAGGGTTAGGTCTCCCAGCTCCCTTCTGAAAGCCGAGCAAATATGATTGCTTCTGCTTAATCTCAAAATGGGTCCTTACATGAGTTTATATAACCTCCTAATGATATAATTGGGCTAAGCCCCTAACACGATAAGATAAGTTGGGCTGGGCCCCTAAATGCCTGCGCCATGAGGCCTTCTCCGGCTATAGTGTATGCCAGTAATAACTTCTCTCCCCGCCAGTGCAAATAGCTCATCCTCGAGCTGAAAGTTGGGAAAGTGCTGGCGGAACTCATCGAGGTGCTCCCAAGTGGCGTCCTCCTCCAGAAGTCCCTGCCACTGAATCAGCAAGTGCCACACACCCCGGCTCTGCCGGGCCTTCAAAGCCTTCGCTGGACCGGGAAGTAGACGGCCCTCGGAGGTCGGAGGCAGAGTCGGCGTGGCCACCAGTGGCTCGCCGCGAAAAGGCTTCAACGAGCCCACATGGAAGACGTCGTGGATGCGAGCGCCCGGTGGCAGCTGAAGGCGGTAGGCGACGTGGCTGATGCACTCCAACACCTGAAACGGCCCAGCATAACGGGGACCCAGCTTGTGCTTAGCGCGCTGGTCTAGTGACTGCGTAGAGCGGTGAAATAGACGCATCCACACCCAGTCGCCCACCGCGAACTCCGCCTCGCGGTGGTGAGCGTCGTAGTACTTCTCGGACAGCTGTTGGGCCTGGAGAAGACGCTGGCGCACCTCGGCAAGGATTTCATCCCTGCCGCGGAGAAGCTCGGCCGCCGCCTCGGTCTGTGTCGTGTCCGGCTGGAACGGCAATATGGGTGGCGGAGGACGACAGTAGACCATCTCGAAGGGCGTGGCACCCAGGGCGGAGTGGTAGGAGGTGTTGTAGCAGTACTCCGCCCAAGAGAGCCAGTCGGCCCATGCACGTGTGCGATCACCTGGAACACAACATAAGTACATGGCAATCACCTTGTTGACCACCTCGGATTGTCCGTCCGTCTGGGGGTGGAAAGCCGTACTGAGGCGGAGCTTCACGCCCACCTTCCGAAACAGGTCACGCCAGACATGTCCCGTGAACACCGGGTCACGGTTGCTAACGATCGAGGACGGAAACCCGTGAAGGCGGACGATGCCGTCGAAAAAGGCCCACGCGATGGAGGTGGCGGTGTAGGGATGGTAGAGCGCAATGAAGTGCGCATACTTGGAGAAGCAGTCGACCACCGTAAGGATGACGGACTTGCCGCCCACCTTTGGGAAGCCCTTGATGAATTCCATGGAGATGTCAGCCCAGAACTGAGAGGGCACCTCCAGGGGCTATACAGCCCCACCGGCTGCAGTGTCTCCATCTTGTTGCGCTGGCATGTCACGCAAGACCGCACCCAGTTGCGCACTAACGCACGATCGCCGGGGATGTAGAAATCTGCGCGGAGACGGTGGAGGGTCTTCTGCACACCCTCGTGGTCAGCCGAGAGTGCCAACAACAGGGCCTAGTGACGGAGGTCGTCGTGATCCGGCACGAAAAGCAGGCGCCCATGCAGGAGCAGCCCATCGGCCAGCTGTCACGGCTCCTCCAGGTCGCCATCTGCGAGGTGGTAACGGAGGAGTAGCGCGTAGGCGGTGCTAGCGGTGGTGCGGCGGATGTCGTCGATGAAGCGAAGGAGGGGCCCGAGCGGATGTAGAGGGCCGCCCCGGTGGAGTCGATGGCGAGATCGGTGTCACGGTGGGACAATGCGTCCGCCACGATGTTGAGGCGACCCGGACGGTACTCAACTATGAAGTCAAACCCGAAGAGCTTGCTGATCCACTGATGCTGCGGCACGGTGGAAAGGCGTTGGTCGAACAAAAATTTGAGGTCGTAGTGGTCCGTGCGAATACGGAACGACCACCCCCATAAATATGGCCTCCAATGGCGCACCGTCTGCACCAAGCCGATGAGCTCCCGCTCATAGGCCACGAGCTTGTGGTGGCGCGCGGCGAAGGGCCTGCTCAAGAACGCGAGTGGCCCATCACCCTGATGTAGGACGGTGCCAAACCCCATGCCCGAGGTGTCACAGTCCACCACGAAGAGCTTGTCGAAGTCAGGCATCTGGAGGACCGGCCCCATCGTGCGCGCCTGCTTGCACTACAAAAAAAAGACACATCCATGACATTTTGGGCCGAACGAAATTTTTTTCTGTCATACATATGACACTTCTATGACGATAATTGTGACAAAACCCGGTATCATCATAGATGTGGTGGGATCCAACTTCTTTGACAAAAAATCATGACAGAAAATGGGCTTTTCGTCCTGGGCGGGCCGGAGATGCAGCTGCATGACATTCTTTGGGCCGTCCATGACGAAAAAAACCGTGGTAGAAGCGAGGGGGAGGAAAATTTCGGGGAGTTGCCAGTTACGGTGGGAGGTCGGGGCGGAGCGATGCGCGTTTCTCTCGTACGTACGCGCGTGTGTGCGAGGCGTTGGCTCTAACTGAAGCCGAGCGAGGCGTTGGGCTCTAACTGAACCCGAGCGATTGCACTGCAGGCTACGCGTTACTGAACCCGAGCGATCGATCTATGGCTCTTAACTAAACCAGATGGAGCGATTCCTTCGCTACTGCTGCTAACTGAAGCCGATCGATGGTGCCTCTGGGATG
>NC_041393.1:624881827-624912267 GCF_002162155.2 Triticum dicoccoides | reverse complement strand
GCACTCCAACACAAGTCCGTTTCGTCTGTTTTGCGGTACGCCACACCCCTCCGGATCAACAGGACCCCCGTTTCGACCGTAGGAGGTCAGTTTCGTCCGTTTTGTGGTACGCCACACCCCTCCCGATCAATAGGACCCCCGTTTCGACCGTAGGAGGTCCGTTTCCTCCGTTTTGCGGTACACCAGGCCCCTCCCGATCAACAGGACCCCGTTTTGAACGTGGTCGGTCGAACACAAGGCCGTTTCCTCCGTTGTGCGGTACGCCAGGCCTCGTTTCCATCGCCTGTTCCGGCCAAGCCCTCCCGATGAACACGACCACGCATTCTGTTCCGACCCAGCCGGTTGGCTCCCCATGAACACGACGACGACGCTGTTTCTCCATTCCGACATAGCCATGTACGTATGCGCGAGTAGGCGTTCGAGACCCTGCCCGTATGTTCGTACATGGCCGTATTTTCTTTCTTGCACCCTCGCCGCTTTACGTACTTGTACATGCTATGTGCGCGCCTCTACTATGACACGTGCGCGCCTCTACATCTACGACACGTGCGCCCCTCTACATCGACCAGTATGTACGTACACGTTCGCGACCAGAATGACAACGCTACATACGCTTCGACCAGGTGGATCCCGACTGTCAGGCACTTCCTTGCGTGCGAAGATATAGCTGGTGGGTCCCAGCAGTCAGGGGGGCGAATCGTTTTTTTTCCCGGACGCACTTCCTTGCATGCGAAGGTGTAGCTGGTGGGTCCCAGCAGTCAGGGGGGAAACGTTTTTTTCACGAAATATGGTGGCCCGTCCGGTGGGTCCCCGTTGTCAGGTGGAGGAATAATTATTTTGCGTGTAATAAGGAGGCACTTCCTTGCTGCGGCCATGGACCCAGCTGTCAGCCTCTCCACGTACAGTCCACGTCTGATGGAAGCCGTTCCATGACCACGTTGACCACGCTGCACCGAGAGCACGAGGGCAGTGGACGACGACAAGGCCTAGGAAGGGGACGACGCGGAGCCAGGGAAGACGCGGCAGTTGATGCCCACACGTAGAGGAGTACGAGGGTTCACTAGTTCGTTGTGGTGTGAGTCTGCCGTCGCCGCAGAATAACAGGTGGTGTGGGTGAGAGGGATGGCCTGGCCAGCGGTGGGATTAGTAGGGGGCGGTGAGGCCTCCGCCGCATCGCAGCCGGCCCCGGGAGGCAGGAGCACGAGGCACGACCGGCGCTGGTCTGGGCGGCTGGAGCAAGAAGACCAGAGGTTGAAGAAGCACTACGGCCGTTGGATGGACATCGTACGGTCACTGGAGCTAATATCATGCATATTGACTAAGTTGACAAAGTCCTCCGTCCCCGTCAACTTAGTAGGCCCACAAGTCAGCCTGCCACTATACTGGGTCCCAGCTAACAGGGGGAGTATTCATTTTTTTGTGCGTAATAAGGAGGCACTTCCTTGCGTGCGTGATATAGCTGGTGGGTCCGAGCTGTCAGCGGCGGTAACGTTTTTTTCATGAAATACTGAAGCCCTTTCAGTGGGTCCCCGATGTCAGGTGGAGGAATCATTATTTTGCGCGTAATAAGGAGGCATTTCCTTGCGTGCGGCCATGGACCCAGTTGTCGGCCTCTCCACGTACATTCCACTTCAGATGCATGTCGGTCATTGACCACGTTGACCAGTCCGCGCCGAGAGCACCAGGGTGGTGAACGACGGTGAGGCCTAGGAAGGGAACGACACGAAGGCAGGGAAGACTCAGCAGTTGTTTCCCACGTGGAGGGGAGTACGACTGAACGAGGGTTTATTGGTTCGTCTACCGTCGCCGGAGAATAACAGCAGGTGTGGGTGAGTAGAGGGATGGCTAGGCCAGTGATGGGAGTACGGTGGGGCGGTGAGGCCTGCGCAGCAGCACAGCCGGTCGCGGGGAGGAGGGAGCAGGCAGTCCCGCCGGCGCTTGTTTGAGAGGCTGGAGCAGGAAGAGCAGAGATTGAAGAAGCACGACGGCCCTTGGATGGCCATCCAATAGTCACTGCTTGTGCGTCAACCTTTTTTTTAGGAAAGCCTCAAATCTGTGGAAAACAATATACAACCCATCTGCCATTATTTCTAATAATTTACAGCCCATTTGCTAATTCTTAAGGTTTTGTTTGGAGCCCATATTCTTTTTGTTAGCATTACAGCCTATATTGTGGCCACGGTTAAAAAATTATACAAAATTTTGCATATTTCAGTGCGGTCTGAACTGTTTTTAATCCCGAAATTTCGACTCACATTCAAACTAATTTTAAAACTAAATGTATATCAATATAAAATCCAACAAATTCTCCATGCATAAAAATTAATGTAATTTAGAATCTCGAACTGAAAAAAAAGATATTTGAAACTAATTGCCGCTTTGATGTGTTTTAAAAATGTACAGCCCATTTCTCATTACTGATGGGCCATTTTCTCGGCCAACCGAATGAAAGCTCTCCTCGTCTTGAAAGATTTGCAGCCCAACAGGCCTGACAAAGTGACTTACTTGGCAAATCACAAAAAAACTGGGCTGTGGCCCTAGACCCAGCTGTCAGCCTCTCCACGTACAGTACTCTTCCGATGGAAGTCGTTCCTTGACCACGTTGACCACGCCGCGCGGAGAGCACCACGGCGGTGGACGATGGCGAGGCCTAGGAAGGGGACAACACGGAGCCAGGGATGACGCGGCAGTGGAAGCCCGCGCGGAGTGGAGTACGAGGGTTCACCGGTTCGGCTGTGGTGTGAGGCTGCCGTCACTGCAGGGCCTGGCCAGTGGTGGGAATAGTAGGGGGCGGTGAGTCCTCCATGACAGCACAGCCGGCCATGGGAGGCAGGAGCATGAGGCACGATCGGCGCTGGTTTGGGCGGCTGGAGCAAGAAGACCAGAGGTTGAAGAAGCACTACGGCCGTTGGATGGACATCGTACGGTCACTGGAGCTAGAATCGTTCATATTGACTAAGTTGACAAAGCCCTTCGTCCCCGTCAACTTAGTAGGGCCACAAGTCAGCCACCCACCAAGGTGGGTCCCAGCTAGCAGGGGAAGTATTCATTTTTTTTGTGCGTAATAAGGAGGCACTTCCGGTGGGTCCGAGCTGACAGCGGGGGGGGGGGGGACGTTTTTTTCGCGAAATATGGTGGCCCGTCAGGTGGGTCCAAGCAGTCAGGGGGCAAACGTTTTTTTTGCAAAATACGGTGGTCCGCCCAGTGGGTCCCTGCTGTCAGTTGGAGGAATCATTATTTTCTGCGTAATAAGGAGGAACTTACTTGCTGCGGCCGTGGACCCAGCTGAGACTCTCCACGTACAGTATACTTCCGATGGAAGTCCTTCCTTGACCACGTTGACCTCGCCGCGTTCCGTTGCATGCATGCGCCCATGGGCGTGGTGCGTCCCCACTGTCAGCCTCTCACGTACAGTCATCTTCTGATGACTCTCGGTTGTTGACCACGTTGACCACACCGTGCCGAGCGCACCCAGACTGGAACGATCCGGAGATGGGGAAGACGGGGCAGTGGAGTCGCAGATGGAGAGGAGTGGGAAGCACAGCCGCGGTGCCGCCCACAGGAGACAGGAGAAAGAATAGAGGTTGAAGAAGGAGCATCGCTGTTGGATTAACATCCAACGGTCCAGCTGCTAGAATCATTTGTTGATTAAGTTGACAAAGCCGTGCGTACATGTCCGCTTAGCAGGCCCACAAGTCAGTCACCAAATCTGACGGGTCCCAGCTGTCAACGGGATGAATAATTTTTTTTTGCAAAACAAGGAGGCACTTCCTTCCGTGCGAAGATACAGCCGGTGGGTCCCAGCTGTCGGTTGGAGGAAGCATTTTTTTCAGCTTAATAAGGAGGAACTTTCCTTGCGTGCGACCATGGACCTCGTGGGTCCCAGCCGTCAGGCTCTCCATGTACAGTCCTCTTCCGATGACTCTCGTTTGTTGACCACGCCGCACCGAACATAGTGAGGCGGTGTATGAAGGCGAGGCCCCGGACGGGAACGACTCGGAGATGGGAAAACGCGGCAGTGGAGTCGCAGATTGAGAGGAGGAGAAGGGTTATAACTGGTTCTGTTGCAATACATATCAAACTCAGGTTCATAGGACACGTTCATATTCATAGCCAACATTCACTATCAACAACTCAAAAGATTCATATATACATAAGCTCAGCATATCTATGCATCCAAATGATTGATAGATCACACGATAATATTCATACATAATTCACAAAAAGATTTAGATATACACATGTTCAGTATGTTTATGCATCCAAATGATTGAGATCATAGCCAATATGATCCATGGATGAACTTTAATTACCTAGGGTACAGACTGGTAAATGGTGTTCAACCAGAGGTACTTCTTGCTAAAATTAGTTCTTGTATGAGTAAACTTTCGAGTACATAAGAGGCAGCACAGACAATCTGAACTTTGCTTGTAGGTTTATCCTCAAATAGTGGCCTCGTGCCGACGGAGGTTTGAGCAACTTGGCCACTACTTTCGTCCAACTAGTTTACTGGCTCATCTTGGTCCTGTATCTCGGCAAAATTCTACATTGCAGACGAGAAAGGAGGCGGTTGAGAAAATGAACCACCCAAATTTTTTGTGCAGTTCAACTGAAATGGAGCATCCTTGGCATGCAGACTGATTAAGTCCGAGATGAATATACGCGTCAACCAACTTGTCTGGAATCTTTAGACTCCATGCCATATAGTTCGCTACCATATGTGCCGATAACCAAAAGGCACAAGTTGGGACCAAAGACTGGACTGTGTTTTTCTAGGCTATGCACCAAGCAATATTTTTGGCATTCAGTCTCCTAATACTTGGAGTTTGACAATTGGTTGACGTCAGTTGATACTCGAATGAATATAGGCACTTCTTGTCAACATCGATGCTTGTCTGAGGGAACTTTGGAGTACATAGCAGCAGCATAAGTACCTGTCCATCTGATCATTTTGTGCAGTTCTACTGAAATCACCCGATGTAATGATTTTCCTGAGAGTTCAGGCTCCAAATTACTCCTTTATGAAATCAGCAAACAGTAGCACAATACCAAATTACCAATACATATGACAGGCATAATAATCAGGATAAAGACCAGTACCAACCTGTGTGAGGTAGCATATCAGTTACTATTTCCTTTGACTGGAAGCCAAGATAAGCCAAGCGACTGACAGCAAAGGAAGAAAGCAAGCGGAGATTAGCGACTGACAGGAAAGGACGAAAGCTGTCGAGGCAATGAAGCACCCAAAGTTTTTGTGCAGTTCCACCAAAATCGAGCATCCCTGTTGGCACATATATTGAGAGAGTGAGATTACTGTAATAGTGGGACTAGTTGATGAAACATACACTAACAAATAGAAGCACCCTCATTATCTTAATGGGTAAAGTTAGCAACATAGTAGTCTTGCTTAAAGAGAGGTATTAGTTTATTTAATTAGTGCCAATTAGCTCAACTCAACACTCAAAGCATTTCCATTTATCATAGGTTGCAAAACTTAAAAGTGCAAAGATAAAGGAGTTTCTCATGACAGTAGAATGATACAAATAGAGATGACATCAAACTAATATGGATGAAGGCCTTAGGCCCGTACCAACCTGAGAAAAAAAGCTTATTCATGTAGTCCCATAAGAGATGATAAAGCACTCACTGGAATCACACAATAGTATATATTTTTGTGCACTTCAAATGTATGGTTGAAATCACTCTTGTTTACAAGTGCTGAGATTATATCGAAAGATTATCAAGAACTTCCAACAGAGTTAAAGCACTGGCTGGGATACAGTTCATTGTATTGTCTTGTGTAGTTGCACTAAAATGTATGATTGGCACAACATGATCCCTGTTTGCACAAGTAGGAACAAGGTGAAACCTTCATTAGCTTAGTGAGAAAGGATAGGAAGACATTAGCATATTACTCAAACAGTAGCATCAAATTCATGATGGACAATACGCAAAACATTGCCTCATTGAACCAATGGCAATAAATTGACATGCAAAACAATAGCACTATTATGTCATGACACTAATAATATTCCCTCCCTGCTACACCACAATGATTCACCTCCATAGACAAACATTCACACGTACATGATTCAGCATAGGGTCCTACTAAAGATTTGTTTAACTCCAACAGGAAAATTAGGCAGTAATAAACTAGTGGTACTTAAGTGCTCCTAATTAATTAAGTGAGACAGCAGAAGTGGAAGGGCTCCCTGGAGGATCGTTTCACATGTAAGGTAGTCGTTGTCGGAGCCCTTGAATAGCCTCGACTGAGGCCTCTGGCTTCAGCAAGATCGCCTTGGCACTGTTTATTCTTCTCCTTCTTCCTCTTCATGCCATGTTTCTCTTTCTCCTCACCAGTTGGTGAAACCAAGTACATGATTGGCCTTCTAATTCAGAATTGGTTTTGTCAGTGAGGGAGTACAAGTGTACTAGTAAAAAACAGCATTATTTTCTCATGGTAGTCGGAAAATAGAGATGAACACATGCATTAAATATCATTCTTACCTAAAGGAAGGGTATGGCGCCAATATGGATGATGAGAATTGGAACACAGATCTCCCTTTGTGCAGTTCCACCAAAATGAACCAACTGTTCCATCTGACATTCCAGTTAAACAGCACAAAAGTCACTTCTTTTAAGAAGAGTTTCGTGCAGTGGACCAAAAGGACACAACAGCAACCAGGTGAATTGGATATCCCTGTTTGCACAAAAAGGCACAGAGGAAACAATCAGAGTCTCAAACAATTGCAAGCAAAAACATTTGGCTAAACTTGTCAAAGTCTCAAACAATTACAGGCAAAATAGTGGCATGGCTTCATTTTTACCAGGGACATTATATTAAGAACAACTAAGGTTGTGTTCGGTTCACAGGTTTGGTGTAGGATTTTCGTAGGAACACAATTCCTACCGTATTCTTTCCCTTCCAACCGTTCGGAACACGGGAAAGGTGAATAGTGTTTCATAGGAAAGCTGGTCTGGTAGTACTGATTCCATCGGATTAGAAACATCCACGCGCTGCTCATTTTTTGGGCGGAAGCCCGAGGCAGGCGCTCGCTGCCATGCGTTAGACAGGTTGTTGTGCTATGTTTGCCAGAATAAAAAAATCAACCTATGTGTGGTACATGAGGTGAGGACAAGAGTAGTCACTGTGCAGCTGAATAAACAAATAGCATCTCATACTGCCAAGCATGCTACTCTAAAAAAACAAATCTGTATATTTTGTAGTCCATCCGAACACATTCTCTTGAGAGTTTCCTCTGGTTTTCTGTCCCATAGTTTTATACCTACATTCCTTTCCTATTCCTCTATTTTCATCAAGACCTATGTTCTCTACCCCTTTATTCCGACCGGAGCCTAAATATTTGGTATAAGGGCATGGGACAGTAGGTGCACCAGTAGTACAACACCATGTACGTAAAAAGGGGCATAAAGTGGTGATTCATAGTTTGTTGCCCCGAGAAACAAACATCCAAGAAACATATCTGGGTTGGTCCCATTTTTGTTCACTCTAGCCACCTACTCCTATGTGTGGATATCAAATCTAGTCCTGGTCATACCACTGTGTACAGCGTTACCCCTATATTTCCCTTTTCGACCAAGAGACCGGTTGGATGACCAGTCTGTACTACTTTCATCCCCTTTCCTTCCTGTTTGTACCAAGTCCGATGTACATAATAAATTCCCCCACCCCCACTTTATTTGAATGACAAGTATTTTCGGATGGAACGAGTACAAGGTTCGACTCCATGAAGTAGCTTTACCTCTAACAATAGAAAAAAAATAGGAGAGGATGAGAGTGTGTGAATAGAGCAGCCCTAGCAAGCAAGCGTGGAGGCTCCGGCCTATATATAAGTAGTAGGGTAGTTTTCCTTTTTCACTCCATCAAAACAATCGTTTAAAATTGTGTACTATACTACATGCCAGGTCACGGTTTTTTTAGTTGATTGTTTTTTGAGATAGCTACCCGCTTGTTCCAAGTGGTGTTACCGTGTGCCAGGTCGCACTTTGTATCGTTCAAGTCTGGTAGTACTACAAGTCCCTCCATTAAATGAACAACAACCCCTCGTAAAAATTGTGAACAAGCCCACGGCTAAAATTAGCGGAAACGTGGGTTGCCCCAACATGCATTATTATTTATATTTTCTACTCCCTCCGTTCCTAAATATAAGTCTTTTTTATTAGCCACACCTAAGACAAGAATTTTTTTATTAGCAGTGAACCCCACATGTCATAGACACAAAAATTGTGGCAAGATTCCCTTAGGCAAGCCAAAGTGTGTCTAACAATTTGAGCAACTCAGGTTAGGCAAGTGTGGCAAGTGTGGGAAAAATAATGTGGCAACATAAGACAAACATAGTCACAATCTAAACAGCTCCGTGATTTTTTGTGACATGCATGAAAATTTGGTTAGTTAAATTTGTAGTCAAAATTTGGCAAGGTGCATCAAATCAACACATGCAAGTATCAAAAGGGAAGTCAGGGCATGCATGCATGCGTTGCACTCCCTCCGTTTCCAAATATAAGTCTTTTTACAGATTGCAACAAGTGACTACTCCCTCCGTTCCTAAATTTAAGTCTTTTTAGGGATTCCACTAGACATATTTTAGAGTGTAGATTCACTCATTTTGTTTCGTATGAACTCCAGTTCATAGTGAAATATCTAAAAAGACTTATATTTTGGAACGGAGGGAGTACATACGAAGCAGAATATGTCTGCTCCTACATACGAAGTAGCCCATTTGAAATGTGTAAAAAGAGTTTTATCGAATGCAGTGCTTTGATGTGTCGCGTCAACTCGTACAAGCCCGAGAAATTTGATTACTACGACGCTCTCTCCCTCACGGACTGAGCTCCGATGCCTTAATTGCACCTGCCTTTGGCTGCATGACAGGTGGGCCAACCACCTGTTGGGCTCACCTATCATGGACGCAAAGGCAGGAGCACTAAGTAGAAGCTTTCGCTACACACTATCCCTCCCACACGAGGTGGACCGACATGCAGCAGCAGATTCGATACTTTAGAAGTAGGAGTAACATCATTGTTCGTCTTCTCGAAGAGGCGAAGAGCCAAGTGCAAACCGAACGTGGTAGTTGCGAACACTCGCGTGGTGCGGTTCCTTGGAGTACTAGCCAGGCTCTTGCATGAGGCAAAATTGCTATTGTTTAACAATTAAACTCCATTATCCATTGGTTGATACTCATTCTGCATAGGTCCACGCGCTTAGCACCGTTTCATCCTGGGGTCACCAATTTATATTTGCTAATTAATAGCATTCCATGCAATGAACTAGCCATTACAAGTCATTAAAAGCATGCACACCTCTCATCTCTTATTGGTTGATACGTATGTCAAGAAACAAGAAACAAGGTAGAAGTTAATGCACCGCGCCTAAGTGTTTTGGGACTATTTGGTTTTCGTAAGATGACTTACACACCTAGACGGAGGGAGTAGTATAGACCTGTAAACCGGAAAGGAGTATTTTCCTTTCTAGAGATTTCAACAAGTGACTAGACTTCAGCTCAAAAAAAAAACAAGTGACTAGACTACACCGTGTGCAGTACCCCCTCCCCTCCGGTTTATAGGGCTCAAATCTCAAATCTCATGAACCAAGGCATTTTGCGATTGGAGGAATGTATCTCGTACTTTACAAAACTACCCTAATTAAACTCATGCATTAATTACGTAGTTCTCTCGTTTCCTCTCCGCCTTGGTCGCGGTGCACAATATTGAGGATAGCCATAGTGGAGTAACTTAGGTAGTAACTTAACACATCCCAAGACAATTTTGCTTATGTGGCAAGTATTTCATGAGGAAAGAGGTGCTTGTGGTAACATAATATGTTACTGTAACATAGCGCTTTCCGAGGCAAAATGAGTCTATGAGAATAAATGAAGCAATCTATGATACTATTACTATGTTACTTTGCACTATGGAGATAGTAACTTACACTAGTGTCATATGCATGACACTAGTTTAAGTTACTCCCCACTATGACCAGCCTGAGAGAGTGCTTTGATACGTTTTAGTCTCATGACTAAAAGTAGTGGGACTAAAACTTCTTAGCCTCATCCATGCTTGGATCCAAATACTAAAGAGACTAAAATCAAGTTAATGACATTTCAAAGCATCCAGGCCCGCGTGCCATCCACCAAATCACAGCGAGGTGCTACAGTCGAGACTCACCTGTCACCCCGGTGTGGCCGTCATGACCCGTCATATCACAAAACCCACACCTTTACCAGCTGTGGTAAGGTGGCCTCCAAGTTGGACTGGACGAAGCAACCATCATTTCATTGGAACACTCATTCAAGCCCTTTCTTCCCTTTCTTGAAGAAAACCTCACTCCAGGCTACTCACTTCTGCCATTTTTCTTCTCTACAAACGAAGGAAAGGTGGGCGAATCAGTTATGCTGCTATATTTTCATTCCAATAATCTTCTTTTTGCGAAGCACCGACTGATTCTCACATCCTATTCTTTTCCCGTTTTCATTGCAATTGTGGTTTCCTTTCGATTGCTTTTTGTTTGTCAGTTCATTGATGGATCCTGGAGCACTAGGCAAAGAGTTGCCGGCGGACAACCCACTGGAGACAGCGATCTCCAGGAAGCGAGCACCGACCAACGAGTTGACCATGTTGGCGGGCCAACCCATGGAGACGAAGAACTCCAAGAAACAAGCACTGGCCAAAGAGTTGAGGACGTTGGCAGACGAACTCCTCAAAGAAAGTTGGAAGAACAGCAAGGGCCCCACCGTGCCTACCCCAGGAGCTCTGATTGCCACCTATGTGAGGCTCAAGACCGAGTTTGAGGAGATAGTGTTGGGGAACGTTGCATAAAATAAAAAAACTCCTACGTTCACCAAGATCCATCTATGAGTTCATCTAGAAACGAGAGAGGGGAGTGCATCTACATACCCTTGTAGATCGCGAGCGGAAACGTTCAAGAGAACGGGGTTGAGGGAGTTGTACTCGTCGTGATCCAAATTACCGGAGATCCTAGCGCCGAACGGACGGCACCTCCGTGTTCAATAGACGTACAGTCATCGTGACGTCTCCTCCTTCTTGATCCAGCAAGGGGGAAGGAGAGATTGACGAAGATCCAGCAGCACGACGGCGTGGTGGTGGATGCAGCAGGGTTCCGGCAGAGCTTCGCCGAGCTTCTGCGAGAGGGAGAGGTGTAGCAGGGGAGAGGGAGGCGCCAAGACTTTAGGGTGCGGCTGCCCTCCCCTCCCCCCTCCTTTATATAGGCCCCCTGGGGGGCGCCTGCCCTGGAGATGGGATCTCCCAAGGGGGCAGCGGCCAGGGGGGTGGAGTACCCCCCAAGGCAAGTGGAGGCCCCCAGCCCTAGGGTTTCCAACCCTAGGCGCAGGAGGGGACAAGGGGGGCGCACCAGCCCACCAGGGGCTGGTCCCCTCCCCACTTCAGCCCACGGGGCCCTCCGGGATAGGTGGCCCCACCCGGTGGACCCCCGGGACCCTTCCGGTGGTCCCGGTACAATACCGGTGACCCCCGAAACTCCCTCGATGGCCGAAACTGCACTTCCTATATATAATTCTTTACCTCCGGACCATTCCAGAACTCCTCGTGATGTCAGGGATCTCATCCGGGACTCTGAATAACTTTTGGTTTGCTGCATACTCATATCTCTACAACCCTAGCGTCACCGAACCTTAAGTGTGTAGACCCTACGGGTTCGGGAGACACGTAGACATGACCGAGACAGCTCTCCGGTCAATAACCAACTGCGGGATCTGGATACCCATGTTGGCTCCCACATGCTCCTCGATGATCTCATCAGATGAACCACGATGTCGAGGATTCAAGCAACCCCGTATACAATTCCCTTTGTCAATCGGTATTTTACTTGCCCGAGATTCGATCGTCGGTATCCCAATACCTCGTTCAATCTCGTTACTGGCAAGTCACTTTACTCGTACCGTAATGCATGATCCCGTGACCAGACACTTTGTCACTTTGAGCTCATTATGATGATGCACTATCAAGTGGGCCCAGAGATACCTCTCCGTCATACGGAGTGACAAATCCCAGTCTCGATCCGTGTCAACCCAACAGACACTTTTGGAGATACCTGTAGTGCACCTTTATAGTCACCCAGTTACGTTGTGACGTTTGGTACACCCAATTCACTCCTACGGTATCCTTTATAGTCACCCAGTTACGTCTAAGGAGATGATACTTGACATTGGAAAAGCTCTAGCAAACGAACTACACGATCTTGTGCTATGCTTAGGATTGGGTCTTGTCCATCACATCATTCTGCTAATGATGTGATCCCGTTATCAACGACATCTAATGTCCATAGTCAGGAAACCATGACTATCTGTTGATCGACGAGCTAGTCAACTAGAGGCTCACTAGGGACATATTATGGTCTATGTATTCACACATGTATTACGATTTCCAGATAATACAATTATAGCACGAATAAAAGACGATTATCATGAACAAGGAAATATAATAATAATCCTTTTATTATTGCCTCTAGGGCATATTTCCAACAGTCTCCCACTTGCACTAGATTCAATAATCTAGTTACATTGTGATGAATCGAACCCCCACAGAGTTCTGGTGTTGATCATGTTTTGCTCGCGGAAGAGGTTTAGTCAACGGATCTGCGACATTCAGATCCGTATGTACTTTGTAAATATCTATGTCTCCATCTTGAACATTTTCACGGATGGAGTTGAAATGACGCTTGATGTGCCTGGTCTTCTTGTGAAACCTGTGCTCCTTGGCAAGGGCAATAGCTCCAGTGTTGTCACAGAAGAGAGTGATTGGCCCCGACGCATTGGGTATCACTCCTAGGTCGGTGATGAACTCCTTCATCCATATTACTTCATGCGCTGCCTCTGAGGCTGCCATGTACTCCGCTTCACATGTAAATCCCGCCACGACGCTCTGCTTGCAACTGCACCAGCTTACTGCTCCATGATTCAACATATATACGTATCCGGTTTGTGACTTAGAGTCATCCAGATCTGTGTCAAAGCTAGCATCGACGTAACCCTTTACGACGAGCTCTTCGTCACCTCCATAAACGAGAAACATGTCCTTTGTCCTTTTTAGGTACTTCAGGATATTCTTGACCGCTGTCCAGTTTTCCTTGCCGGGATTACTTTGGTACCTTCCTACCAAACTTACGGCAAGGTTTACATCAGGTCTGGTACACAGCATGGCAAACATAATGGATCCTATGGCTGAGACATAGGGGATGACACTCATCTCTTCTTTATCTTCGGCCGTGGTCGGGCATTGAGCCGAGCTCAACTTCACACCTTGCAACACAGGCAAGAACCCTTTCTTGGACTGATCCGTATTGAACTTCTTCAATATCTTATCAAGGTATGTGCTTTGTGAAAGACCTATGAGGCGTCTCGATCTATCCCTATAGATCTTGATGCCTAATATGTAAGCAGCTTCTCCAAGGTCCTTCATTGAAAAACACTTATTAAAGTAGGCCTTAATGATGTCCAAAAGTTCTATATCATTTCCCATCAAAAGTATGTCATCTACATATAATATGAGAAATGCTACAGAGCTCCCAATCACTTGCTTATAAACGCAGGCTTCTCCATAAGTCTGCATAAACCCAAACGCTTTGATCGTCTCATCAAAGCGAATGTTCCAACTCCGAGATGCTTGCACCAGCCCATAAATGGATCGCTGGAGCTTTCATACCTTGTTAGCATTCTTAGGATCGACAAAACCCTCCGGCTACATCATATACAGTTCTTCCTTAAGATGTCCGTTAAGGAATGCCGTTTTGACGTCCATCTGCCATATCTCATAATCATAGTATGCGGCAATTGCTAACATGATTCGGACGGACTTCAGCTTCGCTACGGGAGAGAAAGTCTCATCGTAGTCAACCCCTTGAACTTGCCGATAACCCTTAGCGACAAGTCGAGCTTTATAGATGGTAACATTACCATCCGCGTCCGTCTTCTTCTTAAAGATCCATTTGTTTTCTATCGCTCGCCGATCATCGGGCAAGTCTGTCAAAGTCCATACTTTGTTTTCATACATGGATTCTATCTCGGATTGCATGGCTTCAAGCCATTTGTTGGAATCTGGGCCCGCCATCGCTTCTTCATAGTTTGAAGGTTCACCGTTGTCTAACAACATGATTTCTAGGACAGGGTTGTCATACCACTCTGGTGTGGAACGTGTCCTTGTGGACCTACGAAGTTCACTAGCAACTTGATCCGAAGTACCTTGATCATCATCATTAATTTCCTCTCCAGTCGGTGTAGGCACCATAGGAACATTTTCCAGAGCTGCACTACTTTCCGGTTCAAGAGGTAGTACTTCATCGAGTTCCACTTTCCTCCCACTTACTCCTTTCGAGAGAAACTATTTTTCCAGAAAGGATCCGTTCTTGGCAACAAAGATCTTGCCCTTGGATCTTAAGTAGAAGGTATACCCAATGGTTTCCTTAGGGTATCCTATGAAGACGCATTTTTCCGACTTGGGTTCGAGCTTTTCAGGTTGAAGTTTCTTGACATAAGCATCGCATCCCCAAACTTTTAGAAACGACAGCTTAGGTTTCTTCCCGAACCATAATTCATACGGCGTCGTCTCAAAGGATTTAGATGGAGCCCTATTTAAAGTGAATGTAGCTGTCTCTAGAGCGTATCCCGAAAATGATAGCGATAAATCGGTAAGAGACATCATCGATCGCACCATATCCAATAGAGTGCGATTACGACGTTCGGACACACCGTTACGCTGAGGTGTTCTAGGCGGCGTGAGTTGTGGAACGATTCCATATTTCCTTAAGTGCGTACCAAATTCGTGACTTAAATATTCTCCTCCACGATCTGATTGTAAGAACTTTATCTTTCGGTCACGTTGATTCTCTACCTCATTCTAAAATTCCTTGAACTTTTCAAAGGTCTCAGACTTGTGTTTCATCAAGTAGACATACCCATATCTACTCAAGTCATCAGTGAGAGTGAGAACATAACGATATCCTCCGCGAGCCTCAACGCTCATTGGACCACACACATCAGTATGTATGATTTCCAATAAGTTGGTTGCTTGCTCCATTGTTCCGGAGAACGGAGTCTTGGTCATTTTTCCCATGAGGCATGGTTCGCATGTGCCAAATGATTCATAATCGAGAGACTCTAAAAGTCCATCAGCATGGAGCTTCTTCATGCGCTTGACACCAATGTGACCAAGGCGGTAGTGCCACAAGTATGTGGGACTATCATTATCAACTTTACATCTTTTGGTATTCACACTATGAATATGTGTAACATTACGTTCGAGATTCATTAAGAATAAACCATTGACCATCGGGGCATGAACATAAAACATATCTCTCATATAAATAGAACAACCATTATTCTCGGATTTAAATGAGTAGCCATCTCGTATTAAACGAGATCCAGATACAATGTTCATGCTTAAATTTGGCACTAAATAACAATTATTGAGGTTTAAAACTAATCTCGTGGGTAAATGTAGAGGCAGCGTGCCGACGGCGATCACATCGACCTTGGAACCATTCCCTATGTGCATCGTCACCTCGTCCTTTGCCAGTCTCCGCTTATTCCGCAGCTCCTGCTATGAGTTACAAATATGAGCAACGGCACCGGTATCAAATACCCAGGACTTACTACAACTACTAGTAAGGTACACATAAATTACATGTATATCACATATACCTTTAGTGTTACCGGCCTTCTTGTCCACTAAGTATTTGGGGCAGTTCCGCTTCCAGTGACCCTTCCCTTTGCAAGAAAAGCACTTAGTCTCAGGCTTGGGTCCATTCTTTGACTTCTTCCTGGCACCTGGCTTACCGGGTGCGGCAACATCCTTGCCGTCCTTCTTGAAGTTCTTCTTACACTTGCCTTTCTTGAACTTGGTGGTTTTATTGACCATCAACACTTGATGTTCCTTTTTCATTTCTACCTCTGCTGACTTCAGCATTGAAAATACTTCAGGAATAGTTTTCACCATCCCCTGCATATTGTAGTTCATCACAAAGCTCGTGAAGCTCGATGGGAGCGACTGAAGGATTCTGTTAATGACTGCCTCGTCAGGGAGGTTAATGTCCAGCTGGGACAGGCGGTTGTGCAACCCAGACATTTTGAGTATGTGCTCACTGACAGAACTATTTTCCTCCATCTTACAACTATAGAACTTGTCAGAGACTTCATATCTCTCGACCCGGGAATGAGCTTGGAAAACCATTTTCAGCTCCTCGAACATCTCATATGCTCCGTGTTGCTCAAAACGCTTTTGGAGCCCCGGTTCTAAGTTGTACAGCATGCCGCACTGAACGAGGGAGTAATCATCAGCACGTGACTGTCAAGCGTTCATAATGTCTTGGTTCTCTAGGATGGGTGCTTCACCTAGCGGTCCTTCTAGGACATATGCTTTCTTGGCAGCTATGAGGATGATCCTCGGGTTCCGGACCCAGTCCATATAGTTGCTGCCATCATCTTTCAGCTTGGTTTTCTCTAGGAACGCATTGAAGTTCATGTTGACATGAGCGTTGGCCATTTGATCTACAAGACATTTTTTTCAAAGATTTTAGACTAAGTTCATGATAATTAAGTTCATCTAATCAAATTATTTAATGAACTCCCACTCAGATTAGACATCCCTCTAGTCATCTAAGTGTTACACGATCCGAGTCGACTATCTGTTGATCAACGAGCTAGTCAACTAGAGGCTCACTAGGGACATATTATGGTCTATTATGCACACGTGTATTACGATTTCTGGATATTACAATTATAGCATGAATAAAAGACGATTATCATGAGCAAGGAAATATAATAATAATCCTTTTATTATTGCCTCTAGGGCATATTTCCAACAGTCGCCCACTTGCACTAGAGTCAATAATCTAGTTACATTGTGATGAATTAAACACCCACAGAGTTCGGGGGCACCGGATGCTCCTCTCGTTGATGGGGGAGGGGAGAGGATGGAGGCAAACCCTAGCCGCCAAGCGCACGAGTGCTGCAGCTAGGTGGAGTAACCTCTGCCGGAGACGACGGAGCAGGGGGCCGATGTCGTGGTTGGTGAGGAGAGCGCGAGGAAGAGCGCCCCGTCCGAGGAGGTGGTTGGTGCCTTGGCGTCCGGCGGCGCCGGAGGCCTGGAGGATGTGGAAGAAGGCGCAGACGGCGAGGAGGAGTCCAGCGAGGGTCGGGGCGGTGGGGGTGGGGGCGCGGGGGCGTGGGGGCGGCGGCATCATGGGTCGGGGCAGCGCGCGGGTGGATCTGGTGGCGAGGGAGAGCGGGTCGAAGGGGATCAGGCGAGAGAGAGGGAGGATAGCTAGGGGGAGGGTTCTAATGGCGCACCGTCTAGTCGTGCGCCATAAGTATGACTATTCTAATGGCGCACCTCCCCTCAGTGCGCCATTAGAATTTTGTTTTAATCTGGCCCACTAACCATATCTACAACCTAACCCTATCTACAACAGAACCCACCCACTAGCCCGACTGGTCAGCACGCAGCACACACACCAGGAGGTCCTGGGTTTGATTCCCAGGCTCCCCAATATATTTTTTATGCATTTTAAATGCTTCTTTTTATATTTATTTGTGTTTAAATATGTTCAAACTTGTTTAAATCATAACAGTAATATTTTTTTATAAAAACAGTAATAATTTTTTAAAAATATGTTCAAATTTCTTACTTGAAAATATCATCAGCAGCGGCGGTGGAGCGGGGGAGGGTGCGGGGATCGAGATCGAGATGGAGGGGGATCGAGATCAAGTGTCCTCATGAATTCAAAAAGTGCCCATGAAATTTAAAAATATTCATGATATCAAAAAGTGCCCATGAAATACAATCGAGAAATGAAGACTACGATTTAAATACAATCGATCTTAGCTAGCTATCTGTTCACAATCTTCTTGCCCTTCTTTTTCGCAAATGGAGTTCTTCTGTGGAACGGACGTCCTTTAGGTAGGGTGGTCCTGCTTCTTCTTGTGGTGTGTGCTGCTACTTCATTGTCGTCGTCATGTTCGATCTTCGGGTCGCCGTACTTTTCGAAGTCTTGCTCATTGGCTACTCCATCCATTCCGATGATCTTCCTTTTGCCTCTCCTCACGAGAACATGACTGGGATTTGGCGGGTCAGCAATGAAGAAGCATTGGTCCACTTGGGAAGCCAGTACCCATGGCTCATTTTTCGCGGTGACGTTTGCGCCCGTGGTCTTGGATTTGGCTTTGGGTATAACCATGGTGGTGAAATATCGGTCTTCTTTTAGGACGCTCTTGGCCCATCTGACACGGAACATCGGCACCTTCTCTCCAGCGTAGCTCAGCTCCCAGATCTCCTCGATCCTTCCGTAGTATCTGTCCTTGTCCTTACCGGTGTAGGATTCAATCGTTACCCCGGAGTTCTGATAACCATCGCTCTTCATGTCCTTGTCCTCGGTGTAGAATGTGTAGCCATTGATATCGTACGCCTCATAGGTCATCAGGTTGTGCTCGGCGCCCTGTGACAAGGCGAATATGAGTTGTTCTTCCGCGGAAGAATCTTCATGTAAAGGGTACGACAGAAGCTTCTGCTTGAACCAACGCGTGAAACATGAGTTGTGCTCTTTGAGTATATCTCCGTCCGTCCTCTGTTGGCCTCGGTCATTGTATGTCTTCTCAATAAAGGTTTTGTGCTCTACCACCCAAGGATCGACCACGTCTATGTGTTGTAGCGCGACTAGGTTTGCTCTTTTAAAGTCGGCGAGTCGACCCTCGAAGTCGACATGCATTTCGCGGCGACCCTCACAGTGACCCCATCCAGCGAGCCTGCCGAGGTGCCTGTTGACGGGCAGACCAACGGGGTTCTCGATGCCTAGATAATTCATGTAGTAGGAGATGCACTCTTCGGTCAGAAAGCCCCTGGCTATACTTCCCTCTGGACGTGACATGTTCCGAACATATCCTTTGATGACACCATTCATCCTTTCGAACGGCATCATGCTGTGCAGGAACGTCGACCCGAGTTGGATGATATCCTCCATGATATGGACCAGCAGATGCACCATAGCGTCGAAGAATGCGGGCGGGAAGTACATCTCAAGCTCGCATAGTATCACCATGATCTCTTCCTGTAGCCTTCGGAGTTGCCTCATGCCAATCGACTTCCGAGAGATGACGTCGAAAAAGTTGCATAGGCCAAATAGCGTTTCACGGACGTGCGCGTCCATGATCCCACGGATTGCAACCAGAAGTATCTGCATCATCAGCACGTGACAGTCGTGAGACTTCATCCCGCTGAACTTCTGCTTCGCTGGGTCTAGGTATCTGCTTATCTTCCCCACGTAACCGTAAGGAAGTTTTACTCCTAGGAGGCAGGTGAAAAACTGCTCGATCTCCTCCTGACTTAGAGTGAAGCACGCGGGAGGGTAGTCATTTCCGGTCTTCTTGGCCTTTTTGCCTTTGCGATGACTTTCTGTGTCCTGCTTCGCCTCATCATCATCATCATCATCATCATTAGCGTGAAGCTCCTGCCTGATGCCCATTAGTTTCAAGTCTGCCCTTGCTTTCGGCCCATATTTGGTCGTCTCTGGCATGTTGAGCAGGGTACCGAGCAGACTCTCGCACACGTTCTTCGTGATATGCATGACATCAAGGCTGTGAGGCACACGGTGGATCTTCCAGTACCACAAGTCCCAGAAAACAGACCCTGTTTTCCATACCTTCAGCAGCGGCTCTGGCGCCTTTCGCTTCTTTCCCGGCTCTGGCGCCTTTTGCTTCTTTCCCGGCAGTGGGCAGTCTTTCCAATTTTTCAACAGCTCGTCTATTTCATCGCCGCTCCTCGTACACGGGCATTTTCGGGGTTCGATTTCACCATCGAACAGATCCTTCCATTTCCTCCACGGGTCATCGTCGCGAAGCCACCTTCGATGTCCCATGAACATGGTTTTCGAAGATCCGGGATCTCTATCTAGCTGGCGATACGTTGTGTCATCCATGCACCTTACGCATCCAGAAAATCCGTGGACTACTTGCCCCGCGAGATATCCGTAACCGAGATAGTCGTGCACCGTCGTGAGCAGTGCGGCTCTCATAGGGAAATATTCTTTCTCTGCAGCGTCCCACGTATTGGCTGGCGTTTTCCACAATGTGTCTAGCTCCTCCTTCAGCAGCCCCAGATACAGATTGATGTCGTTCCCTAGTTGTTTCGGCCCTTCAATTAGCATACTCATGTGAATGTACTTCCTCTTCATGCACAACCAGGGGGGAAGGTTGTACATCCACACAAACACAGGCCAGGTGCTATGTGTGCTTCTCTGGCTGCCAAACAGATTGACTCCATCGGTGCTCGCGCCCAGCACGATGTTCCTTGGTTCCTTCCCAAATTCTGGGTATTCGCAGTTCAATGCTTGCCACTGGCTCGCATCCTTTGGGTGACTCAACATCTTGTCTTTTTTATTTATCTCCGGATCATTTCCATCATCTTCCCTCTTCTTCTCCTCCCTATCCGCGTGCCAACGCAGGAGCTTTGCTACCTTAGGATCCGCGAAATACCGCTACAGACGAGGAGTGATCGGAAAGTACCACACCGATTTTCGAGGAGCTTTCTTCCTCTTCTTGTATCGAGTGACGCCGCACACCGGACATATGGTAGACTCCACGTTCTCGTCCTGATAAATGATGCAATTGTTCATGCACACATGGTATTTCACGTGCGGTAAATCCAAAGGACACACGATTTTCTTCGCGTCCTCAAAACTGGTCGGGCACTTGTTCCCCTTGGGAAGACGTTCGTGCCAGAATGACATGTTCTCGTCGAAGCATGTGTCGGTCATTTTGTGTTTTAGCTTCATCTCCAGAGCCATGAGCGTTACTTTCAGGAGGGTATCCTCGGGCCTGCATCCTTCATACAATGGAGTAACCGCGTCTATCTCTAGTTGATCCAGCTTGGCTTTCTCTTGGACGGCAGCTCTTGTGTTATCCGTCTGCTTGCGAAGCAGCTCTTGAATACGAGGGTCCTGCACCCATCCTCCATCATCGTCTGCTCCGGCATCTTCATCTTCATGATCATGCCCTTCGTCTTGATCTTCCTCATAATCATGTACGACATCTTCTACATGATGATTGTGTACATCATCACCGTCGTGATCATGTCCTGGAGATTCTTCGTCTTCTTGCCCGCCCTCGCCATGGTGGTTGTCTTGTTACCCTTCCTCATTTCTTGCTCGGCCCCCATGGATGACTTCATAGTCATCTTCATCACCTTGCCACCGATAGCCATCCATGAAACCACGCAATAGTAGGTGGTCCCAGACCTGCCCGAAATCCGGGTCCGCAATAAGGCTCTTCAGCTTGCATCTTCGACACAGACATCTTATCTCCGTCTCGTTCTTTTGAAGCATCTCGGCCTTCGCAGAGCTCAAAAACCTATTCACAATGCCTTCGGTCATCGTGCGGACCATAGTCGCCTGTGGGATAGAGCAAAATGATATTTTAGAACCAAGAAAAAATTTGGCATGACCTTCCCTAAAAATAGGACCAAAAAGAATGCATAGTGCCAAAATTCTCGCCGAAACGGAAATGAATCAACATTCTGACAAAATATTGGCAACTATCGCATTTCAAATACCGGTACCTGCAAACACAAACATATATGCAACACCACAAACACAAGCAACACCACAAACATACATAGATCTAGCTAGGCCACAAAAAGTTCATGTGCACGTTGTTGGAGCGAGCTAGGGAGAAAAAAAGTAGATCTACATCATGAAGATAGCTTCCCCCTTACTTACCTATCAAAAAAAAGGTAATTTCACCACTTAATTTTGATGAATCTATGGTGGAAATGAGGTGAGGAGGAGGAGGCAGCCGAGACAAGCTTGGAGGAGGAGGTGGAGAGAATGAAGTGGGGAAAGTGAGTGGGTAGGTGGGCTGTCCAAAATATCTTGTTGGTCCCAGGTTACTAATGGCGCACCACCACAAAATGCGCCATTAGTAACCCTGGTTACTAATGGTGCACCGGCAGGTGGTGCGCCATTAGTACTTTTTGCAAAAAAGTAAAAAAAAACATATGTATTCTAATGGCGCACTTTGGAAAAGTGCGCCATTAGTAGTTTAAACAAGTAATGGCGCACTTTGGCATAGTGCGCCATTAGTAGGTTTGCAAAAAAGTAAAAAAAAAATATACTAATGGCGCACTGTCTTGGTCGTGCGCCATTACTAGTTCTAACTAGTAATGGCGCACTTTGTCATCCTGCGCCACTAGTTTGTATGGAAAAATGGGGAAAAAATCAATAGTAGTGGCGCACCGTGAGCACGGTGCGCCATTAGTGTCTTCCACACTAATGGCGCACGAGCAACCGGTGCGCCATTAGTATATAGTAGTGGCGCACTATTTACCTGGTGCGCCGTTAGAATCAGTCCTATCTATAGCCCTTTTCCTAGTAGTGTGTTGATCATGTTTTGCTCGCGGAAGAGGTTTAGGCAACAGATCTGCGACATTCAGATCCGTATGTACTTTGCAAATATCTATGTCTCCATCTTGAACATTTTCACGGATGGAGTTGAAACGACGCTTGATGTGCCTGGTCTTCTTGTGAAACCTGGGCTCCTTGGCAAGAGCAATAGCTCCAGTGTTGTCACAGAAGAGAGTGATTGGCCCCGACGCTTTGGTTATGACTCCTAGGTCAGTGATAAACTCCTTCATCCATATTGCTTCATGCGCTGCCTCTGAGGCTGCCATGTACTCCGCTTCACATGTAGATCCCGCCACGACGCTCTGCTTGCAACTGCACCAGCTTACTGCTCCACGATTCAACATACACACGTATCCGGTTTGTGACTTAGAGTCATCCAGATCTGTGTCGAAGGTAGCATCGACGTAACCCTTTACGACGAGCTCTTCGTCACCTCCATAAACGAGAAACATGTCCTTTGTCCTTTTCAGGTACTTCAGGATATTCTTGACCGCTGTCCAGTGTTCCTTGCCAGGATTACTTTGGTACCTTCCTACCAAACTTACGGCAAGGTTTACATCAGGTCTGGTACACAGCATGGCATACATAATGGATCCTATGGCTGAGACATAGGGGATGACACTCATCTCTTCTTTATCTTCTGCCGTGGTCGGGCATTGAGCCGAGCTCAACTTCACACCTTGCGACACAGGCAAGAACCCTTTGTCTATGCTTAGATACTTGACATTGGAAAAGCTCTAGCAAACGAACTACACAATCTTGTGCTATGCTTAGGATTGGGTCTTGTCCATCACATCATTCTCCTAATGATGTGATCCCGTTATCAACGACATCTAATGTCCATAGTCAGGAAACCATGACTATCTGTTGATCAACGAGCTAGTCAACTAGAGGCTTAGTAGGGACATATTATGGTCTATGTATTCACACGTGTATTACGATTTCCGGATAATACAATTATAGCATGAATAAAAGACGATTATCATGAACAAGGAAATATAATAATAATCCTTTTATTATTGCCTCTAGGGCATATTTCCAACAGATAGTCGCCGTTGAGAAGCAGTATTCCCGTCGCAAGGTGATGGCCCCCATCGAGGACGAGGAGATGGCCCCCGGAGGGATGAGATCCCCCTGTGAGCTGCACAAGGTAAAAAATAATGTCTTATTACCATAGTTGTGGTTTTTGATTATTTGCAATGTGCTTGCTTTTTGATTATTTGCAATGTGCTTGCTAATATGTTAGTGTTGTGGAGGTGCCGGTGGTTGTCCTTGATGATTTCGATGTCGTGGCCCATCCTGTTGGCATCGCCCCGGAGATCGATTCCGATACCGCTGTCCATCGTGTGGACATCGCCCCAGAGATTGATTCCGATGTCGCGGTCAGTCCTGTGGACATCGCGCCAGAAATCGATTCCCATGCCGTTGTCCGTGCCATGGTCATTGCCCGAGAGATCGATGACCAGAAATAGTTGGTCGCGCTAATTCTTCAGGGTAGTTTGCATTGCCCTGTGTTTAATTACCAGAACGATGCGTGTTCTCAAACCATCTTAGGGCTAGTGCACTATCTTGTGTGGGCGGATCTTGCTACTTTTGTTTGATAGTGAATCATGCGAACCCTCTCCGAGTTATGGAAAAAGATGTATCCTCACCAGCTTTTGATGTAATATATGGCTTGCTTAGATGTAAGTTTGAACTGTTTATCATATCAGCAGGGCTTGTTTGATGATTCTTGGTGTTAGTAGGCTAGCTACTGTGCGAGCTATAGTACTTGCAAAACACTCACCGAAGAGAAACATTGGGGCTGATGAGCTCGCGGTACGCTTATACTTATCCCTCGTCGATCGACCAATAGCCCTAGCTCCTAAAATTGTAGGCTTACCGATCGATCAGACAATAGTCGACATACATTCAGGCCTCATTTGGTTCATAGGGTAGGAAAATCATAGCAGAAGTACAGAGAACGTGCAACACAAAATCATAGCAGTGCAGAGACGTACTCCCTCCATTCCAAAATAGATGACCTAGGCGGGCTAGTTTGGCCATGTGGGTTTCAGTGATATGATGTGGTACAGTGTCGTCCAGTCTTCGCATGTGGTAGCAGTATTGCGGGTATGGTAAGTTTTTTGAAGAAGTGGAATTCAACGAAGCCATGATGGTTCCTTTGTCCGAACAACTTATGGTGGGAAAGGTTGGGCCTGCGATACGACCGGGGTAGACCAGGATAATTTTGTGCATGGCACGTGGACCAGGATGGTCGACGTCCCACATGTCGGCGAATGAAAGTATTCTTTCCGATATAGAGGACGAGCAACGAGTATTCATTGTTTATTTTTGATGAAAGCTATTGTCTCCACTGTTACTCCTTGACTTTGTCAATGCCTCTCTCTCCTCCACATAAGCGGGGACTACTTGCTATGCATGCAGTGGGTAGCTGGCGTCTTGAGGGGCCAGGGCGGTGAGAGCGGGCTCCGGAAGCGGTCCAGACTCTAGCATGGCCCACCTCACATTATCACCATATATTTCTTGGAGTCCGTGTGCGGCGGGCGGGCGATCTCTTCTCCCTCCCCCATTTCTCTCTTCTCAGCCGACGCCCGCCGAGCGATTAGATTTCGGCTATCAAAGGTTTATTCAATTATGGTCCCACATGTCAGTGAACTTGCAAGACAACGCGTGTCCCCTTTGGTGAGCGGCGTGCGAGCCGGACTGTCAGGGTTGCGACGTGTACGAGTCGTAAGTGTGCCGCCTTTTCCTTTAGAACTTGCGAAGCGTAACATTTTCACGCGATCGATCGATAGAAATCCAGAACAAAATGACGAGGGCGGTGCTTTCCTGCTCGTTAGGCGGGCTAGTTCGAGTGATATGACGTGCTACAGTGCCGTCCACTTGCTCCATTTTTATGTAAGCCAGAGTTTACACTCATACACGGGAGGAGTGCGAAACACCGCGGATCTAATTTTGATCGAGGGATAACTGTTCCCTTCCAAATAATGGAGGATTGTTAGCGATTATAGCATGATAGTTAGGGCATCTCCAGCGCTGGCCCACAAATTTACACTGTCATCTGTCCGAGGACACTGATGGATGCCATCCGATGCTACCCGCATACCTTTCGACAACTATATGAACTAACCGGATGAAATTCGTGCAAACAAAGCAAATTTCAAATTAACCGGATGAAATTAACCGGATGAAATTCATTACATTTCGAAAACTTTTCCTACAAACTGGACGAAATTCATTATATATTTCACACAAACCATACTAAACCTACTGTAAACCTAATCTAAACGATCGCCGGCGCCCGACCACCAAGTCCGGCCATGAACCCGAGAAAGCCGGTCATTGCCTTTGCCTCCTCCTCATCCGTCTCGATAAACTCCTCCTCCGGCCGGAGCACAAGGTTATGAAGATTTCCGCCTCCACGTCACCGTCAAGCGGCTAATCGGCCGCCGATGTTTACCCCACCAAGCTTGGCGTCGACTGAGTGGAGTAGCGGTGGCCTTCCCAGGACCAGAGCGGTGGCGACCTACCATGTACTACTCTTCCTCGCTGCCGGCTGCGCCCGCGCACACGCGCCGGCTTCGTGGTCTTGGCGGCGGAGGGCGGCCCAGAGGTGCCGGCAATCTCCTTCGTTTGCTCCTGCGACAGTACGTCGAAGAGAGCTTTGGAGCGCGCCCGGAGCGGAGCCGCCGATGTCCCTCGTCTGCTCCTGCGACAGTACATCCAAGAGAGCTTCGGAGTGCCACGAGGCCATGGTTGAAGTGGTGCCGACAGAAGGAAGGGACCGGAGGAGAATAAGTGTGGTTCTTTGGCTATGGCTGGGAGCTGGGGCTCAAGTTAATATAGCGGGCGAATGGCAATGAGCCGCGGCAGACGGATGGACAACTGGCGCCGGAGTAGGTTCGTTGGATGTGAATGCGGACGCTGCTTCAGTGACTTAACTGCAGATGCGTTTGGGTGACTGACATGTGGGCCCAACGGGCATCTGGCCCGCATGTCAGTGACACACCAATTGCACCTGCAGTTAAGTCCAGTGAATGCGGCATTGGCATTCTAGAGAGATGGTGACCGTTTCAGGCGCATGCGGACTGTTTGACTAGTCAACCATACAAATACGGAGCTATATGCTGAGCCAGCGACTGTATAATCACCATATCTCATATACAATGATCAAAGTGAGCTATCAAGACAAGTTCAATGACCGCCAATGCATTCCACTCGGTAATAAATGACCAGGATTGAAGGGGAATCCTAATTTGCTTCGTCTTCTATCATTGAGCTCTTGACAAACCAATGCACTATACGGTTGTCCGGCCACTCCACCCTAGAGCTCTCACCAAGCGTCGTTCATGCCACCATGCCGCACACTAACCGGTAAGGCAGCAATGGCATCCCGCCGCGCGGAGTTCCTCGCTGCCCACGAACGCACACAAAATGGTAGGGAAGCAATGGCATCCCGCGGTGCCGAGTTCATCGCCGCTCGCGACCTCACAACTATGTGGGAGGAATTTGAAGATGACAAGGCCGAATGGGCGGTAGAGCAAGAGGCGACCAAAGCCACACAGAGGGAGCGGAAAAGTCAGAAAGCACTCAAGAAAAGAGAGGCCCGCCACCGCAAGAAAGAAAAGGACGCACGCGCTACTGCGGAGAGGTCGGCGGAGATCCAAGCACGGTGGGGTGTCGCCGACAAAGCCGGGAAGGAGAACGACGGCGTCTGGACAGCATGTGAGAAGTAGTAGTACTAGTAGTTAGTGTGTGTGTCTGTGTATGAGTACGAGCATGTACCAATACTACTAGTAACTACTATAGTTTTTAGAGCAAATTACATGTACATTAGCCTAGACTAAGTGGAAAATTCCTACCCTATGCATCAAATGGCACCTCTTTCTCTATAGGAATTGAGATGCATGGCATCTCAATCCCTATGATTTTCATATTCCTATCCTATGAACGAAAGGAGGCCTCTATTGGAGTAAATACTGTAGCTAGCACTACTGCTGGTACAGTAGTTTTCTTCAAGAAGCGGAATTCAACGAAGTCATGATGGTTCCTTTGTCCGAGCAACTTCAAAGTGGGAAGTGGGCCTGTGATTTGACGGCTCATTAGTCATTGTTACTGTGGCGCGACGACCTGGGTGACTCTCCCTTGGAGTTCTGCGTGCATGGCAAGTGGACCAGGATGGTCGACGTCCCACATGTTGGCGAACGGAAGTATTCTTTCCGATATCGAGGAGGAAGGAAACCGCGTGGTATAGTATCATTGCTGATTGGTTCGCAAAAAACTAGTATCACTGCCGATTTATAATTATTTTTTATTTCTGATGAATGCTAGTGTTTCAACTCTTATGACGAAGGGTGCCAAACACGGCACGTGCTGGATGTCCCACACGTCAGCGAAAGGAGTGGGACATGAACAGCGTGTTAGAGCCCAGCGTAAAAACAGCGTGGTAGAGCGTCTCCACTTCTTCCACTTCTGGGTCGGAGACCACACGTAGTAGTACTTAGCTGTATGAACGATACAAAGTGCGACCTGGAGAGAAAGACACGTCTAGTTGGAAGGTCTCGGGGCATACACGTAAACAAATATAAAAGTTAATATGTGCCTCCAACTAATATTAGTAGTAGAGTACTTAGACACGTACTCCATAACATCACCATGCATTGCACGTACAACATTTAGTGGTAGTACATAGTAAGAGACAAATGCCGCCCAAGAGTTCCCTTCTCGACCTAATTTTGGGTGTTTGGTAGAGTGTATGGAGGGTGCATGAGTCCACACTAGTTTAGCACAAATACACTAGAAGCATGCATTAAGAGAGCATGCATGAAGATGGGTGTTGAGTTGAGCATGCATGAAGAGGGAACAACTATGCTGAGACGAGAACGCAACCAAACACACCCTGTATGCCACGCATGTTCATACCATTTGTGCCTTTCTACTTCACTTACTGCGCTACATTACTCAGGTTCGTACGTCCACACCTGGGTACATGTCCGTCTTGTAGTTCCAGTGCCACGTGTTCTTCATATAGATGGAACAATCGTTGCATAACACGTGCGCCTTGATGCTAGATGTCTTGCGTGTTGGCAAAAGGATGAACAAAGCTCACGTAAAAAAATAGAGTGGAAGAACATAGATTCCGAACGACCGAGAAGGAGCAAGGAACCTCGTGGTGGAGCGTCTACACTCATAATATTTAATATTATTCAGCGATATAAAATTAGCCAATCATCTCCACAGTGGACTGGAAGAGTACGAAACACGGCAGCCCAGTGTAGTTACATCATACTAGTACATGGCTAACCCACGCTATCACCATATTTCTTGGCTTCCGTGCGACACCTATCTCTAGTAATCCAGCAGCCTGTATCGCTTATCCCTCCTCGTCTCTATCAAAGTGCGGTGGGCTGACGTTTCTGCCGTCTATTGAGGTCGGTTAACTATCACATGTTAGCGACATGCCAAGAGCATTCTAAAAAAATTCCTTTCACATTCCGTTTTCAAAAAGGAAAAAATTTCTTTCACGTACGGATTTGCCTGTATGCTTTGAGCAACTTGCATGTCCTATACTGCTCCTGTTTGATACTCTAACTTAGCTAGAGGTTAGACTAACTCATGACTAACCCTAAACTAACTGTAGCCAAAGAGGTGTTTGGGTGACAGGGTTAGATTGACAATAAATGCACTTCATGGAGAGAGAAAAGTGATTTTTCAGTGGTCCCAATGAGAACTGTCTCCAGTTAGCACCTCTTGGGTGGGATAGTTTTTTTTTGGTGCGTTCGGTGCAACTTGCTCCAATTTAAACCCTCATGCTTGGATACTTTACGGCTATTTGAGCCCCAACTAGCTCAAACTAACTCTAACCCATGGATCCAAAATGGGCCTATGGCCAGTCTCGACGCGGAGTAGTCGCGTGCACCGGGAAGCGGCGCTCTCTCGGGCGTCACGCCACTTCAAAGCCGGCGCTAGTGAGAGGTCGCCTCCGCTCTGGCCGGGCATTAATGCGGCACTGACGCTCTAGGTGACGCTGACCGTTTCAAGCGGGAAGTGCGCGCTGGCAAGGTAGTATAGGTTTTGAACCGTTTCAGGTGTAGTAGTAATGGTAGTTTGCAAAACTACTCAAATTGCACTCAGTTTCCTGAGAAATTGTGGTAAAAAACGTTACTCCACAGCCCGCTTCCCTTCTCCTTCCTGCTCGTGATTTACGTGGCCATGTTAACGTGGTTGTGTCAAAAAAATGTCACTTCCTGCTCGTGATTTGCGTTATATAATTACAAGCAAGATTCTCGTCCATTGCACGGAACATCAATATGCATTTTTTTACAAAACACCTGTTGTGATTGACCCATGCAGGAGTAATCCCATGTGTAAAAACTAATGATATCTCGAGAATTTTATCGGAAAACTGGGATCTCGAGAATGTCATTGAAAAAATGAAAGATGAGAGATAAGGCGAGGAGGAGTGGAGCGTGGTGGTGACTGGTGGTCGGAATGGGCAGCGGCCACCATGCATGCTAGATTGTTCCAGAGACTTATTCCTTTTTTAATTGCTGAGCAATGAGGTTGTGAGAGATAATGATGTGGAGAGAGGTGCAGGTATCTTTTGTAAAATTATCATAGTTTGCTTCCTATCCGTCAGATATAGATCATACGGTCTGTATTACAAGATGGCAGGCACACCATCATCGCCAACTCGTTTTTTATAAGGGTATACAGATGATAAGTTTGCTGACTACTAAAGTAAAGTGGAATTTGTCCAGGTTATGCAAGTAAATAAAGGTGATTGTTTATCATACGGGTAAGGTTGGATGAAGGGTGGTAGGAACAAATGCTCCGCCTAGAGCATGTGTGTGTGAGATGGAGTCTTAGTGTGTGTGGTGTGTGTGTGTGTGTGTGTCTCTGTGTGTGTGTGTGTGAGAGAGAGAGAGAGAGAGAGAGTGAGAGAGAGGGAGAGGAGAGAGAGAGAGAGAGATGGAGTCTTAGTTTGTGTGTGTGT
>NC_041393.1:624829338-624881507 GCF_002162155.2 Triticum dicoccoides | reverse complement strand
CTAGAAGGAGATTGTTAAGTGTGAGTGTGTGTTTTGCCCATCCAGGCGGAAGTTATGTGCACAAAAGAGGAGAACGATTCGACGTGGCGTTAGGATTGAGGGTAATTAACTACGTATGGAGACATAGAGACCTTGAACGTGCATGTGTGAGAGGTATACATGTATACGTGGGATGTGTGTGTGTGCGCACGCGCATGATCGAGATAAAAGAAAGAAGACATAAGTCCTAAGATCAACGACATGGGAGAGAAGGATCGGTATGACAATATGCATGCATGTGAGAATGCAGGGAAGAAGGCCTGACAATTGAGCATGTGTTTTTGTCTTTAAGAGATAGTGGCATGGGCTGGAGCATGCATCTATGGCGAGCAGAGAGGGTGAGGCGCAACGATTGTGCAAAAGAGATCAACCTATAAATGCATATGTATGGATAGACATATATAGTGTGGGTGATAGGAAGCAAGACTCCGTGCGAGAAAGAAATGTTGACGGAGAAACTACAGATAGATACAGAGATGGAGATGCTAGCTAGAGAGACATCCGTTGGTTTGGGTGTCGGAGATGCCCGTCGGGTGGTTTAAAGGGTGAAGTTATATATGTGTGTGAGAGGGCACTTGACTGGATGCATGTAGAGAGAAACATATGTAGTGTGCGTGATAGGAATCAAGAGTGAGGGCGAGAAAGAAGGTTGATGGAGAAACAGATAAATAGAAAGATAAAGATGCTAGCTAGTGTGCGCTAGAGATAGGAGTCGATTGGATCAGAAGGCTGGGTTATGTGTGTGGGTGTGAGAGATATAGAGAGAGGGTGCATGTGAGTCACATACAAACAAATATCAGAGAGAAATGAGATCCAAAGAGACGGAGTTTTGTGTCTGCGAGAGAGAAAGATATTTCAGAATGAGAGTGATAGCTAGAGAGACATATAAGGGAATGCAAGATATCTCTAGGGAGAGAGGGTGTGTTTGAGCGACATACAAGAGAACAATGGAGAAATATGAGACCCTGGGAGACAGAGTTTGTGTTTGTGTGTGAGAAAGAGATATTGAAGAGGAAGAGTCATAGGTTCTCATATCTAAGGAGCGAAAGACATCTCTGTATGAGGGGTGTGCGAGTGGCACACATGGGAATAGTTGAGAGAAATGAGACACCGGGAGACAAAGTTTTGTGTTTGTGTGAGAGAAAGAGATTCCACATGGAGAATCATAGCTAGAGACACATAGCAGGGAGCGAGATATACTTAGAGAGAGATAGAGTGATGAAGGTTGATGGAGAGAGTACCGTCAGTGTGTTACGAAGATAAAAGATCATTGTCGACATACAGGTAGCACGAGAGATGCCTGAGAGACGATGAACGCGTATAGGTCCAGAGAGATAGTCCTATATAAGCATGAGTGATAGCTATATGAGACGAATATCTGGATTAAATGGGATTCAAATATTTAAACTGGAGATCACGACATCGATAATATCATAACGCAAATTGGTGTATCAAACATGCATATTCATTTGAATTTGGGCACACATGTAATGTTATATAGTTTATCAATATTGGTGATCCATAGATTCTTCAATTACAAACAATGCATGGTTTATATGCAATTAGTGTCTAAACGGGATTACACTATATATTGCGTGTGTGAAACACATTATACTTGTTTGAGAAGTTAAAAAAAACTGCATGAAACACACATTAATTGGAGACAGTTAGCGAGGAATGCATACATTGGATTTCAACATAAAGTGGTTTCAAATATTTGAAAATCCAAATTGATGGATACAACCTTATGAATCTGAGATCATGCCATTTGTAAACCATATTTATGTATAAATGGTGTTGTGCTTTTGAAAGTATATATGTAAAAGAATGATGTATATAGAATGTAATTCCAATTGAAAATGGATCCCGCCCGAAAAAAATTGTAGAATACAAACGGGATTCGAATTGAGTTGGCACGGTAAACGTGCACTGTGCAAAATTTGAACGAAGCGGGGAAAGTTCCAGTAACCGCCCGAAACCAAAATCTGCGAGATGGAAATCACTACTGCCTATCCCTGCCGCGCAAAGCCTATCTGCTGGATTTCTATAGGTTTCGATAGGGGTAGGTTTGTAATTTCACCCAAACGTGACGTAACCGCCTCTGACCCGGATTCATACACGGTGGGAGCCAAAACACAGTGTGCCCTCGGCCGAAATCGACTCCCTCCCCGATTCATATTCATACACGGTGGGCGCCAAAAACAAACTCTCGTCGGCAAATATTCGGTGTATGCGAGATTACCGTCCTATCCCCAACCGACTAATGTTGTTGTGATGTCGTAGAAATTTGAAATGGGGGCTAAGTTTGTAAATTTCCTCGCATTTGAGACAAGCGCGCCCTGACTACATGGTTCCCCCCTTCCTCTCTACCTCCCTTTTCCCCATTCGTACTCCGTGGGCGCCAAAACACCCTCTCCACCCCACCCTCCTCTGTTCGCCGCCGTCCGCCACCCCATCCACCATCGTCCTCCTCCACCATGCCGGAGCTGATACCCCGACGCCACTGTCCATTACAAGAGATCAACCTCTCTCATCCACGCCTTTGGACCGGGATCCTTGCATACCGTCCTCTCGCTTCATCCTCGCCGTCGTCCACCTTGCCGGCACCGCTCCTACGACCGTCTCGTCCACCGTGCCCCGCCGCCACCGTCTACCCTCCTAGATCTGCTTCCACATCGCCGACAGCCATCGCTACCGCAGCACCGTCAAATTCTCACCAGATGCGTACACGGCGCCGCACCAGAGGCGGTACTCTTTCGTATCTGCTCAACTTATTTATCACAGCAAGAAAATAGATCGCCACTGCTTTACTCTGATTTCTTGTTTTGGTTGCGAAGTTTCCTTTGTTCGGTTTGCACATTCAGATCCGCCATGGCACGCTCAACACTATACTCCCAATGCTTATGGTTTTCCCCTTTTATATTCCACACTAGTTAAATCACAGTAGACTAAATTTCAAAATTGGGTCAGTCGATTTTCCAGAGCTCGTCGGAGTTTGCCGGTGCGATCCAAGGGGCTCGGTTGGTTGTGGGGCCTCGCCGAATGAAAAAAACTCGACACGGGTGGGGGGTGGGGGTGGCGGAGGAACACAGGCGATGGGGTCGATGGTCCGGCAGGCGGCCCGTGCGGTGTTCTATATGGGAAGAATCACAGACGAGGAAGAAGAAGGGTTAGAGACGTAGGATCTTCATCCAACCGCCTGAAATGGTCGAGAGACAGCTGGGAGGTGCATTCTTAATGCGCTCTGGTTCATCATGTGTGGGCACTGCGTAACCAACATTTTATTATCCAAAATCTCCTTGCTCTTCTTTACTATGTTCAGTAGTGCTGGCCTGTACACGGTCGATAGGCTTTCAATTACTAGCGGCAATACAACACCGTATTTTCAAGCCAGTTCTACTTTCCCGATTTATATATCGTGGTTATGGTGTACCCCTATTATGTACACTATGATCTGCCTAGTTGTTGTGTGCTCTTGTTATCATGGTTTGGCAATAAACTATCTATACAGTATATCATGAACCTATCATCTGCCAGCTATCCTTACTTCTGGAGCCTATTTTTTGTGTACTTGTGCCAGATTATATAAATGCATGCACGATATTATAGCACACATGAGCTCTCTCATCAGAATCCAGTGATAGCACATAAGTGTTTACAGGGGCGCCCCTATATTAGAATATCATCTGCATTACAAAGATAATGTCACAACTATTTATGTTTTTATGGTTCTCGGATATTATACGCAATTACAGTGAATATCAGAATCCGCGCATTAGAAGAATATTGTGGAACACTGCAATGACTTACAAAATTAGCACCAAGGCATTGAGTGCCATTTTGGAAGCAATGAAACTCGTACAGTCCCCACCTGTTGATTCTTGTTCATAATATCATTCTAATGACTATTCTAACCCCAAGGAGTCAAAGGCAGATGGCCTGTCCTGTACACCCATCAAGGTGCATGTTCTAATTTGGAAAGGTTTTATTGATTGCGCGTATCTTGCATATGTTGTCTTGCATTTCTTCTACTTTGTTGCACCACCATCTGCTTAGTTTACTCATCATATAACTCGAGATGCTATGCCCATCCATTATCAATACATATTCCATCTGTCGTCATACCATGTTTTTTCACTCAAATGTTGTTCTTGTGCATCAGACATCAAAAAGGAAGAGGGTGATTGCCGAACCTGAAGGAGCATCAGCAAAGTCCTTGAAAAACGTGGTGGTGCCGGAGAAATCAGATAGCGCCCCACTTATATTGGCTCTACAACCAGTGACACAAAACATAGGACCGACTCCAGCAAACTGTACCCATACTTCACTGGCCACACCACTAGCCCCACCACACAGGACCTGCACTCCAGCAAAAGGTAATACCGATTTCATTTTCCATAGCACCAGCCGTACCACAGAAAAATCTCACTCCAGCAAAAAGTATAGCAAGTCCACCGGCCGAAGACCTATCCCAACTACAGAAATGGCCAATTCCTGCAGATTGGAACCCCATTCCATTTATTCCCAGTTTAAAAGACAATTATTTCAATGTTGTTAGGGACTATGTGCATATATTCCCATCATGGGAAGATTATAGTGAAGACAAACACCATTTTCACATCTTCCTGTCCAACTTACGTGTAAGTGCTATTATTCATGGTTATTATTTTCCTGTTTTCTGCTGATCGAACACATCAAGATTTACATTACATTGTTGTAACTAGGCGAGGGTCAATCTCGATAGTCATGACGAGCAAAGCTTGCTTGTGCTTTTCAAGGAAACATTGCAGTAGTATCGGTGTTACCTGAGAAAATCACACTTTGATGGCAAGTCTATAAACGAATTTCCGGTGAAGTCTCCTGTGCTAAATTTAGAAGACATTGATTGGAAAAACCTTGTTATGCACTGGTCTCGTTCCCAGGATGAGGTACTGTCTATGAAATCACATGACAATTTGAACTTCTACTTTTCCGCATGTGCCTTACGGATCTTTTTTGCAGGAAATCAGCTCGAAGAAGAATTCCGGTTTGAAAAGAACGACAGGATATCGCAAATATGCTAACCGCCGCTTTGCTCTTGTTAGTACCTGTTGTCCTGTATCACTGTACTTGCATACATACCTGGTTCATTATGTGACAACAGTATGCATGATAGCTTGCTTATCAATTGTTCGCCCCAAATTATCTGATCTGTATGAATGGTTACATTAGTGTAGAATATATCCAATGCCAATGAATTTTTTTTAGCTCTGCATTGTTCTTATAAGTACATGCTGTCCTTTATCAATGTACTTATATTGACAGGTAGTTGTTCATATACCATCATTCTGCAGCTTATTTTCCTTTGCCCTCCATTTTCTACACATCAGATCTATACTTACTCTTACCATAAGGTTGGTACTCAAGAAATTTAGTTGTGCATTACTCTTGGCTGTGCCTTTTGCCTGTATCGCTGCACATACATTTATAGCTACTTGGTTATGTAGCATCACTCTTCATCTTATCTTAAATATTCTCCATTTTTTCGTATATTATCACATCTATATTTACTCTTAACAAAATGTAGAATAAAGGCAATGCTTACGAAGAACATTCTGTGCTAAACTTCTTGAATTGCCCCCCCCCCCATTAGCATGGACAAGGGCTTTATAGAGCCTGTATTCACCAGTAATGTAAGTTTGTCATTCTCAAGCCTTTAAACTTTGTTGTGTATATTTGGTTAGGCATGACTGCAACAGCTGTTTATTTTTGGTGTTTGCATCAAATTGCATGTTTAAAGTTTATTATGTAGTTCATAAACAAAAGTTTTTCCTTCTCAATTTAAGTTTTCAGTTGTACAACCAAGTTCCTTCTTGATACCATGTAAATTAAACTATACAGAGCAAGGATCTTCTTTTGGACTGCATGTATGCTTCTGTTCTTCATCCGTAATCCAGTGGTGTGGTGAACCTACCCACTTCAGCACAATGTCATATTCTGCAATGTCTTAACTATGAACAATGTCGTATCATTCTAATATTATTTAAACCGCCTTTTTATTTGCCAATCTGAAATTGGATAAATTGACAGCACACTAACCATTGATACTTATGACTTCTTGATCTGTAATCCAGTGGTGTCGTGAAGCTGCCAACTCCTTCACAATGTCAATTCCTGCCATGTCTTGACCTGAACAATACCATATTGTGTTAATGCAATTTTAAACTGTGTCATTGTATTCGTCAGTAAGAAATGTGATGAATTGTCAGCACTGATACTTTTATGTGCAAAACCTGTCATCTGTCTGCTTGTTTATCTTTCAGAGTGAGGAAGATATAAGTGTTGAACAAGCGCAGTCTCATCATCTTGCTCAGCTGCTTGCGCTACAGCTCCCAAGCAGGGCTAACCTTTCTTGAACTCTATTGAAGTGTTGTCGGTTTTGTATATTATTTTGTCGGCGTGTTTATTTCCACTGGTGGCGATCTTTGATGCCCAGTGTATGTAATCTGTTGTCTGCTTGTGCTTTATTATCATAGTGGAGAACTTTGATGACCAGTGGATGTAATATGCCGTAATTTCTTTATTGTATAGTCTAGGTTTTTTCTTATTCATGATGCTGCAGTTATTTTACTGTATATATATCATGTCTTCGCAGTAAACCGGCCAAACCGTAAAATTACGGTACATAATCGGACCGTCATGCAATCACGATGTATTATCCGCATCATGGGCCCCATCAAACTGGCCCACTAGTAGATTCGGGCCTTTAATAGGCCGAGTAACCCCCGGCCCTCTTTTTGCAAGAAAACTCAATGGGCTTTTAGGAGGCTGAGAAGTAGGCTGGGCCTGAAACGTGCCGAATAGCTCACGGGCCGGCGGCAGCCCGAAATGGACCCCGGCCCATGATTGTGTGAATCAATTCACGGGCTTTTAACAGGCCAAAGTTGTCTCGGTCCTTGTTTGGCCCAATCAGATATCGGCTGCGAGCAGGCCGGATGCAAACCGGGTCGTAGTTAGGCCTAACTATATGACGGGCTTTTAACAGGCCGAAATTAATATATGGCCGAAATGTTAAATGGGCCCTTAACAGGCCGAAACTAATATCAGGCTGAATTACTAAATGGGCCGTTAGCAAGTGGGCCCAAAAGCATAGCGTCCAGTCAACGGGCCGAATCTAATATGGGCCATAATTGAGCCCAAAGCCTTTTAAAGGGTCGGACCTGATCTGGGCCGTCATTTGGCCCAGAAAGTGGGAGGCTTTTAACGGGCCGGATCTTATATGGGCCATTACTAGGCTCGGAACGTGGCAGGCCATTAATGGACCGGATCAAATATGGGCCGGCATTTGGCCCAAAACATGGCAGCTAGTTAATGGGCCGGCCTACTAGGGTCCTCAAAATCTTGTGGGCCTACAGCTGGGCCGGCCCATTAGTGTCGGCGAAATCTCGTGGGCCTTTAGCTTGGCTGGCCCATTATGATCCGCAAGAATTTTGTGGGCCTTTACCTGGGCCGGCCCATTATGGCACACAAAAATCTCGTGGGCCTTTACCTGGGCCGGCCTATTATGGCCTGCGAAATCTTGTGGGCCTTTAGCTGGGCCAGCCCATTATAGTCCGCAAAATCTTGTGGGCCTTTAACTAGGCCGGCCCATTATGGGCCGCTAAATCTTGTGGGCCTTTAGTTGGGCTGGCCCATTTAAACTTGATTGGCCGTGCCACGTGTCGATGTATCATAGGCGCCTTCTGTCCAATGAGTGGATGACATTTGTCCCAACGATGAGCCAACATGTGTTTCCTCCAGCCAATGATGATTTTACACGTGGAAAATCCCCATTGGTCGGGGCTGTTAACGGGTTATCGGATCCAAAACCCGACCCGATAGCTTAACGGCGTTCCGTTACGGTGGATGCCACGTGTCGGTCACCCTTGACGAAAGCACTTCGGTTATGCGCAATTTATCGTCATGGAAGTGGACACTTCTGTGATGATAATTTTGGTAATGTCATCGAACACTTCTACAACAGCACAGGTATGACTATCTTGATTCTGTCATAAATTTGTCATGGATGTACATGCATGACAAAAAACGGGACCTACTGTGACAAACACGTATCATCACGGAAGTGTATTTTTTGTAGTATTGGAGGCGTCGCAGCGGAGCAGGCGTGTGAGGGGAGCCGCGATGAGGCCAAACACCCGGATGAACTTCCGATGGTAGCCCGCGACGCCGAGGAGACCATGAAGGGCCCGCGGTGAGTGCGGCGTTGGCCACGCCGTGACAGCCGCCACCTTGTCAGCATCCATAGCAACACCCTCCGCCGAGATGACATGGTCGAGGTAGGCAACCGATGTCGTGCCGAACAAGAACTTTGAGCACTTGAGGTGTAGATGGTGCGCTCGAAGCTCGTTGAAGACAATGGCCACGTGTTGTAGATGCTCCACCCAGGATGAACTGTAGATAAGAATGTCATCAAAGAAGACAAGCACAAACTGGCGCAAGAAGGGGCGAAGGACATCGTTCATCAAAGCCTGAAATGTCACCGGTGCATTGGAGAGGCCAAAGGGCATCACCAATAACTCGAAGTGGCCGTGATCAGTGCGGAAGGTCGTCTTCGCAACATCATCCAGGTGCATGCGCACCTGGTGATATCCTGAACATAGGTCGAGCTTGGTGAAGAAGCGTGCCCCGTGTAGCTCGTCCAGGAGCTCGTCCATGACCGGAATGTGAAACTTGTCCTTGAGTGTCTTGGCGTTAGGAGCACGATAGTCAGTGCAGAAGCGCCATGTGTCGTCCGCCTTGCGGAAGGCGAGAACCGGCGCCGAGAACGGTGAGGTCGAGATCCGAATGATGCCCAGGGCAAGCATGACCGCGCACTGCCGCTCCAAGTCGTCCTTCTGCAGCTGCGGGTAGCGGTATGGACGGACCGCCATGGGAGCTGTGCCAGGGAGAAGGTGGATGCGGTGGTTGTAGACCCGGGCTGGCGGGAGACCCTGGGGCTCGTCGAAGTGGTCGTTGTGCTTTTGCAAGAGACGAGCCAATAGGGGCTGCTCGGGCTCGGCGGCAGACGCCGCCAGCTGTGGGTGGGGCGCCGCTGAGGAGGGGCCACCCACGCCCTCCCACCGGACACGGCGACCCAGGCGCCAGAAGACCATCGTGATGGCGTCAAAGTCCCAGAGGATGGGACCCAGAGTCCGCAAAAACTCAACGCCGAGGATGAAGTTGAAGCACCCCAAGTCTATGCCGGGGCACATGATGGTGAAGTGCTCGTCGCCGACACTGATGGGGACATGTCGGGCAATCTCGTGATAGCGGAGGCGATCACCGTTAGCGACGGTGACCCGGAGTTGCTCCCCGCCCGTCGGCTGGAGCACCAGGCGGTGCATGGTCGACGCGGGCAGGAAGTTATGGGTGGAGCCTGTATCCAGCAGAGCCAGGAGACGCTCGCCATGGATCGTCACCGGCAGCAGCATAGTCTTCTCCCTTCATATACCCGCTAGGGCATGGAGGGACACGAAGAGTGTAGTTGCAGGAGCGGGGGTCAGCGCCACTCCCGTGGCCTCAGGGGCAGGCAGGGCGTCAAGCCCCTTGGTGGTGTCCTCCTCGACGTAGTCTGCAGCCTCCAAATAGAAGAGCCACGGGCAGACGTGGCCCAAAACGTAGAGCTCGTCGCAGTTGTAGCATAGCCTCTTGCGACGATGCTTGAGCTGTTTGGCCGGTGTTAGCCGATGGAACGGGCGAGGCGTAGCCTAGGCGTTGGGCGCTGTGGGAGCCGGGGCAGGGTACCCCTGTGCTGGTGGTGGCGGTGGCCGGGGAGGCTGGCGAGCGCCCCAAGACGGTAGTGCCTGCTGCATGGCCACCGCACGTCGCTCGAAGGCATGGGCGTAATACATGGACGTCTAGAGGTCCTGTGGCCCGCGCATCTCCACATCCACGCGGATATTATCTGGCAGACCGCCAACAAACAGCTCGGCCCGCTGGCGAGCCGTAACACTGGGCGCGTGGGAAGACAAGGCCTAGAAGCGGTCAGTGAAGTCTTGCACCGTGGAAGTGAAAGGCAAACGCCCAAGCTCCGCCAGGCGGCTCCCGCGGATCGGCGGCCCGAACCGCAAGAGGCATAGCTCGCGAAATCACAAACACCTACGATGGCCCGGTGATGGTGGCGCCAGGAGCTGGCGACTGCGGCCCATAAGGTCCCGCCAGGAAGAGGCGGATTCCCTGGACCGCCTGGGTGAGGTCCCGAAGCGCCGCAGACATCTCCTCCGGGATGACAGGTGCCATCCCGGCGGCGGAAGAGACCGGTCCGGTCAGGAGCGGGGTGCTGCCCGTGGTGGTCATCGGTGACGTGGTGATCGGCAACGAGAGGGAGGGGGTGGGCGGCGGCGCGGACATGATCGAGCCTGAGAGCTCTGATACTAGATTGATAGGAGCTGGGATCCTACCAGGTGTAGCCCGTAGGTTGTAGGGGTGGAAGGGGGTTTGGCGTGGAGGAAGGGGGGCCACCAGCGCTGAGGTGCCGTCGTCACGCGCGCACAAGCGAGAGAGGGCGCAGGGTGCAGCGCTAGGGTTAGGTCTCCCGGCTCCCTTCTGGAAGCCGAGCAGATATGATTTCTTCTGCTTAATCTTAAAATGGGTCATTAGATGAGTTTATATAATCCTCCTAATGATATAATTGGGCTAAGCCCCTAACACGATAAGATAAGTTGGGCTGGGCTGGGCCACTAAGTGCCTGCACCATGAGGCCTTCTCCGGCTATAGTGTATGCCGATCATAACAGTTTCACTTTCACTAAGATCGAACCTATGTTTTCACCACAGACAACAAAATGATCAGAACACAAAGGGCAATATAAGCAGGCGAGGAAAAATCCCACGGCAAAGTCAAAGAACAACCGAAGAGTCAAAGAAGCTTCCTCGAAATATGCTACTCCCAAAAACACTCTTATATTATGAGATGGAGGTACTAGATAAATATTCCCTCTGCACTTAGTAATATGCTACATAAATATGTCATATACTATGCAGGAGGTGCATCTTCAGTAGTCAACAACAAACGAAAAGTCAAAGAACCTTCCTATATCCACCAGAGTACACACTGGAAACCTTGTAGATGGAAAGCACTAGTACAAATAGGGCCTATTGTCCCGGTTCATAAGGGTCTTTAGTCCCGGTTCGGGAACCGGGACTAAAGGGACTAAAGGGTCGTTACTAAAGCCTCCCCTTTAATCCCGGTTCACGAACCGGGACTAAAGGCCGTCCACGTGGCCGCTGCCTGGAGGTCCACCTTTAGTCCTGGTTGGTAACACCAACCGGTACTAAAGGAAATTTTATGATTTTTTTTGTAAATTTTCTTTCTGAATTTCTTTTTAAATTTTTTATTTTCAAATTTCTGAATTATTTTAACCTCTAATCTCTAATCACCCTCATCACTGCTCAATTTAACCTTTAATCTCTAATCACCCCTCATCATTCCAAATCATCTAACTTCCCGGACGGTCACCCATCTCACTACTCCAGCCTGAGCACGCTTAACTTTCAGGTTCTATTATCCCTCGTTTCCAAGTCTGCACTTGTTGTTTTCCTGACAATAGTAAGATGTCAATCCTATTAACCTCCAGGAATTTAGCTTGAGCATGAAGTCACACATTTCACTGTTTGAGTTTGAAATTATTGTTCTAAAAAACAATAATTATTTAGTAACACTAATATTTCTTGAATAAGTAGTTTGACCACAATTTAACCACAGTTTGACCAGATTTGACCAAAATTCAAAAACACTGAAATAATTATTTAGTAACACTAATACTTCTTGAACAAGTAGTTTGACCATAGTTTGACCAGATTTAACAAAAAGTAAAAAAATAAAAAAAATAAAAATTTGAGCATAACTTTTTTTCCTTTTAGAATTTGAGGATTCTAAAAATTTGCAAACAAGCCGTAGGCGGTAAAAATCGGATGCGGATTTTCATGCTGAACATTTTGATATATTATACGTTTTTTCCTGACATAGTATGCAAAAGTTATAGCCGTTTTACATTTTCCCTATACTTTTTGCAAAACATGTCCAAATTTAAGTTTTTAAATTTTCCGAACTAGTCGATGTAGTAACATAACTACATCTTGAAGGATTTTAATTTTTGAAGTTTTTATCATTTTCTTTTGCTTTTTACAAAACTGAAAAGGCGATCCTGGGGGTACAGTTTGAAAATGGGACCTTTAGTACCGGTTCGTGCCACGAACAGGTACTAATGCCTGAAACCCCATTAGTACCGGTTCGTGGCACGAACCGGTACTAAAGGTGGGCATCGCACCCATTAGTACCGGTTCGTGGCACCAACCGGGACTAAAGGTCCCATTTGAACTGGGACTAATGCCTTTGACGCATGAACCGGGACCAATGCTCACATTAGTCCCGGTTCATGACTGAACCGGGACTAATGGGCTAACCAGGCCTGGACCAAAGCCCTGTTTTCTACTAGTGTAGGTACGAAATCAAAGACCAGCAGAATCTAGCTCGCTGCAATTGATAAGAGAACACATACATCTACCTATAATAATTGGCCGAACAAGGTTTTCTTGGAAAGAAAATGCAGATTAAGCAAGTAATTTGGTTCACTAGAGTGCTTGGTTATTCCTTAAGGAACTGATTACACAAAGCAACATATGGAGAAAAAGGGATGTATTTGTTGCTTGTTGCTCCCTCCGGCCTCGCACTATCCACAGCCGCCATGGCGTACGCCGCGTTGATCGAGACGAGGCGTCTGGCAGCTGTGCCAGAGACGTTGATGAGCATCATGTGGCCGGCGCCGTGCTACTTCGTGCTGGGCGCGGCCGAGGTGTTCACCAGCATCGGCATGCTCGAGTTCTTCTACGACCAGTCCCCAGGGTCCATGAAGAGCCTGGGCGCGGAGCTTGCGCAGCTCGCCATCGCTGGCGGCAGCCACCTCAACTCCGCCCTTCTCGGCGCCGTCGCATCGGCCATGGGGTGGATCCCGGACAACCTCGACCAAGGCCACCTCGACTACTTCTACTGGTTCATGGCTGCTCTTAGCGCGCTCAACCTGTTGCAGTTCGTCTACTGCTCAACCAGATAGAGAAGATAAAGATCACCATTTTCTCAACTATAAAATGTGTAGTTAATTGTAAATTTTCTCAATTTGGAAATCATTCATTAGTGAGGAGAAACAAGTAAACTGCTTGATCAAATTCATTAGTTAATACTCCCTCCGCCCAAAAAGTGAATGATTTCTAAGTTTGAACCAGCATATATAAAAATATATATATGAAGATAACAATATCAAATCTGTATCAATATATTCATCATCAGATATATCTTTATAATGTTTTTTCAACCATGCAAAAGATATGCATGTATTTCATTAGTTAGATAGAAGAGTACAACGCAGAAGGCAACGTATGATGACAAAGCCGGCACGACCCAACTAATAAAATCATATGCATGTATTTCATTAGTTAGATAGAAGAGTACAACGCAGAAGGCAACGTATGATGACAAAGCCGGCACGACCCAACTAATAAAATCATAACCTAAACAACAAAGAAGAAACTAAGGATCCAAGCACAACCGCCGGCAACCAAGGACGTAGACATAACACTAGAACCCACACAAGTTGTACAAGTAAAGACCATAAAGAAGCATGAAAGCGTTGACCACACATCGAAGGAGCTAGCAACTTTCGAGAGCAATGACCACGGCAACAAAAGCTCAAGTCCTCCATTATGGATGTGCCATTAGGGCCACAACAACCATCAGCCAAAGTGACCCTACATGCTTTGACGAGAACAGCAGGAGCTCTGCCTTTGCATTATAGTGAGAGAAAAGGTTACACGTCACAATTAGAGGGGTTTAAATACCCAGAGTACAAGACACACACTCCATTGTGTAGCTTCAAAACAACTCACTCCCAGTTGCTTGCACTACCCAGACACCGTAGTGGTAGGACACATAGCCTCATTGAACATTTTCACATCATCACGAATAAGATTTGCCAAGGCCAGCGGTGTCATATCTTTATCTTTGAAAACTCTCTGGTTTCGCGCCTTCCAAAAGTGCCAAGCAATGTAAGCTGATAGGGTTATCTCCTCAACAGCCCTGGTTGGCGCACCTTGTTGCATACAGATCATCTTCCACCAGTCTAAAATTGAGATTGCCAGAGTGCACAGCGTTGCACATCATGTCATTGATTCCCTGGAAAAGATGCCAACCCCCACTCGCACAGCAGCATGGCAATAGCACCATGGCACAAGTGACCCAATTTGCACAAGCAATAGCACCATGGAAAAGACGACCAAGTCAACATCACTAGCACAATGAAGGACGCTATCACCACATGCAATGAGGCCATAGCCCAACGCCACTAGACCAGCCGTCACCCAAGTCAGACTGCAGGTGGACACAGGCCGCCCATGGTGTCCACTAAGGCCCCCTTTCTTTGGGCTACAGATTGCTAAGAATCAGTTGTAGCTGTGGATTTTGAGAATCAGAACCTGGCTGTTTGTTACCCTGTTATAGAAAAACCACAAGTATTGTGAAGTGACCGCAACGCCCAGAATGAACAAATGGTCAGTACCAAAAACTTATCACATTCATCGAACACTTAATCAATTTTCTAATTCATTCTTTCATGCATACGTGCACATTCTGCTTAGGATCACACGCACATGATCTGAGCAAAAATTTCCATCAAAGAAGAAAAACAAATGTCGAGCAACAGAAGGGGTAGACAAGTTACAAACAGTAGCAATGCATGGGTGTTGAACGAACACGGGTTTTCAACAGGGCGAACCAAGTCAAGATGGCACATTATCTTAGATGCTTGATCCTAGAACAAATTGTGGAATGGCGACGTGCAGGTGTTGGTGTTGGTGGTTTGCAACGATTTGTGCGAGAGTAGCCTTAGTGTTCGGGTGGTGACGTGTTGAGTGGGTTCGACTTGAGGGGATGTCCGCACCTCCACCAAGTTTCTTGTAATTATTTGACTCTCTCTTCTATAAAAACTAGAGATCATACCCTACGCGTTGCTGCGGGAATTGGATGCAGTTATTTCTATATGATTTGACAATATGCAACTTTAGTTTTTGTATTAGCATGTGAGAATAGAAACTAAGGTACATACGATATATTATTATATATTTGGAGAACATTTTTTGAATATGAGTAGCATGCATGATGCATGTTAATATGAGTTTTCCATGCATATATGACATGTTGAGTTGGCATAGTTTGCATGTCGAGATAATTAAATTAGTGGGGCATGCATTGTGGCATGGTGAGTTGGCATAGTTGCATGTTAAGATAAGTGAGTTAGTGGGAATCAATTATTTGGTGGACCTACTTGATGATGTGGATAGGTTGCATGTCAAGATAAATAAGATCGTGGGGATGAATCTCCTAGGTATATAGGTTATGGTACGCCTTTGACGTCCTCTAAAAAACATGCTGGTGTATGGCGACGTGCGGGAGGATGGAGGAAGTGGCCGTGATTGCCTCCGAGCATCAGTCGTTGCTCGCCTCCGGGCAGCAGCCATTGCTCACCTCCGTCCAAGCAAGCGACGAGGACCATAACGGTGACCTCAGGACAAAGCGAAGCCGCAAAGCACCGTTCCCAGCGTCGTACGTGGGTGCTACGCAGCATAGCACCATCCCCACCGTCCTACGTGGTTCCTGAGCCACCGAGCACCACCTCGTCTAGATTTGGACGGCGAGTAGCAGGACACAACCAATCTCCATGGCCATGAACCCGTGAGGTCGAGGAAAAAGGGGAGAAGGCAGACGGCGGTCGTCCCTGGTGCGTAGCCTAGCGAGAGGACGAGCAACGACAAAGGGTGAGAGTGGTGGCAGCTGGGTGAGTAGCTCGGGAGAGACGATAGATGAGTGGATAAGACGATTCGCTCGGGTGAGGGTTGCGGTGGCACTTTGGCTGTAATTCTGGCTAGAAATAGGGGCAAGGGCTGAAAACGAATCATTTCCTTTTGCAGGAAGCTGCAGAATCACTGGAATCACCAGGGAGAGACTAGGATAGAATCTGGACTTGTGTTGCAAAAATAGAAAAATGCATTCTGGACCATTGGATCGAAGATGAATGGCACATATTCTAGTTGAGGGAGCTCATGTCATTTAATGTACATTTCACGGAAACCCCCCTGCAGATAGTTAGATATAAGTCACAACTTTTGCAGTGAACACCCCAAGTCTCATATCTATTCGTTTGTCCTTTGCACATAAGACTAATTTTCAAATCGTCAGTGTTGATGCTTCATCTTTGCACATAGCCATTGCATGTATATTCCAGTACAATATTTGCTTCTACTATATCACTAATTATTCAAGAAAACTTAAAGATGTTGATCACCACAACGAGTGTCAATATATATCACAAACATTTGAGAAGATGAGAAATTTAAGCCATCTCCTTCAAGTACATGACAAACTGGACCATTCCAGATACAAATATTTGAAATATCTGAGTACATGACAAGCCATCACTTGCACAGATCTTGTGAAACTAGACCTTCCTAGTCACAAATATTTGTGCATACACAAGAGACATGCGTACATACATATGAAGTGATACATAACAGATAACACGACAGGATCCTTTCTAGTGCATGACCAGTAAGAATGAGTGTGAAGGACTCAAATGTTCACCACTGAACAAGCACTGCTCTCAAAAACTACATCAACCTTGATATTCCTGATGGTACATGAGAGAAAAGTTCTATCCTCCTGTCTGCATTTATACTGCCTCTTTGCTCATGGAGCTTCGTATGCTCGGGAAATATCCAAAGCCAAATCAATCAAAGACATGTGCAGTGGAGTACTTGTAATAAACTATTCGTGAAGTCAAATGCATGCGCAACATAGAGCATGTGGTAAACCGGTGGCTCCGTTGGCTGGGCAAGTGCCTGGATTCAAATACAAAGCGGACTTTCCAATTACATGCTCCCTCCGTTCGGAATTACTTGTCTTGGAAATGGATGTATCTAGAACTAGAAATCTACGGGAGATGGGGGAAGGGGGAGAGCATACCTTTTACACAGAGCTTGTGAGGAGATGGAGGCAAGGAAGACGACCTGGCATGTGCAGATGTCGGGCTGCTTACTAGCCAACAACTCTGTGCCACTGATCTTCAGATCCGTCGCCAACCCGTGGGAGTCCGGCACGGAGGAGGCCAGATTGTTCCTCCGGGCAGCTGCGCGGGCGAGGCACCTGCGGCCACCGGGTAGGAGGACTGGCGACGGCGGACGAATCCCTGTCTATGTTGTCTCGCGCGACAGCACGGGAGGTGTACACAGGGGACCTGGAAACCGGAGTGGGAGGGGGAGGAGGAGGAGGCAGGGAGCAGCTGCGGTGGGAGGGGGCACGCACCGGATCTGGACTCGGCCGGCGCCGGCGGCGCTCGTCCATTGGGGATCGTTTGGAGTTGAAGGATCCGAAGCAAAAACATGTGACGAGAAAAGGGATCCTTTTGCATAGAATGATGTAACTGTGAGTACAGATTCGTCCGTCTAGATCTGTGCCATTCATCTCAGATCCAACAGTCCAGGATCGTTTTTCTATTTTTGCACCCAATGCCTAGATTCTATAGTAGTCGCTCCCGAATCACCAAAATCACAGGTTCCGGATTTCGCTGCATGTCAGTTCATATTCTAGAATCGATTCTGGGATACTGGCCATTTGTTTAAACAAATGTCCACAATGCCAAGTATTGTCCATAATCAGTAATAAACAAATGGTGTTACTCCCTCCGTTCACTTTTATAAGTCGTTTCAGACAACTGAAATTGACCTGTTTTGCATGTTGTCCGAAATGTCTACAAGGCCTTATAAAAGTGAATAGAGGGAGTATTACTGACATTTGTCCACAACGTCCAGAATGAACAAATGGTCAGTAATAAACAGATGTCCACAACGCCAAGTATTGTGTTTCTGGGCTTTGCGGTAGCCGTTGGTTATGTTTTGTCGTGGGATTAATTCTTTTCTACCCTTTTTCTGTAGCTCCATCATACTACTTATTTTAGGTTTTTTGGTGTTGCCAACAGAGGCTGAAGGTTTGCTAGAGGCGACAAAGATGCTTTGTCAGTATGGCTTTGTTATTTATATATCATGTGTTATCAACGCAGAAACCTCACATATCATTGTCATAAGGTAATGTTGATGCTCAACTGAGCAGCTTCCTCTCCAGGAGTTTTGTTTAAATAGTGCCTTGTTGTGCTTCTCTTGCTTTGTGTTTCTGATGATAATAATTGTTCTATATCATTCTCATGTTATTTTTTATCACTTTAACTAGCTGTTGCCTGCAGGGAAGTGTGCTTACTTTACTGGCATGTTGGAAAAGCCACGTTTCCTAACCATCTAAAAAAATCATAGATATCTACTTATCTAGGATTCGGGGCACGTTCATGTCTATTATCTATTGTTTTTCATGATCTATCAGTGAAAATATTTTTGCAGTGAGTATTTCTGTTATAAGATTCTTCTGTGGAGACCCCTTCACAATGCTATCAACATGTAGTGTGATTGTCTAAAAAGTCTTATCTTTGTTATGTACTTTTAGTTAACTTGGTTCATTTTTAGCAGGAGAAGTTAGTGCTAACCGTATAGTACTAGTTGTTGCATCCTTGTGTTCTGTAGCTGTGCAAAAAGTCTCATTTTTCTGTGTTTTACTTCTACAATTTTGCAAGTTCTGAGTGTTCATTCTTATTCTCTCTTTTGTTAGCTTTTAGTGAGCTGAGTTGAAGAAGCAAGTAAGCCGGGAGAAATGGACAGATTGATGTTTATACATCCTGAAGATATGGACAAGCAACCTTGCTGATTCATGTGTACTAGCCTTCTCATTCATGTAATATTGTTTGTAATCCTGAAGAAATGGATGTCGTATGTGTTAACCTCCAGGCTCCAGCCGTTGTACCGCTAAGCATTGTAGTATGTGTTTGTGTAATATGTGGACACACTATGTACTTTAACCTAGACTTACTGTCTTAAGTTGTGCTATATCTCAAATTTTGTATTGTCGTGTTTGTGAATTATGTGGGCATGTGGAAGCCCACAAAATACCACATATATTATGTGGGCAGCCCACTTAAACACACTTAAATATGTGGAAACATGTGGCAGGATGTGGGACACCCGTGGGTTGTCCCACCTATAGGCTAACACCCAAGCCATAGAAGGAGGGCCAATTGAGAACAAGTACGAACCAAGGGAAGCATGGGTCTCGCACGAGCATCAATGACGATGTCGGCCACGACCAACGGCAAAGTGGGGTAGGGGTTGAGGGGGAGATAGGCAGTGTGCCCCAATGTTTCCCATCCAGCGAAGAAGAGGTCGGACCACCGGGCGAATGCGCTACCGCACACACAAGCCACCGGTGCCACCAACGACCATAATCCGACCAACATCAAGAAAAAAAACTCAACCATATGCCAAGGCCCATCTCCCGATGTAGAAGAACTGATGTCGGTAGATTTCAGTAACCAAAGGACGAGGGGGCAAGGTGGGCGATGGGAGTGGATGTCCTAGCCAAGACAAACACAAAGGAGAAACAGGGCGCCAGATCCAGCTGCGGGTTGCCAGGATCTGGGCTGAGATGACCGAGGTGGGTTGGAAACACACTGGACAAATATGCGACGAGGTTCATGGATCATAGGTATCCGAGGATGATTAGAGGTAGGAAAGAACTCTAGATCCAGATGAGGGGCACATGAATCCATCCAAGACCGACTAGTGTAGGAAGATCTCAGCCGTGCCGATGCCTCAAGGACGAGAATATTCCATTGAGATACCGATATCTTTATCTAATGTAATTCTTCAACATTAGAGTTGTTGATAATTTTTCTATATATTTGGTCCAACTCAGAAAGAATTGGTTTTTAATTGAATCTTGAATAACTAATCCAATGGTTTTTAAGTTGAATCCAATGGTTGTTAGTTAGAAGTGACATGGTTTAGTATGAATTATATATTAGGACTCAATTTTAAAATAAAGAAGGATCTGGTGTCTTCTGTTCACAAAATATTTCCAAATTTTGTTAGAGTAGCTACTAAATATAAATTGCATATTTAACAACAAGCTTTCTTACCTAATTTCACGTTCACTAAGATCGAAACCAAGTTTTTGCTGCAAATGGCAAGATAACCAAAACACAATGTCAAGATAAACCAATAAGGATACAACCATGTAGTAATATGCATGCTAAAGCATGGGTAATGGTAGTAATTATCATAGGTCCTCTACACCTAATAATATGCTAAATAAACATGGCATACACTGTCTGAGTCATCAATATCCAAAAGCAAACAAAAAGTCAAAAGAAGCTTCCTAAATAAAGAGTACGTACTGAAAACCTTGTAAATGAAATGGTGAGAAACCAAACACGAGCAATATCTACCTCACTTCAATTTGCAAGAGAACATAGACATCTATCTTAATGTAAGTTGTTCCTAAAGCAACATGAAGACAAAGGATCTTTTTGTTGCTGCTTATTCAGTGAACTGATTGACATCCAAAAAATTATTAAATGATGCAAGGGACGAATAGTTAGTTTCCTAGAGAAGCATTAACTATTATTTTCTATTTTCCCCTGGTAGCCAATTTTACGAAGCTACAAAGCAACAAGCGCTTGTCAGGCTAGAGTAATCGCAAGTTTTAAATAAGGATGCAAGGAAACAAAAAGTTGGAAGAACACATCAATATCGTTTCTACAAGAAAATCACTATGTTGGTGTTGTATATATATTTATCACTATAACATAATGGTGTACTACCCAGCTACTTGAGAAAGTTGCTCGTGAAGATGCAGTTATTGAACTTATTTACAATACATTGTAAAAAAACATTAGGCACACGATAATCACTTAGAACGATAATTTGCTTGCTTGCTTTCTTGCTTAAACAAAGAGGAATAACTGAATTCCGGTGTTGAGTTAACTTCTACCAGATCTTTATTATAAGCAATATTTTGACATGTCACAACTTGAGTCGTTTTTAGCTGCAAATTCAACTCATATAGCAGCAGTGCATTTTATTAATGTTGCAATTCAGAAGATATGTGAGTCTAAGTACTCCATTATACTTTGATTGTTATGCTTCTTTATTGTTGCTTGGCTGGTGTGTGGGGAGTTCCACATAACCTACGTTTCTTTATTGTTGTCATGTTGGCATCTTTATCCACAAATACTCTTCTTTGATATCCTTCATTCGACATTGTAGTCAACTTAGTTTGTATCCACAGCTTTATTTTATGCATGTCACACGAGGCATGCGAGAGAGCAAAATCAAAAACCCGAACCCTATTATGGGTCCTCTTCTTCTCACATCATGCATGTACGCTTCGTAAAGGGGAAGATATCTGTCAACCTAAGAGGATTGATTTTGTGGTTTCAAATTATTCATATATTTAACATGCAACTGGAATAACTCTTCGCACGTAATAATGTACATGGTCCATGCTCTTTATGCCATCAAATATCTCACCTTTATTACAGAATTTTCAACCTCGACTAGCGCCCACTTATTTGCACAACCTCCCTTCCCTTCCCTAGGTCTATTTGATATGTCAAATTTTCAACGCTGGGAGAACCACTGATGTTAGATTAATTGTTATTCTCTTCCACTTTTCCGGTTGTTATGTCTGCAGCCTAGACATTCGGTGGGAGTGATAGGTCTCTAGAAAGTGTTACCAACAAGTGTGGCACGAATTGGCTTGTGGTTTTATTTATTTATATTGTACACATCCTCGTAGAGTTGTATCACCGTTTCTTCAGGTGCAGGAGCTTGACAGTGATGAAGTCGACACCGATCATTGCACCCTCTATGGATCATGCCTCCAAGGGTGGCACCACACCTGCATCTACATCTGCTGGACCATAAACTACACAAGAGAGCATCATGGTCGAGGACCACACAAAGGGGTGGCATGAGGTCAAGAGCAGCAACATCATTGAGATATTGCGACATCACCGGCGACGACTAATAGTTGACTAAGGGCGCGACTTTTGCAACTATGGCCCGCATTTTTTTCGTGTTGGTCTTGCTTCATCTCATGGATAAGTGGTCCATGTTAAGATTTATTCAATAGCATGGTAAATTGGAACTCCAAATTGAGGAGAAATGGTGAAACTTCCAAATTTGAGCAGCATAATACAAGAGTTAGCACTCAACTTGGTTACCAAAAAATCTGCTCAAACCATTTGATGAAATTATGGTTAAAAAAATTAAGTTGTTGGACATAGATGAATTTGAAGCTCACATTTTCACGAGAAACCAATACAAGTATTAACAAATGCTATCTGCTATTCATGGCACAGTTCTTCCTGACCAATGAAGAGCATAAGAGCGGGCATGAACAACTAAATTCACACTATATTAAGGGCTCATTTATTCATTCATACCGGGTCATCCAATGCCACTACACAACAATGTGCACCGCAGGGGCAGAGTAACAAGTGCATAGCGGATCCTGGATGTTGTACCCTGCCGAGGTGCGGCCCTGCTCAAGCTGCTTACCGGTAAGGGTCAGGCTTTCCTGGTTCGGTGGATGCCCTCCTTGTCCTCCATCTTCACCTTGATGTTTTCAATGGTGTAAGACAACTCAACATCCAACAGGGTGATCGTCTTGCAGCGAGGATCTTGATAGATGCATAGCATCAAGGAGGCAGAGAACCAGGTTAAGGGTTGACTATTCTACAATGACAAATAACTTTAACCTTGCTAAATTTTGGCTATACGTTTCATATCTTTATAAGTATGTACCAAAAGCATATTCAAATTTTAGGACTACTCTAATGAATAAACAAACAACATAAATGTACAAATAAGAAATAAATCTAGTCGTGCAAATGCGGGTGTTACCCGCTAGTTGATATAGAATCTGACTATATGGAGGCAGACACAATGATCAAGGGAAATGGACACAAAAGGTCTAAGTATGCTTTCTTGATCAGGGAGATCATCAACAGTATGGGAGAGAGATTCTTGCATTACTCACATCCCTTGGAGCGGTAATAGTGCTAGTCATTTCATGTCTAATTTTGGTAGATTGCAACACTGAACTGCAGTTTGGTTAGGCTTTGGTTGCTTTGGTCCGAATGAGGTCATGGAAATTGTTGGACGTGATTGTAATCCTAAACTTTGAGTAATGCAAGATTTTAATCATAAAAAACAATAAGTTGTCCTTTGTTATCGCATCTGGGACTAAATGTGGAGGTGGAGTACTGGAGTTCGTTTTTTTCGAAAAGGGGGGACTCCCCGGCCTCTACATCAGAACGATGCATACAGCCACATTTATAGATAAATAAAGGTGTTCAACAAGGTCATAAAGTCTGAAAAAAGAATAACGGCGAGCTCACAAAGAGCCACAACGCCAAAAACAAAAGGTCCAAAAGCCACAACCGGCTGGCAAAACAAAGATAGGTAAACTAATTGCCTATCCTATTACATGACCGCCATCCAAATCGGTTGAATATATCCCGCGCTACCATCTCCCACCGGACAGTTCCAGTAACCAAACGCTCCCTGGCCTCCGTCGGAGTGAGTAACGACCACATACGGATCAGCGCAGTAGCTCGGAATAAAACCTGCAAAAATGAATATTTGTTGTCCTGTTAAAAGCCAAATCATTTCTGCAATTCCAAATTGCCCACAACAAAGCACATACTCCTACACGAATGTGTCTAGCTGTTACGAACTATATCCCAACAAGCCACGTTCCAAATAACATACTGACCGAATTTGGAGGAGTAATGTTAAAGGCAACATGCATCGTGTGCCACAAAACCTTTGCCAATGGGCAGTCAAAGAAGAGGTGCTTGATGGTTTCATCCCGATCACAAAAACTACACCTAGTAGATCTTGTCCAGTTGCGCTTAACCAAATTATCATTTGTTAGAGTGACTTGTTTATGTACAAACCACATAAACACTTTAATTTTCAAAGGAACTTTGACTTCCCAAACCTCTTTGGAACTAGGGATAACACTAGAGTTAATGACATCAATATACATCGACTTAACTGTGAACTCTCCAGACCTAGTAAGCTTCCAACGCAACTGATCGGGCTGATGAGATAGCTGAACCTCCATCAGTCTACTCACCAAATGAAGCCATGCTTCCCACCGGTCGCCCACAAGTGCCCTCCTAAACTGAATATTAAGGGGAATGGACTGCAGAATCATGGAAACAAGAGCATCACGTTGTTGAACAATACGATACAGGGACGGATACTGAATCGCCAACGGCGTTTCACCAAGCCAAATATCCTCCCAAAAGCGAGTGGTGTTACCATTACCGACTATAAACTTTGATCTATTGCAGAAGGCAGCTTTGACTCTCATAAGCCCCTTCCAAAACGGCGAGTCCGTCGGTCTCACTGTCGCCTGGGACAACGTCTTGGACTGCAGATACTTACTACATAGAACTGCGCCCATGTGGCCTTAGTTTCAACTGAAAGTTTATACAGCCACTTACTGAGAAGACATCTATTTTTTACTTCAAGATTCTCAATACCAAGGCCCCCCTGGTCCTTTGGTCCACAGATGATATCCCATTTGGTGAGTCGGTATTTTCTCTTTAGTTCATCACCCTGCCAGAAGAACCGGGATCGATAGAAGTCTAGCCTTTTCCTAACACCAACTGGGACTTCGAAGAAAGATAAGAGAAACATATGCATACTCGTGAGCACCGAATTAATAAGGATCAGTCGGCCTCCATATGACATGAGTTTGCCCTTCCAGCAGCTGAGTTTCTTCTCAAACCGGTCTTTGATGCTCTTCCATTCTCCGTTTGTTAGCTTACGATGGTGAATGAGTATAACTAAGTACATGAAAGGTAACGCCCCCAATTCGCATCCACACAATTGCCTATAAGCCTCTTGTTCCTCATTATCTCTACCAAAGTAGAACAACTCGTTTTTATGAAAATTGATCTTCAAACCGGTCAATTGTTCAAATAAGCATAACACCAGCTTCATATTTCTAGCTTTTGCCAAGTCGTGCTCCATAAAGATGATTGTATCATCAGCGTACTGCAGGATGGACACACCACCATCAACTAGATGAGGCACCAAGCCACCCACCTGACCAGCTTTCTTTGCCCTTCCTATCAGAATTGCCAACATGTCAACCACAATGTTGAACAGAATAGGAGACATTGGATCACCTTGTCTCAGGCCCTTGTGTGTCTGGAAATAATGACCTATGTCGTCATTCACTTTAATTCCAACACTCCCTTTTTGCGTGAAAGATTCTACCCGGCGTCGCCAGGCTTCATAAAAACCCTTCATGTGTAAGGCCTGTTGAAGGAAAGGCCATTTGACTTTGTTGTACGCCTTCTCGAAACCCCCCTTGAAAACAACTCCATCTAGCTTTTTTGTGTGAATCTCATGGAGCGTTTCATGAAGGACCACAACCCCTTCAAGGATGTTCCTGTCCGGCATGAACACAGTTTGGGTAGGCTGCACCATAGCATGCGCGATCTGTGTGAGCCTATTAGTCCCGACCTTGGTAAAATTTTTGAAACTAACATTAAGAAGACAGATGGGCCTGAATTGCTCAATTCTCACAGCCTCTGTTTTCTTAGGAAGAAGTGTTATCGTTCCAAAATTCAGTTGAAAAAGTTGAAGCTGCCCAGAGAAGAGATCATTGAACAAAGGCAACACATCCCCTTTAATAATATGCCAGCACTTCTTATAAAACTCAGCCGGAAATCCATCCGGGCCGGGAGCCTTATTATTTTTCATTTGAGATATGGCCTCAAACACTTCTTTCTCAGTAAAAGGAGCCGCCAAAATATTGTTGTCCACTGCTGCTAGTTGAGGAACATCCTCAATCCTGGACTCATCCAGAGACACACAGTTATCCTCTAGGGGTCCAAACAGCTGCTTGTAATACTCGATAATGTATAATTTTAGGTTTTCCTGTCCTAAAATCGTTCCTTCATCTTGTTCAAGATGAAAGATCCTCTTCTTTCTGTGTTTACCATTAGCGATCATGTGAAAGAATTGAGTGTTCGCGTCCCGCTGGACTACTCGTCGGACCTTGGCCCGCAACGCCCACTTCAATTCCTCCTCTCGAAGAAGCTCTTTCAGCCTCATCTCCGTGTCAAGCTTGGCATGAAGCTCCGTGGCTGGCAGAACTGTGGTTTCTGCTTTTACATCTAAGGACTGAATAAGGGTAAGGAGTCGTTCCTTTCGACCTTATAAATCTCGCTAAGATGCTTAGCCCACCCATGCAGGAAACTTCTCAAATGCCTGATCTTATTCTGCCAGCGCTCAAGCACAGTCTTACCTCCGGTATCCTTAGCCCACTCTCTGGCTACGAGATCAAAGAAGCCGTCTCGTTCAAACCAAGAAAGCTCAAAAGAGAATGAATTTTTGTTTCCCAAGTGGGTGGCCTAACCAGAGTCTACAAATAACGGCATGTGGTCAGAAATTCCACGGGAAAGAGCCTTAACTGTTACAAAGGGAAACTTATGTTCCCATTCGACGCTAGCCAACACTCGATCCAACTTTTCAAACGTCGGATTTGGCATCGCGTTAGCCCAAGTGAATTTTCTTCCCGAGAGCTCAATCTCTCTCAGATCCAAGCTTTCAATGATAGTATTAAACATGAACGACCATCTGCCGTCAAAGTTATCATTGTTCTTCTCCTCACGCCTTCTAATGATATTGAAATCACCCCCCACCAAGATAGGAAGCTGCTCAGAGCCGCAAATCCTAACCAGATCAGCCAAGAACTCGGGCTTGAGTTCGGGCTGTGCGGCACCATATACCGCTACCAAAGCCCAATTGAACCCATCGGCCTTCGACCGCACCCGATACTTGACTGCACAATCTCCCATTACCACACTTCGAACCTCGAGCGAATCGCATCGAACTCTGAGTAAGATCCCACCCGATCTCCCTCTCGGTGGCAGACAGTGCCAGTCAAAATCAATACCTCCCGACAAAGTATTTAGAAATTGTGGCGCAAAATTATCTCTACCAGTTTCCAATAAAGCGATAAAATCTAATCTATGCTCGACAGACGCCTCTGCAAGAAACCTTCTTTTAGCCAAGTCTTTTAGACCTCTGCTATTCCAAAAGGTTCCTTTCATAATTCATCATGGAATTTTTTTAGCCGTACGGATCCTAGCACTCCTACGCACTGCGGACACTGGGTGAACCTTCTGCTTCCACTTGCGTTTAGTAATATTCTGACTCTGCAACCGGTCCTCACAACCAGTCTCAGAAGGTCTAACCACAACATTCTCAGATGTATCATCCTCCTCCTCCGACTCAGGCATGGGAGGAATAAGGTCCACACAAAAATTATCGAGCACCCTGACCCTCAAAGCATCAAACTCAGAATCACTCATGGGCTTAACCGCTGCTAAGTTGCGAATCATCTCTAAAGCCCACTCAGCCTCTAAATCCAGGAGATCATTAACAGAATTTGAAATTTCACTAACATTACTACCTAGTGAAACTCCGAATTGATTTGCATTATCAACAATCTCATCATTAGAAAAATGCAAAATGGAATTAGAAGTATTAACCGACATACCAGTAGTGACCTCAACATCACGAAGCTTGGCCGCCCTCATGGCGCACCGCTGCTGAATGTCGTCCACCTCCAGATGATTCTGGAGATGGCAGCTCAACCGTCGTCCCTCAGAAATTGGATCCGGGATCCCTCCAAACACAATAACCTCCTCCTGAGAGATCCTACTCGAGGTGGAGTGTCCTGCCTCACCCCAAGCGCGAAGCTGGTCAGCCTCCATGGATGCCCCAGCGGTAACGCCAGGACGCGGTGAGACACTCATCAGCGTCGGAGACGTCGGTCGCGCCCCACAGGGCGGAGACGGCAGCGCACCGGGGGAAGGGAGTGCATGGGCCACCTACCCGAACTCCCCACCCAGTACCGGAGGGGCGGCCACCATAGGCGCCCCAGGAGAATAGGGCTCCGAGGCCACCTGCCCCGAGCCCCCTCTCGACGGTGATGCTGCTACCTGTAGAGGGGACGACACGACGGGAAAAGGAGGATCCGAGGCCACCTGCCTTGGACCCCCTCCCAAAGGTAAGGCCGCCACCGCCAAGGCCTCGTCCACCACTGGAGGAAAGAAGGACACGGGTGCCACATGCCCCGAGTCCCCTATAGAAGGCGGTACCGCCCCCTGCAGCACCTGCCCCTCGACAGGAGAAGAGAGAGCCGAGGCCGCCTGCCCCGGGACCCCTCCCGAAGACAAAGCCTGCAACACCGAAACCAAGTCCTGAGGAGAGACAACGTGCTGAGCACGTGAGGGAGTGGCCGCCTGCCTACGCACCTCCTCCTCTCCCCTGACCGAGACCGTCGAAGCCCCAGGAGCGGGGCTCACAGCATCCTCAAAAACCAAAGCAGGTAACACGAGCTCAAAAGCCTTGTCGGACTCCACTCGATCACTCCACAACCTCGGAGGTGCAAAAAAAGGCTCGAAGGACCCAAATCTCAGAGTCGTCGTAGGCACCGAGGAGGGTGGAACCGCCCCATCCTCGGTCTTCGTAGACACGGACCCCGGTCCCTTGGACAACTGTCGTCCAGTATCATCGACCGGAGTCTCCTTCGCTCCCGCGTTGTCATCTCCCTCGTGCATATCCACGTCAGTGCCATTAGCCGCCTCGGCCAACAGGGTCTCATCCTCAAACTCAATCAGAAGGTTATAAATCTTGCCTCGATAAGTCCACTTGACGACCTCAGGCACATACTCAATGTCCAAAATACTAACCAGTAAGCGAGGTATCCCGTGTGCTCTGGTAAAACCCATATCCACTCGCTCAGGCTTCCCCACCATAATGACCAAGCTAGCCATGACCCTAGCATCCTGCATCGGCTTCGAGGGCCCCCCGGAGAAACGCAACCACGCCTGAGTAAGTGGCTTGCCCTGAGGCTCCACCTGCTTCCACTCATGGAACTCGAGGATGCAATCTGTACCCGGCACTTTGCACATCCCAAAACTCAGAAGCCTCTGCAAATCCTCCACCGAAGGGAACTCAACCCTGAACATCTTATCCACGAGACTGACGAGCTCCCACTAGAAGTCCCTAGGGGCTAACTCCCGGAGCCTCTTGTTGACACACAAAGACGTCATGTGTACCCTCGACGCCGGGAGTGATGCACCGCAGCTCATGTCGAAGGAGAATCGACCGACAGCGCGATATGCAAGACAGTCGGCGGGTGCTTTTGCAGACCCGAAACCCCACACACCCGGGAAGGACCCCGTCAGGGAGTGCGGCGGCTATGGGCTGCCCTAGGTCGATTCGCTCGCCCCTAGAGCCTCGTGGATCGCTGCCATCCAACGCGAAGAATGAACAAAGAATGAGAAAGAAAGATACAAGGGTAGGGAATAAAGGTAGATGAACACAAAAGTGTAATAGATTGATTGGTTCGATTGGTGTTGTTCAATCGGCCATCACCTCTCATCTATTTATGAGGCGGGTGGACTTCCCGTACAAGAGAAGGACTAAAAAGTCCATCCAAAACTTCAAAAACCCTAACCTAACTCGGACAAGAGTCTTTGGGAATTTTCCGGATCAACTCGGTCTCACCGATTGGTTTGCTTCGGTCCCATCGAGTGAACGTGGCCAACTCTCTGTAAATTTCTGTAATTTCCCGGATCAACTCGGTCTCACCGATTAGTTTGCTTCGGTGCCACCGAGTGAGCGTTGCCAACTTTCTGTAACTTTCTGTAATTTCCCGGATCAACTCGGTCTCACCGAGTCAATCAACTCGGTTCGTCCGAAATGACTCTGCAGCTTCTGTTTCGGTCCTTGTTTTGCCTCCACATGTTGCATACGACCTCGGATTAAGACGATTTTTATATCAAAATCAACCGATTCGACGATACGCACAACTTTTATGTTGAAACATTTTCCATCAGAGGCCATCTTAATTGAGCTTACGGCAATTTTATAATCTGATGTCAATATGCACATCTCCGAACTTGTCATAACTTTTGCATCCGAGCTCCGCTTTAGACCATCTTCAAATCCATCTTGATCTTCTCTAATAGAGCTATCCCACAGTGACAACTTTGAATTAATCTTGACATGGCTTTAAGCAACTTTTATGAATTGCCACTTTTGAGCGTCAACACCTCTGCACGATCTGGGTCTCAGAGACATCTCCTCTGGTCACCTTGACAATCCCAGTAGTCATGCTATGGGCCTCAACAGGAACCTCCCTCTCATTAGGAGACTCAAAAAACGTGAGTTTAGCACAATACACTCCATACATCATAAGAGACGGTGCATGATCTCGCAGAAGCGGGAATTCCCCCGAATCATGTGCCGGCTTACCACAAGTATCACATAACACAGCCACACACTCAGCAATAAAATGACCCTTGTCGCCACAATGATAGCAAAGCATTTTCTCCTTCCTGTGCGCCCACTTGGACGCCCTATCTGAATCAGCCCTGTCCGGCATGTCCACGGACACATCACCCATAGTCTCATTCTCAGGAACCTGAACATTAGCGAGAGCCGTCACTACCTCCATAGCCTGACCGGTCAACACCGGCTCCTCGGTAGCCCCGCCAGCGGTCGTCTGCTTGACAACAATGGTCGGAGGAGGTTGTCGTGGACGGTACCGGCCACCTCGACCACCTCGACCACCACGATGACCACGGAAACCACCCCGCTGCCGATATCCCGGGCTAGATGCCCCCTCGACAAAACCACCTGTAGGACCCAAAAACGGCCTCTCTGCCGAACCGTCGCTCTGCCAAGCATATCCACTGCCTCCACCCGTGGGCAAAGAACCCAAGTGCTGACCAACTCCATAGGCATTGTAACTATCATCCACCCATTGACCCCGGGGTGTAGCTGAAGCACCACTAATGGCGTTGTTTTGCGGCGGCGGTGCCTGCGACAGCACCGGCGCAGCCCAATTCTGAGGCGGCCGGGCAATGAAATGAGGTGGCGTGTCCGGCTGAGGCTGCGGGCCTGTTGTCACCCCCTGACTCCCCGGCGCAGGTGGCCTGGGCGGTGCAGCACCCCGACCCACAACGGCCACCCTACCTATGCCGGGTGCCACCGTACGAGGACCGAGGACCGGCCCTCCACGCACAACCAAAGGCACGATCACCGGACCCGGCGCTGGCGGCCGAGCAGCGGGCAGCCCGCCAGCACCGCGACCCACCGCTGCATTGGGCGCCCCGCCGAGGACGCCAACTCCACAGCCCGCAGCAGAAATCGAGGGCGACACACCGCCGCGCCCAGTGAGGGAGTCCTGGATTAGGGGGTATCCGGACAGCCAGACTATATACATCGCCCGGACTATTGAAGCGTGAAGATACAAGAATCAAGACTCCGGCCCGTGTCCGGATGGGACACTCCTTTGCGTGGAAGACAAGCTTGGTGATCCGGATATTGTATTTCCTTCCTTATAACCGACTCTGTGTAAACCCTAGCTCTCTCCGGTGTCTATATAAACCAGAGAGGATGGTCCTTGGAAGGCCGATCACAATTACAATCATACCACCATAGGCTAGCTCCTAGGGTTTAGCCTCTATGATCTCATGGTAGATCTACTCTTGTAGTACTCATATCTTCAATATTAATCAAGCAGGAAGTAGGGTTTTACCTCCATCGAGAGGGCCCAAACCTGGGTAAACATTGTGTCCCTTGCTTCCTGTTACCATCAGCTAAAGACGCATAGATTGGGACCCCCTACCCGAGATCCGCCGGTTTTGACACCGACATTGGTGCTTTCATTGAGAGTTCCTATGTGTCGTCGATTCGAGGCTTGATGGCACCTTTAATCGTCAACAAAACGGTCCAGGGAGAGACTTTCCTCCCCAGACAGATCTTTGTGTTCGGCGGCTTTGCACTGCGGGCCAATTCGCTTGGCCATCTGGAGCACATCGATAGCTACGCCCCCAGCCATCAGGTCAGGTTCGGAAATCTAAACTACACGGCCGTTGTCCGTGGAGACTTGATCTTCGATGGAATCTGGCATGTGCCAGGAGCACCGAACAGTCGCGATGAGCACGACCTAGGCCTACTGTTGGACAATGCTCGGGATATCACCCCTGCAGGGCCCCGGACCTAAATCCGGAGCAGACTGTGTGGCCCAAGGACGGGTAGATGGACCCCGCTCCGCAGGCCGCACACTCATTGGCGGTAGAGCCGAACCCAGGCCTCACCCCTAGAGACGCATGTGATTTCGTACCCCCAGACTAGTATCCGGTTGTAGGTTCCAGTCTGCGCGCTCCTGAGCCCATCGAGCCTGGCTGGGCTCCAGTTATGGAGTTCACCGCTGCGGACATCTTCCAGCACTCGCCCTTTGGCGACATGTTGTACTCATTAAAGTCTATGTCTCTGTCAGGAGGCTCTGGGCCGAACTATGTCCGACTGTAGTGGGAAGCAGGCAACGAAGGAATTCACTGCCCGCCCACCACCCACTTCATTGCCACGGTCGATGAGTTAACCGACGTGCTTGACTTCGACTTCGAAGACATCAACGGTATGGATGACGACGCAGGAGAAGTATGTGGGCGGTGGACAACCACCTCTTCATATGATATATATATGGTGGACACTCTGAAAGAAACCAATGGCGATGAGGCAATGGAGGATAACCCCTCCAAGAAGAAGGCAAAGCATGGGCGTCACCAGCGCCGCTCCAAGCCCCGCCACGGCAATATCGGCACCGGAAACGAAAACAATCTGGATGGTGCCGAAGATGAAGACAATCTCGATCAGCCCGCCTTCGAGCAGGCTGAGCAGGAAGATGGGCAGGACAGCCCAGATGAACAAGCAACGGATGGGTATCCGGAGGAGGACAACTACATGCCCCCCTCCGAAGACGAGATTAGCCTCAGCGACGACGAGTTCGGCGTGCCTGAGGACCCCGCGGAGCAGGAGCGCTTTAAGCGCCGGCTTATTGCCACTATGAGGAGCCTGAAAAAGAAGCAGCAGCAGCTTCAAGCTGATCAAGACCTGCTCACAGACAGATGGACAGAAGTCCTGGCAGCCGAGGAATATGGACTCGAGCGCCACACGGCTGACCGGCCGCCTTGAGGTCGGGATAAAATGGCATATCAGCCCGAATACCAGCACGCACCCCCGTGCCAGTTTACTACGGCCCGGGGCAATGCTTAGGACCTGCGCGATAGATTGGACATCACCGCATGACAACCAAGATCGATCTACGGATCACGCGGGCGCACTGCAGCACATAAGGATGACCGTTATACCAGATACACTAATAGTAAATCCGGCCGGGCCGAACACAACCAGCCAGACCTAGCCGGACTGCGTCGCAACATAGCCCGGCACAGAGGCGCCGCACACCCCCTCTGCTTCACCGATGAAGTGATGGATCATGAATTCCCAGAAGGATTCAAACCCGTAAACATCGAATCATACGATGGCACAACAGACCCCACGGTATGGATTGAAGATTTCCTTCTCCACATCCACATGGCCCGCGAAGACGATCTACGTGCCATCAAGTATCTTCCCCTTAAGCTCAAAGGACCTGCCCGGCACTGGCTAAACAGCCTGCCCGCAAATTCCATTGGCAGTTGGGAAAACCTGGAAGACGCATTCCTTGACAACTTCCAAGGCACATATGTGCGACCTCAGGACGCCGATGACTTGAGCCACATTACTCAACAGCCCGGAGAATCAGCCAGGAAATTCTAGACTCGGTTCCTAACTAAAAAGAACCAAATAGTTGACTGTACGGACGCCGAAGCCCTGGCGGCCTTCTAGCATAATATCCGCGACGAGTGGCTCGTCTGACACCTCGGCCAGGAGAAACCCAAGTCCATGGCAGCTCTCACGACACTAATGACCCGCTTTTGTGCGTGCGAGGACAGCTGGTTGGCTCGCAGTAGCACTACGCCACATTCTGGCACTTCAGACGTCCATGACAATAATGGCAAGCTATGGCGCAATAGACATAAGCGACGGAACAACGGCGACAACACCAAAGACACGGCAGTCAACGCCGGATTCAGCGGATCCAAATCCGGTCAGCGAAAGAAGTCGTTCAAAAGAAACAATCAGGGACCGTCCAGTCTAGACCGTATACTGGAGCACTCGTGCCAAATTCATGGCACCCAGGACAAGCCAGCCAACCACACCAACAGAGACTGCTGGGTATTTAAATAGGCCGGCAAAATAAACGCCGAAAACAAGGACAAGGGGCTGCACAGCGATGATGACGAGGAGCCCTGGCGTCCGAACACGGGGGGACAGAAGAAATTTCGCCCCCAGGTGAAAACGGTCAACATGATCTATGCCACTCACATCCCCAAGCAGGAACGGAAGCGAGCACTACGGGATGTCTACGTGCTGGAGCCAGTCGTCCCCAAATTCAACCCATGGTCAGCTTGTCTGATCACCTTTGATCGTAGGGATCATCCTACTAGCATCCGTCACGGCGGCTCAGCCGCATTGGTCTTAGACCCAATCATCGATGGATTCCACCTCATGCGAGTCCTTATGGACGGCGGCAGCGGCCTAAACCTGCTTTACCAGGACACAGTGCGCAAAATGGGCATCGATCCTTCAAGGATCAAGCCCACCAAAACCACCTTTAAAGGTGTAATTCCTGGAGTAGAGGCCCATTGTACGGGCTCTATAACATTGGAAGTGGTCTTCGGATCTCCGGATTACTTCCGAAGCGAGGAGTTAATCTTTGATATCGTCCCTTTCTGCAGTGGTTACCACGCACTGCTCGGACGAACCGCATTCACTAGATTCAATGCGGTACCATACTATGCATACCTCAAGCTCAAGATGCCAGGCCCGCGCAGGGTCATAACAGTCAACGGAAACATGGACCGCTCTCTCCGTACAGAAGAGCATACTGCAGCCCTCGCGACAGAAGTACAATGCAGCCTCCTCCGGCAAACCACCAATCTGGCGACGACAACCTCAAGCACCGTCAAGCGAGTTCGGAGCACCGCGCAATAGGATCACCAGGCACGCCAAGAGCGCGACTAGCAGTCCGGCCTCCGCTCAGATCCCATCAAAGCAGCATTCGTGTCACGCGTACACAATTACGCACTCAAAATACCATGGGCACAGGCGGAGGCGCAGTAGTGGCTCGGTCAACAGTGCGGTATCACCGCAACATACCTTCATAACCTTTCCTTTTACCTTTCAGGACATTGCTTTAGTGCAGCTTCTCCAGCCGGATTGTCGGACTTACATAGGAGAGAAAACTAAGGAGGCAACAGGCTTTGCCTACAGAAGGAAATACCCAGGTGGAATCTATTTACGATCGTTATACCTGTTTTATCTATCTGTATGTAGCTTGCCCCTGGATAGGATATGTCAAATAATCCTATTTATCTCCACTTAATGCATTCATTGTAAACATACGCTTAAACGTATTATTCATCAAGGGAGACCATATATAGCATCAGCTTATTATTCTTATTTGAGTATTTCTTCTTACAAATGTTTATTTGATATTGCATCCGTACACCTTGGTACGTTCAAGTTTGCCAGGGGCTTCTTATGGTGCCCCATAATACGGCAAGACAAGTCCGAACACTTTCCACAGTGCGGCACCCCGAACTTATAGCACTATATGCATCAGCTCCGAATCATGTCTTGGGTCTACAGTTGGGTTAGCCCGGCTCCATTGTTTTGGTGCCTTACGTTCTGTTATATCAACTAAGGTAGCGCAGGGAGAACTACTGAGATTGTGTCTCGGTTCTTCCGGACGAGCACCTCAGTAGAGAAAGCCGAAAACTGACCGACATGATGAGGCGAGAGCTGGTCGCTGTTCAAGAGGTCTTCAAATCCTTAAAGAATTTTCCGCTTTAGGCGATAAATCGGCTTCGTCCGATCTAGGCGTATATAGCGCCCCAATTCGGCCTTACGGATTCTAGGGGCTTCGCCGAAATTTAAAATTGTAGACTTCTATGGCTAAGTGAAGGTTATAAAGCCGCATAGTCCGATTGCCTTGTTCGCGGCGCCGGACACCTCCTTAAGGGACCAAACATTTGGATAAAGAGTGTCCGGTTTTCCACGAACACCCCAGTACTAGTTACGTGGGGACGGAAGCCGACGACTGGCCTACTTTCAGTATTTTATAAACAGCCGCACAGAAGGTAATATTTTAAATAAAAAAAGCGCTACATAGCGCAAGTAACTTCGCCTTTATATTACAAACATGACAGAAGTGAATTCATTCTAAAATGGTGTCCTTGGTACATTCATCGGCCACGAGGCGAGCGCCCTTCATAACGCCATTGTAATACTTCTCCGGATAGCGATGCGCCTTGCCCTCCGGCGGCCCGTCCTTCACCAGCTTCTCCGCATCCAGCTTGACCCAATGCACCTTCGCACGGGCAAAGGCCCCGCGGGCACCCTCAATGCAAATGGATCGCTTGACGACTTTGAGTCGCGGACATGCATTCACCATCCGCTTGATCAGACCGAAGTAGCTGGTGGGCAGGAGCTCACCGGGCCACATCATGAAATCCTTCATAGCCACTTCGGTCATCCTGTGGAGTTCGACCAACTGCTTCAGTTGGTCACTCAGAGGCGTTGGATGTTCGGCCCCAGCATACTGGACCAGAATAGCTTATCCATTGAGCTCCCCTCCTGGGCACGGTAGAACTCCGCGGCATCTGATACGATGCGTGGCAGATCTGCGAATGCCCCTGGAGAGCTCCGGAATCGGGTAAGTAAAAGAAATGCCTCCTCCACATGTTTGCTTTGCATAAAGAATTTCTTACCCGCCGCTATCTTTTCGGCCTCCTAGATTTCCTGTTTTGCCTTCTCGGCTTCGGCCTGGCGTCTTTTATACTTGCACGGGCCTTCGCAAGCTCGGCCTCTTTCGCCTTAAGCTCATGCTCCACAGACTCGAACTTTTTGCCGAGCTCCTGGAGCTCTTGTTGTACCTCGCCCACTCTAGCATCTTGTTTTTCGCACTCCTTGCGTTCCAAGGCCGCCTTGTGTTCGGCCTCGCACGACGCTTTCTTTAGAGACGCCACTTCGGTGGTGGCCCCTGTTACAAATTCACGACGCTTCATCGTTAGAATGACCAATTTTATCTATCCTTCATTACATGAGAGAGGGGAATCATTCACCTTTGTTCTCTTCAAGTTGCCTCCTCGTAAGGTCGAGCTCTCCCTGCGCCTGCTCCAGGTCCTGTTTTAATCCGGCGATCTCGGTCGTACGGACAGCAGCGGCAAGCAGCACAGCCTGTTTATTCACATTCAAACTTATTGTTCGACTCCTACGGATTATAATTGACCCTCCGTTTGGTCTTTCTTTCCGAACACCAAACAGAGTATCAGGCGCTACTACCTATCGGGTGGTAATTTCACACATTTTTATTACTTACCTCAAAGCCTGTTAGTAGGCTAGTGCAAGCTTCGGTTAGTCCGCTCTTGGCGGACAAAACCTTCTGAATCACCGCACTCATAAGAGTACGGTGCTCTTCATCCATGGAAGCGCCTCGAAGCACTTCCAGCAGACAATCCGCCGCCTCGGGCGTAGCGGAAGTCCTCAGCACAGACGGCTCGCCCTCCTTAACGAGGGGCTGCCCGCCTGAGTCCGGAACCACGGGAGGTTCCGGAACAGTGTTCGGCTGAGAGTCCGGCTTACTGCGGCTCTCATCAATACGATCCGTGGGGATCTTGAACCCCGCGTGTCCAACGTATGGAATGTCGCCTTGGGGCGCCTCCAGATCCACCTCCCCTCGCTCTGGGAGCCTTTGGGACAACACCTCTGTGTCATCCGCAGGCTGAGTTCTTGTCAGGACCCCGACTCGATGTCACATCGATCTAGCTGGTAACACCTCATATCACTTTGCGGCCTCACGCACGGTATCCCCACGGGTGTCATCTTACCTTTTCCCGGGACCGTTTGCGCCTTTTGGCTCGCGTATATGAAAGTGTCGCTAGCATCCATATGATAAAGAGCCCGGGCTGACATGACTAGTCGTAAACCCAAAGTGGCACAGACTTACAGGGACAGGCATCCATGACCCAGCTTCGAACGTGTCGGTCATCAGCAAGTGGGTCCGGGCTGTAGCACTGGGCTAGCAGGACTCCGGTAAACCGGGCTGTAGCGGGCTAACAGGACTCCGGTACTCAAAGCGTGACATTTCCCCGAAGGGACAGACACAGGAACGAAGAAGGACACATGCCGGCCAGCCTAAGTGTTCCAGAGCAGTAGCAAGCTACCATGGCTCAGCGGTAACACTAGGAGACATTTCCCGGTAAGAGAGGCTACTAAAGATAAACAACTAGATAGCCAGATCCCACACATACCAAGCATTTCAATCATACACACAATATGCTCGATATGTGCAAATACAACGAAGCATCACAACATGACTTTATGACACAAGTACTTTATTTAAGGCTCAGTGAGCCATACATAACATACACACAAAGGTACGGGTCTCACGACCCAACATACAAGTCATACAATCATACAAGCCAGCAGCGGAAGTAACTTGTCTGAGTACAGACAACTAGTAAAATAAAAGAGGCTTGGAAAGCCTCTGGCTATACTATGTGGTCCTTCACAAGCTCAGGGTCACCACCTGGGTCTTTAGCCTACTCGTTGATGTCAACGTCTACATAGAACCCATCAGAAGGGGTTGCAGCGTCTTCTGTAAAAATGTAGATTATAGCAACATGAGTACAAAGGTACTCAGCAAGACTTACATCAGATCCTACATACATGCATAGTATCAAGAAGGGTTGGTGGAGTTATTGCAGCAAGCCAGCTTTGACTCTTGGCTAGGCTATCCTACGATACTTCAACTTGAAATAGTTTTGCGCACACGAGTCCACTATTCACCACTTCAATACACTACCGAGGATCCACCTCCGTCCTCCTACGGAGGAGCCATCCTCGGCACTCACACTTATCTTGAGGCTTTTAGTAGTTTCCATTTACTTGTCTATGAACTGTATAGGCAACCAAGTAGTCCTGTTAACCCTGCAGGGGGTACTTCTTCATACACGCTCCCACCACTTACCGTCGTTTACACGACATGTACTCGGCAACCTTCAAGCGGAAGCCCAACGTGGGTGTCGGCCACGACCTACCTAATCACCTAAGCCTCCAGTCCAGGTTTATCGCCTATTCAGGTTCCATCCGCAGGGAGTCCGGCCGAGGTTTCCCATACGGCCCCGAACGATGTGAACAGGGTTCCCGAGATACCTAACGGGTATTCGGTACACCCGGCCACGTACCTACCGCATCACAGCCCACCCCTACGGTCAGCGCTGTCCACGGCCTCCAGTAGGCTACAAACACCAGAAACTACTTGCAACTCCTGGACGGAGAACTAGGGTGAATAACAAGTCGAGAGGGTCCATTGGTTTCGGGCCCAATGCATGGTAGTAGCTGATTCTTAAATCACACATACAGATCTCAGTGCTTAAGGTCGGCTTCAATGAAACAACCCACCATGTACTCCTACATGGCCTCTCATCGATACCTTTACCAAAACGTGTTCACCACACCACTCTCATTACCGTCATAATCATTTCACTCTAGCCCATCACCCAGATGAACCAGACCTGACACGACTCTAAGCATAGCAGGCATAGCAAGGTAGGAACAACACATACATATGGCTCAATCAACTCCTACACATGCTAGTGGGTTTCATCTAGTTACTGTGGCAATGACAGGTCATGCAGAGGAAATGGGTTCAACTACCGTAGCACACAACAGTTTGAATCGCGTTGTCTTAATGCAGTAAAAGAGAGCAGGAGCGAGAACATGGGATTGTATCGATATGATCAAATGGTTGGTTGCTTGCCTGATGGTTCGATGCACGGATACGGTTCTTCGTTAGGGTAGTCACGGTACTCCTCGGGGACAGATCCTGTCGTAAAGGATAACGATACACAGGCATCACCAAACAATGTGCAACAATATGATGCATGCATGAAACATGGCAATATGAGTGTGTTGGGCTAATGCAACTAAAGCCAGAAGGGTTTGAACAAATTTGAATCAAAGATTCAAATTTCAATTTCAAATATGGCCTTTTAAAGTGCTTTTCTTTGTTCTGATTAAAACATCCATTTAACTTGTTGGATCATGCATGAAAATAGTACAGATGGATAGATTGGATTTTTCTGATCATTTTTCATATATAATTTGTCCAATTTGGAGTTACAGAATAAAAGTTATGAATTTTTGAAGTTTAATTAATATTCTGGAATTTCCTGATTTAATTTAAATCCAGAAATTTCATTTACTGCGTCAGCCTGACGTCACAGTGACATCAGCAGGTCAACAGGGCTGGCTCGGGTCAAACCTGACGTGTGGGGTCCACACGTCAGTGACACAGGGGCTAATCCCGTGTTGACCCGGGCTGGTTAGCTTTGACTAAGCCCTGGGGCCCACTTGTCAGCGTCAGTAGGTGGTGGTTTAGTGGCTAATTAACTAGGCCATGTCAGCTCGCCGGAGTTCTGGCCGGCGGCGACCATCAGTGCGGCGGCGATAGTGGTTTTGGTCGTTTCGGCCACCAAATGAACCGCGGAGGCCACCGGAGTGAAGCTGAGGACGACCCGCGGCTCTTGGCGGAGTCCGTTGGGGTCGGGGTGGCCGGAGTCGACGGCGGCGAGCTCGGCTGCGGTGGCCGGGGTTCGGTCGTGCACGGGAACGGTGTTGCAGAGTGTTAGGGGGGGTGTTGGAGCGTGCTACGTGCTCCTAGTGAGATGTGGAGCACGATGGCGTGCTCGGTTGGGCGCTACGGCGATCGTGGCCACGACGGCGACATCGCCGGCGGCGTGAAGCTTTCGGCCGCGGTGGGGCTAGGGCCTAGGGGTCGGGAGAGAGCAGGGGAGAAGGGGGAAACGGTGGCGTAGCTCACCGCGGTTGCAGTGGGCGTCGAAGCGGGCTCGGGGACGCGTCGGAGACGACGAATTTGACGGCGACGGTGGTCGGAGTCCGAAGAGGGGAACGGCGACGTGGCGGCGATGCAGGGCTTCCGGGGACCCGTGGAGCGGTGGGGAGGAAGAAGGAGTCGAGGCGGAGCTTCTGAGCTGGTCGGGGAAGCGAGGGGTGGTCGGAGACGGTGGCTAAGGCGAACGGCGGCGACGGTGAGCTTCGGCCGTGAGAGAGAGAGAGTGAGGGAGAGCCGGGGGAGAGTGAATGAGGTGTCGGCGAGGTCGGGGCGACGACCCGAAGACGATCCACGCGGCGCAACGGCGACCAGGGCGATGCAGAGAGGCTGGGTGGTGCGTGGCGAGCTCGGGCGCGCCATGCTCACCTCCCTGCCTGCTCTGGCGAGGGGAAGCAGCTGGCTGGCACGGGCCAGCACAGTGCTGGGCCGGCTGGGCTGGGCCGCACAGGTAAGTCTTCCCCTTTCTTTATTTTCTGTTTTTATTTAATATAACTGTGACTTTGTTGAATTAAATAAAATACCTAGGCAACTCCAAAAATCACCAAACTACTCCTGGTCCATAGTTGGATTATTTCCAACATGAAACATTTTAGTTTGGAGATATTTGAGCATTTAAATATTTTATATAATTTTAAATGCCCAAATTCAAATAGTTATGATTTAATTCAAAACCCTAGGATGGCCTAGGAAAATGTGCACCACTTTTGGCAGAGGTTCTGAACCAAGGCAAAAATGATGGACATTTTAGAAGGGCATTTCAGGTTCATTGAAAAATTATTTTAGTAAACCCTAGTTGGTTTCAGAGGGGACTGGGGGTTCTGTCATCCCCATTTCAAGTTTCTGATGAATGAGTAAACATGATGCAACACTCTAATGCATAACTAGCTAGGGTGGGACAACTCACCCCCACTCAAAAGAATCTCGTCCCGAGATTTGGGTTCCTCCGGGAAGAAGGCGGGATATTCAAGTCGAAGACGATCCTCCCTTTCCCAGGTTGCTTCATCTTCAGAATGGTGCGACCATTGAACCTTGAGAAACTTGATATTATGACGTCGCGTGGTACGTTCGGCTTGATCGAGGATACGAATGGGGTACTCTCGATAGGTAAGATTATCTTGGAGATCAAGCGTTTCGTGGTCCACTTCACGGATAGGATCCGAGAAGCAACGCCTGAGTTGAGAAATGTGGAAGACATCGTGAACTCTGGAGAGGTGCGGAGGTAGTTCCAATTGGTAGGCAACTTCTCCTCGTTTGGCAAGAATGCGAAAAGGTCCAATGTAACGAGGAGCCAATTTGCCTTTGATACCGAAACGATGGGTTCCCTTCAGAGGGGTGATACGAAGATAAGCCTTCTCGTCAACCTCGAAAGTCATAGCCTTATGTTTTCGGTCATATTGACTCTTTTGACGAGATTGGGCTGTTTTCAACTTTTCACGAACGATACGAACTTGTTCTTCTGCTTCCTGAATCATATCCGGGCCAAAGAATTGTCTTTCCCCGGTCTCTGACCAGTTAAGGGGTGTTCGACATCGCCGTCCATAGAGGACTTAAAAAGGGGCTTTACCCAAGCTGGATTGATAGCTGTTGTTGTAAGCGAATTCGGCAAATGGAAGGCACTTCTCCCAGTCCATTCCGAACGAGATAACAGAGGCTCGAAGCATGTCTTCTAGAATCTGATTGACGCGTTCCACTTGACCACTTGACTGAGGGTGGAAAGCGGTGCTAAAGGAGAGACGGGTTCCCATAGCATTTTGGAAACTTTCCCAAAATCGAGAGGTGAAAAGACTTCCTCGATCCGAATTGATTTCCAAAGGGACACCATGAAGAGACACTATTCGGGAGATGTATAAGTCTGCCAGCTGACTAGCGGTTATACTCTCACGAACAGGTAAGAAATGAGCTACTTTGGAAAGACGATCGACCACAACGAAAATAGCATTATTCCCTCTTTTAGTCCTGGGAAAACCGGTAATGAAATCCATACCAATTTTATCCCATTTCCATTCAGGAATAGCTAATGGTTGAAGGGTGCCAGCAGGCCGTTGATGCTCTGCTTTTACACGACGACAGACGTCGCAATTAGCAATATACTGAGCGATTTCTCTCTTCATCCTAGTCCACCAGAACCTCTGGCGTAGGTCCTGATACATTTTTGTGCTACCGGGGTGAATGGTGAGAGGAGATTCATGAGCTTCCTTAAGGATTAATCGCCTTAGGTTGCGCACTTTGGGAACTACTAGTCGATTCCCGAAGTATACGACTCCTTGATCATTAACGGAGAAACAATTCGCAATTCCTTTCTGAATGTTTCTCTTGATGCGGGAGATTCCCGGATCTACCTTCTGTGCGTTGATAATTTGATCCGTAAGGGTAGGTTTTGCCACCAAGGTGGAGAGAAAACCTTGAGGTACAATGTGAAGGTTAAGCTTCCGAAATTCCTCATGGAGAAGCGGTTGACTTTGTTGTAACATCAGGTTGTTACAATAAGATTTACGACTTAGCGCATCAGCCATGACGTTGGCTTTCCCTGGGGAATAGGTTATCCCTAAGTCGAAGTCTGTGATCAATTCAACCCAACGTCTCTGCCTGAGATTCAAATCCGGTTGGGTGAAAATATACTTCAGACTTTGGTGATCAGTGAATATTTCGCAACGATTACCGAGGAGATAATGTCGCCAGGTCTTAAGTGCATAGACTACGGCTGCAAGCTCTAGGTCATGAGTGGGATAATTCTCCTCATGTGGGTGCAATTGCCGTGAAGCGTAAGCAATTACGTGTCGATCTTGCATGAGAATGCAACCTAGTCCTTGTCGCGAGGCGTCGCAGTAGATAACAAAGTCCTTGGAGAAGTCTGGCGGTACCAGTACGGGAGCAGAGGTCAGGCGTCTTTTCAGTTCCTGAAAGCTGTGCTCACATTGTGGAGTCCATTCGAACTTCTTATCTTTCTTGAGGAGTTCAGTTAGAGGTTTAGCAACCTTGGAGAAGTTCTCGACAAAGCGACGGCAATAGCTTGCTAAGCCTAGAAAACTCCGAACTTGCTTGACTGATTCGGGCGGAGTCCAATCAAGGACGGCTTGAACTTGCTCAGGGTTAACAGCAATACCTTTACCAGATATTACATGACCCAGATAGGTCACTTCTGACAACCAGAATTCACATTTAGAGAATTTGGCATAAAGGCGATGCTCTCGAAGTTTCTTCAACACTAGCCTTAGATGTTCGGCATGTTCTTCCTCGTTCTTGGAGTAGATGAGTATATCATCGAGATAAACCACGACGAATTTATCCAAATACTCCATGAAGATTGAGTTCATTAACCGAGAAAAGGTGGCTGGAGCGTTGGTTAATCCGAAGGACATAACGGTGTACTCGTATTGGCCATAGCGAGTAACAAAGGCCGTTTTAGGAATGTCCCCGTTTCTGATTTTGATTTGATGGTAGCCCAACCTCAAATCCATCTTGGAGAAGACTGAGGATCCAGCGAGCTGATCATACAGGTCGGTGATCCTGGGAAGTGGATATTTGTTCTTGATTGTGACCAAATTGACAGGTCGGTAATCTACAACCATCCGGTCCGTACCATCCTTTTTCTTAACGAATAGGACGGGGCAAGCCCACGGAGATGAACTAGGGCGGATGAAACCCTTTTTCAAGGATTCATCGAGTTGTTTCATAAGCTCGGCTAGTTCTAGGGGTGCCATCTTATAGGGTCTTCTAGCAATCGGAACGGTTCCTGGAATGAGATCTATTACGAACTCAACATCCCTGTCAGGTGGAACACCTGGCAATTCCTCTGGAAAGACATCCGGGAAGTCACGGACTACCGGAACGTCCTCAAGGTCTGGCAAAGGGCTGGCGTTAAGAGAATATAATTGTCGCTTGGCTATTCGGGTCAAGACATTGACTATCTTCCCCGAAGGATGGGTGAGTTGAACAGTCCTAGAGAAGCAATCAATTTTGACTTGATGAGCTGACATCCAGTCCATACCCAAAATGATATTAATATCCGAAGATTTAAGGGCTATCAAGGATGCAAGGAAAACAAGTCTGTCGACTTGGATCTCATTTCCATAACTTACCCTAGAGGTCTGCCATCTAGACCCAGGGGTAGAGATTTCCATAGTGGATGGCAAGTCACAGAATGCAACGTTATGCAAACGGGCATAACTTTCAGATATAAAAGAATGAGAGGCTCCTGTATCGAAAAGAACGGATGCCGGGTGGCAATTAACAAGAAGCGTACCGGGAACGACGTTGGGGTCCTCTTGAGCTTCTTCGGCAGAGATACAGTTGACATGGCCACGTGAAGCGGTGACCGGTTTGGCATGGAACACCTTCCCTGTCGGCTTGCCACGGCCAACAGCTTTAGCAGATTGATTGGGGTTGGTCTGGGGACACTCGCGCATATAATGACCAGATTCCCCACACTTGAAACAAGTCACGGAACTGGTACGTGGAGGAGCATTATTGGATGGACCCCCATAGGGCTTGGCCGGTGCAGACTGTTGAACAGGGCGAGGCGCCTGGAAAGATGGCCTCGGTGTGAACCTGGATGGCAGGGCGGTATTGGGTACCCACACGCGGCGTTTCTGAGGACCAGCACCGGATGAGGAACCCATATCACGTCCATGCTTGCGTGTTGCATCATAATCAGTCTGACCAGTTTCAGCACTGATGGCTTTGTTGACAAGTTTCGAAAAAGATGTGCACTCATGCAGACGGAGGTCGCGGCGAAGCTCAGGGCTAAGGCCCTTTCGGAACCTTGCTTGCTTCTTGGCGTCAGTAGAAACTTCCTCAGTTGCATATCGTGCGAGATTACCAAACTCTCTGCTATAGGCATCCACAGAAAGTCGGCCTTGGGTGAAACTGCAAAATTCTTCACGTTTACGGTCCATGAGACCCTCCGGAATGTGATGTTCACGGAAAGCCTCACTGAACTCAGCCCAAGTGGTGACATGGCCCGCTGGGCGCATGGCTCCATAATTCTCCCACCATAGACTGGCGGGGCCTTCAAGATGATATGCAGCGAAGGTGACCTTGTCAGCCTCCGCTACCAACGCAGAACGCAGCTTGTGAGAGATACTGCGAAGCCAGTCATCAGCGTCGAGAGGCTCGACGGAGTGGTGGAACGTGGGTGGATGCAATTTGATAAAATCACTGAGTGACACCACGTTAGCCCTCTGATGGTGTGCTGTATTCTGTTCTATACGCTCCAACAAACGGTTTGTCTCCCGCTTGTTTCTCTCAGCTTCCATCATCACCTCGGCTAGTGAAGGAGGATGAGGCAGATTTTCATTCCTGGCTTCACTGCCTTCGGCCTGCTCTTGGGAAGCAGGATTAGCGCGCGTGTTGACCATCCTAGGTAGACAAGACAATGATTTAGTCAGGATGGTAAAATTCCGACATAGGATACATAAGGTAAGGAATAACTCGAAATGCAAGATGATCATCCGTATGACATGGTAGATACAGAAACTGCTTCTTTATTCCATCATCATGCACACCATACAAGGTTTAGTACAAGACCAAACAAAGTACTATTATGGTGAGAAAAGGATTACATCTCGTCAGAGGCATTCCAAGCTCCTATACATTATTTTCTACACCTCCGGAAAGAGTACAAACTAGGACATATCCCACGAGTCACGCGGAACGATAGATGACACAGCTAGTGCGAACTAGTGATGCTACCCCTAACTCAGACCGATCCGTAGTAGTCCTCATAAAAGTCACCTCCATAGCCTGGAAGCTCAACATGTTCATCCGGAAACAGACGATCTCGCGGAGCTTGTGGACCATAGGGGCTAGGATGAGGCCTTGGACCAACAAACGGTGGCCTGCGGGGACCGTGAGGTGGGGTGATGCCTCCTACATCACGCCAAACCATCACGTCCGGCAGAGCAGATCTCACAGGATAGAGATCGCGCATATCCGAATATCCAGCTTGCACCGCCGGTGCGAACCGAGTCAAAGTGGCCCAGTGATCGGCACGGGTATTGAAGAGCTCTAACCTTAAGGCCCGATTTTCACGGTCCTTATCCTCGAGCATCTCAGCAGTGGTGCGAGTCCGTGAATCCTCCTGAGTGGAGTCAGCATAAATAGCTTGGAGATATCCTTGTGCTCCCGGAAGTGATCCTGGCATATACCGGAAGTCAGAGTCCCGAAATAAACCAGATCTGACTCGCATAATGGTCATCATAGAGTAGGCGGCATCCTGCACAGCCATCTCGATAGTAACCCCGAGTCCATAGGAGTAGTGAAGAGGCTCAGTGGATCCAGGATAAGATGGAAATATCCTGACAGTGCAGAGATACTGGCTTTGATTAAAATCTCGGAATTGCTCTTCGACCGTGTACTCAGGATACCAGCGGTATCCAGCCTCAGTCATTACCCTGACCAACTTAGCAGTATGGCCGGGTACATCTAGGCATCGAGTTAGGCGAACCACTTGATTGAGGTCGCGAGTGGCCATCTGAAAGCATAATCATAATGCAAGGCATTAGAATTTCTAGCAAAATTTCGGCAGCATAACAGCTGTAAATGCTCAAAAAGGATATTGAGACATTTGACAAAGGATTTCGTACACACCCAACATCATCATATCAAAGTTCTGGAACCATTCTAACAACATAATGTGGTAGTAGAACTGAACTAGGCTTGTAACCATCAAACTTATAAGGTACTACTGATTAGTAACACGTGATCCTGATAGAGAGAGTAGATCCTAATTCCTTAACCCCCGGTGGAAGAATGGACTGACTCAGATCAGAAAGTCATAAGGTATAAGGAGTAAAAAGAGCCTTACGTTCCAACCCACAAACAATTCCCCTACATATAACTAAAGAATTTCTAGACTAAACATCGACCAGTTTGGCTTGGAGAACCTACAGGCAGTCCTGCTCTGATGCCAACACTGTCAGGACCCCGACTCGATGTCACATCGATCTAGCTGGTAACACCTCATATCACTTTGCGGCCTCACGCACGGTATCCCCACGGGTGTCGTCTTACCTTTTCCCGGGACCGTTTGCGCCTTTTGGCTCGCGTATATGAAAGTGTCGCTAGCATCCATATGATAAAGAGCCCGGGCTGACATGACTAGTCGTAAACCCAAAGTGGCACAGACTTACAGGGACAGGCATCCATGACCCAGCTTCGAACGTGTCGGTCATCAGCAAGTGGGTCCGGGCTGTAGCACTGGGCTAGCAGGACTCCGGTAAACCGGGCTGTAGCGGGCTAACAGGACTCCGGTACTCAAAGCGTGACATTTCCCCGAAGGGACAGACACAGGAACGAAGAAGGACACATGCCGGCCAGCCTAAGTGTTCCAGAGCAGTAGCAAGCTACCATGGCTCAGCGGTAACACTAGGAGACATTTCCCGGTAAGAGAGGCTACTAAAGATAAACAACTAGATAGCCAGATCCCACACATACCAAGCATTTCAATCATACACACAATATGCTCGATATGTGCAAATACAACGAAGCATCACAACATGACTTTATGACACAAGTACTTTATTTAAGGCTCAGTGAGCCATACATAACATACACACAAAGGTACGGGTCTCACGACCCAACATACAAGTCATACAATCATACAAGCCAGCAGCGGAAGTAACTTGTCTGAGTACAGACAACTAGTAAAATAAAAGAGGCTTGGAAAGCCTCTGGCTATACTATGTGGTCCTTCACAAGCTCAGGGTCACCACCTGGGTCTTTAGCCTACTCGTTGATGTCAACGTCTACATAGAACCCATCAGAAGGGGTTGCAGCGTCTTCTGTAAAAATGTAGATTATAGCAACATGAGTACAAAGGTACTCAGCAAGACTTACATCAGATCCTACATACATGCATAGTATCAAGAAGGGTTGGTGGAGTTATTGCAGCAAGCCAGCTTTGACTCTTGGCTAGGCTATCCTACGATACTTCAACTTGAAATAGTTTTGCGCACACGAGTCCACTATTCACCACTTCAATACACTACCAAAGATCCACCTCCGTCCTCCTACGGAGGAGCCATCCTCGGCACTCACACTTATCTTGAGGCTTTTAGTAGTTTCCATTTACTTGTCTATGAACTGTATAGGCAACCAAGTAGTCCTTTACCGCGGACGCGGCTATTCGAATAGATCATGTTAACCCTGCAGGGGGTACTTCTTCATACACGCTCTCACCACTTACCGTCGTTTACACGACATGTACTCGGCAACCTTCAAGCGGAAGCCCAACGTGGGTGTCGGCCACGACCTACCTAATCACCTAAGCCTCCAGTCCAGGTTTATCGCCTATTCAGGTTCCATCCGCAGGGAGTCCGGCCGAGGTTTCCCATACGGCCCCGAACGATGTGAACAGGGTTCCCGAGATACCTAACGGGTATTCGGTACACCCGGCCACGTACCTACCGCATTACAGCCCACCCCTACGGTCAGCGCTGTCCACGGCCTCCAGTAGGCTACAAACACCAGAAACTACTTGCAACTCCTGGACGGAGAACTAGGGTGAATAAGAAGTCGAGAGGGTCCATTGGTTTCGGGCCCAATGCATGGTAGTAGCTGATTCTTAAATCACACATACAGATCTCAGTGCTTAAGGTCGGCTTCAATGAAACAACCCACCATGTACTCCTACATGGCCTCTCATCGATACCTTTACCAAATCGTGTTCACCACACCACTCTCATTACCGACATAATCATTTCACTCTAGCCCATCACCCAGATGAACCAGACCTGACACGACTCTAAGCATAGCAGGCATAGCAAGGTAGGAACAACACATACATATGGCTCAATCAACTCCTACACATGCTAGTGGGTTTCATCTAGTTACTGTGGCAATGACAGGTCATGCAGAGGAAATGGGTTCAACTACCGTAGCACACAGCAGTTTGAATCGCGTTGTCTTAATGCAGTAAAAGAGAGCAGGAGCGAGAACATAGGATTGTATCGATATGATCAAATGGTTGGTTGCTTGCCTGATGGTTCGATGCACGGATACGGTTCTTCGTTAGGGTAGTCACGGTACTCCTCGGGGACAGATCCTGTCGTAAAGGATAACGATACACAGGCATCACCAAACAATGTGCAACAATATGATGCATGCATGAAACATGGCAATATGAGTGTGTTGGGCTAATGCAACTAAAGCCAGAAGGGTTTGAACAAATTTGAGTCAAAGATTCAAATTTCAATTTCAAATATGGCCTTTTAAAGTGCTTTTCCTTGTTCTGATTAAAACATCCATTTAACTTGTTGGATCATGCATGAAAATAGTACAGATGGATAGATTGGATTTTTCTGATCATTTTTCATATATAATTTGTCCAATTTGGAGTTACAGAATAAAAGTTATGAATTTTTGAAGTTTAATTAATATTCTAGAATTTCCTGATTTAATTTAAATCCAGAAATATCATTTACTGCGTCAGCCTGACGTCACAGTGACATCAGCAGGTCAACAGGGCTGGCTCGGGTCAAACCTGACGTGTGGGGTCCACACGTCAGTGACACAGGGGCTAATCCCGTGTTGACCCGGGCTGGTTAGCTTTGACTAAGCCCTGGGGCCCACTTGTCAGCGTCAGTAGGTGGTGGTTTAGTGGCTAATTAACTAGGCCATGTCAGCTCGCCGGAGTTCTGGCCGGCGGCGACCATCAGTGCGGCGGCGATAGTGGTTTTGGTCGTTTCGGCCACCAAATGAACCGCGGAGGCCACCGGAGTGAAGCTGAGGACGACCCGCGGCTCTTGGCGGAGTCCGTTGGGGTCGGGGTGGCCGGAGTCAACGGCGGCGAGCTCGGCTGCGGCGGCCGGGGTTCGGTCGTGCGCGGGAACGGTGTTGCAGGGTGTTAGGGGGGGTGTTGGAGCGTGCTACGTGCTCCTAGTGAGATGTGGAGCACGATGGCGTGCTCGGTTGGGCGCTACGGCGATCGTGGCCACGACGGCGACATCACCGGCGGCGTGAAGCTTTCGGCCGCGGTGGGCTAGGGCCTAGGGGTCGGGAGAGAGCAGGGGAGAAGGGGGAAACGGTGGCGTAGCTCACCGCGGTTGCAGTGGGCGTCGAAGCGGGCTCGGGGACGCGTCGGAGACGACGAATTTGACGGCGACGGTGGTCGGAGTCCGAAGAGGGGAACGGCGACGTGGCGGCGATGCAGGGCTTCCGGGGACCCGTGGAGCGGTGGGGAGGAAGAAGGAGTCGAGGCGGAGCTTCTGAGCTGGTCGGGGAAGCGAGGGGTGGTCGGAGACGGTGGCTAAGGCGAACGGCGGCGACGGTGAGCTTCGGCCGTGAGAGAGAGAGAGTGAGGGAGAGCCGGGGGAGAGTGAATGGGGTGTCGGCGAGGTCGGGGCGACGACCAGAAGACGATCCACGCGGCGCAACGGCGACCAGGGCGATGCAGAGAGGCTGGGTGGTGCGTGGCGAGCTCGGGCGCGCCATGCTCACCTCCCTGCCTGCTCTGGCGAGGGGAAGCAGCTGGCTGGCACGGGCCAGCACAGTGCTGGGCCGGCTGGACTGGGTCGGTTGCTGGCTGGGCCGCACAGGTAAGTCTTCCCCTTTCTTTTCTGTTTTCTGTTTTTATTTAATATAACTGCAACTTTGTTGAATTAAATAAAATACCTAGGCAACTCCAAAATTCACCAAACTACTCCTGGTCCATAGTTGGATTATTTCCAACATGAAACATTTTAGTTTGGAGATATTTGAGCATTTAAATATTTTATATAATTTTAAATGCCCAAATTCAAATAGTTATGATTTAATTCAAAACCCTAGGATGGCCTAGGAAAATGTGCACCACTTTTGGCAGAGGTTCTGAACCAAGGCAAAAATGATGGGCATTTTAGAAGGGCATTTCAGGTTCATTGAAAAATTATTTTAGTAAACCCTAGTTGGTTTCAGAGGGGACTGGGGGTTCTGTCATCCCCATTTCAAGTTTCTGATGAATGAGTAAACATGATGCAACACTCTAATGCATAACTAGCTAGGGTGTGACAGTTCTAGTGGCCGTTGGAAGTGAGTTCATTGCCGACTCACTCAAGGAACCATACGATGAAGACACCTCGGGATGGACCCTGGCCGGACTAAATACAAGTTCGGTGTTATAACAAATCTATGAAGCAGAATTATGATAGAGTGCGGATACTTACGATTGCACTAGGGGCTTCTTCCTGGGAAACCACCCCTCCTTGCTATCGGCGGCGGTGGCGGAGTAGTCCGGAAGGGACACCTTTCCCTTCTTGGACATCCCAGCCTCCCCTCCGGGGCAGCCTTCCTCT
>NC_041393.1:624811367-624829136 GCF_002162155.2 Triticum dicoccoides | reverse complement strand
GAGTTTCTTCTTGTTTTCCCCCGCCTCCATGGGAGGAATCTGCCTCGTCGTCATCGGACGACGAGGGTTGACGGCCTTGCGCCGGGGGCCTCTCCTGGCCCCCTGGTCCGCCCTCTCAGGCCCCCCGTCCTCTCCGAATGGGGCGGCCTCCTCTTCTTCTTCTTCTTCTTCCTCCACTTCGGGGGAGGAGTGTGCCTCGTCATCTTCGAACGAGGCTTCCGGTGCGACCTTACGCCGAAGACCCTTCTGGATCCCCGGGGCCTTCTTTCCGGCCTTCTTCTCTGGCACCTTGTAGGGCGCCGGGACCAGCATCTCCGTCAGGAGAGCATCAGCCGGGTCTTCTGGCAGCGGAGCCGGACAGTCAATCTGCTCCGCTATCGCCACGTAATCTTGAACAAATATGCACAATTACTTGAGGCTCCCTCGTGAATATATTGGGAAGAACTGAATCCGGTGGTAGCCTGAAAACTCACCTGATTAGGAGGCCGCGTGGCGTGGAGCCCGCGGTCCTCGGATGTGGGAGGAGGTACTTCGTAGGCCTTGAACAACGCCTTCCACGCGTCTTCGTGCTTCATGCCATAGAGCTCTGAAGCGTCTGGTGTTCGGTTGGAACGAACTCCCACAGATTGAATGCTCGTCTTTGGCACGGCAGAATCTGGCGAACGAGCATGACCTGGATGACGTTGACAAGTTTGATGTTCTTGTCTTTCATGCTCTTTATACGGTTTTGGAGCCCGGTCAGCTTTGTAGATTCGCCCCAGGATAGGCCCTTCTTTTCCCAGGAGGTGAGCCGCATGGGGGTTCCGGATCGGAATTCGGGGGCCGCCGCCCAGTTGGCGTTGCGCGGCTCGGTGATGTAGAACCACCTCGACTGCCACCCCTTCATGGTTTCCGCAAAGGATCCGTCAAGCCAAGTGATGTTGGGCATCTTTCCCACCATGGCTCCTCCACACTCTGCTTGCTGGCCGCTCATGATCTTCGGCTTCACGCAGAAGATTTGCAGCCACAAGCCTAAATGAGGCTTGATGCGGAGGAAGGCCTCGCATACGACGATGAACGCCGAGATGTTGAGGACAACGTTCGGAGCTAGATCATGGAAATCTAGCCCGTAGTAGAACATGAGCCCGCGGACGAAGGGGTGAAGTGGAAACCCCAGTCCACGGACGAAGTGGGCGGAAAACACGACCCTCTCGTGGGGTCCCGGAGTTGGAGTGACCTGCCCGTCGTCTGGTAGCCGGTGCGCTATGTCTGCGGCCAAGTATCCGGCCGCCCAAAGATTCATGATGTGCTTCTCCATCACGGTGGAGGCCACCCACTTGCCTCCTGCTCCGGACATGTTTAGCTGTGCGGAGAAGACTTGGACTAGGACGCTGGAGCTCGGGGAGGTAAGGATGGGCAAAGGAGGAGGACGGCTTGGGTACAAATGAGGGTCCTTTATCCCTTTATAGAGGCGATGAAAGTGGTGCGCCTCCCCACTTGCCCATTAAAAATCGCTTACTTCCCAAGCGCCACGATTGATGGCACGGTGGGATTACCCATACCCGTATTGATGAGAATCCCGCGATAGGGGGACACGATCTCTTCTTTGAAAAGACGTGTCAAGGAAACCGCCTCGTAATACATGTTGTGGCTGGTTGTGGGAAAATGGTCCGAATAATGTCCCGACCGTAATGACATATCACGTCGTCTAAAAAGTTGTCAGCTGAAGTATCATTCTCTCTATGGTGGTATGTGAAGATCATTTTGCAGATCCGAACACGGTCTACTTGTTCGATAATAACCTTGGAGTATTCCGAAGGAGGAACCCGCCTTGCAATGCCGAAGACAAGACTGCGCGTCAGACTCACCATCATTGAAGCCTGGTTCAGGGGCTACTGAGAGAGTCCTGGATTAGGGGGTATCCGGACAGCCGAACTATATACATCGTTCGGACTATTGAAGCGTGAAGATACAAGACTCAAGACTCCGGTCCGTGTCCAGATGGGACTCTCCTTTGCGTGGAAGACAAGGTTTGCGATCCGGATATTGTATTTCCTTCCTTGTAAGCGACTCCATGTAAACCCTAGCTCTCTCCGGTGTCTATATAAACCGGAGAGGATGGTCCTTGGAAGGCCGATCACAATTACAATCATACCATCATAGGCTAGCTCCTAGGGTTTAGCCTCTACGATCTCGTGGTAGATCTACTCTTGCCCTACTCATATCTTCAATATTAATCAAGCAGGAAGTAGGGTTTTACCTCCATCGAGAGGGCCCGAACCTGGGTAAACATTGTGTCCCTTACTTCCTGTTACCATCAGCCTAAGATGCATAGATCGGGACCCCCTACCCGAGATCCGTCAGTTTTGACACTGAGATCCAGCGCCAGTCGCCGGCACGGGCGCAACGCCTCAGCTGCTGCCTGCACCCGGCGGCGGCGCTCCACCAGCGTGACTCACGCCGCCAGGTGCAGCCGGTTTCTTTCCGGGTGGTGGATCTCCACCACGCCCCGCCATGGCACCGAGAGGCAAGATGCGGCGAGCCCGGCCAATCCCTGCATAGTCGCGGAGTCCGACGAACAAAAACCCTAGGGCGCGGTGAGGGAGACGGCAACGTCGATCTAAACGCACTGCCTGCCTCGACTCCCTCATTATTGAGCAGTACCGGTTCCTACTGGCCCTCATACCCAACGGACCCCGGCCCACTGATACTCAACGGCCCAACAACATTCCGCAACTCGTCTCGGCCCAGGAGCGAATTCAAACGCTCCTGGCGAGCCGCCCTGATCCAGATCGCCGTGACCGCTGGCAGCGCAGCCGTGGTCACCTCCGGCGCCGTTCGAGGGCACCCCTATGTCTCGCTTTAAGCAAGACAGGGGGAAGCTCACGCGTCGGGGGAGCCCCAAATGAGTCGGCCCAGCCACGCGGGAGGCCACGACCTTTTTTTTGTTCTCATTTTTTGCTTTATTTTTATACTTTCATGTATACTTTAAAATATTCATATATATTACAAAAAGCACTCTTCAAAAACACATTTGATAAAATGTGGAACAATTATTTAAAAATGTTGAATAACTCTTAAAAATGTTGAACAAGTATTTGAAAATCTTAAATAAGTATTAAAACTGTTGAACAAGTATTTGAAAAAAAATTGAACAAGTATTCAGAAAATGTTGAATAAGTATTTGAAAAATATTGAACAAGTATTTCAAAAAATGTTGATCATGTATATAGAAATGTTGGGCAGGTGTTTAGAAATATTGATCAAGTATTTAAAAATGTTGAACAAGTATTTGAAAAAAACATTATCATGTATATAAGAATGTAGAATGAAAAACAAAAAGAAACAAAGAAAAAATAAATGAAAACCAAAAAAGAAACAAAATAAACCAAAGGAAAAAAGAAAATAATAAAATTGTATAAACAATGAAAAACCAAGAGAAGCAAAAACAAAAGAAAACCAAAAAAGAGAAAACCCGACTCTTTTTCTCTATAAGTTTTTAGTGAAAAGGCCATAGCCCGACTTTATAAATAAAGCCACACGGCAGCGTCATAGACCCGAACATAAACATAGCCAACAGGCGAAACAACGTGAATCACCGAAGAGAAAGTTTGGGACCATCAAACGGAAGTAAGGTGTACAGGCAAGGCCGGAAGGGAGAAGACTAGAACCAAACGACGAGGACAGCGACACCATGATTAGACGACGTGATCCAGCCCAAAGATGTGGGATGTCAAAGCCCGAATTTTGGCGATGAGCAAGTCCAGGGCATCCTGATCTTCCTCCTTAGTCGATAATCTCCACTGCTGCAATAGTATACATGATTTGACAAGAACATCAGCAGGCTTAGAAGGGAAGATATACTCAATAGTAAATTTATTCCTAATAGTCCAAAGAGCCCAGCATAAGGCACCCATGCCGACCCAGAACACCCTCTTGGTAACCCCAACCAAAACTTTGGCTAGGTCTCTAAGCTCAGAGAATGAGGAAGGGTTCCAAGAAACCTGAAGCCAAGATTTGACACAACTCCAAACCAACTTGGCCAGCACACAATGGAAAAAGATGTGTTCCGAGTTTTCCAAGGCACCGCACAGATGGCAGAACTCTGAGCCTGGCCCATTGCGCTTGTGAATCTGGTCAGCCGCCGGGACCCAAAAAGCTTGCCAAAGGAAAAATTTAATCTTAGGAGGCACTTTGGATTTCCAGACACAAGAAAATCTGCTCGAAGGGGTACTACCGATAAGCCTAGAGTACAGCGACTTAACCGAAAACCTGCCAGACGCCGAGTAAGGCCAAACCACAGTATCAGACGACTCTGAGAGCACAGGGAAGAGGGCAGAGAGACTTTGCGAGTCTTCCAACCCTTCAAGAGACAGGGAATGACGAAAAGCCAGATCCGAGTTATTTGCCGCACCTCCGCGATGGAGATGTCCGGTTTAGGACAATACGAAAACAGAACCGGAAAACTAACAGCTAGAGGGGGATCCCCAGACCACTAGTCCAGCCAGAAGCGGACCGCAGTCCAGTTACCCACGATAAATTTTACATGTTCCAGGAAAATAGGCCTGACTTTGACAAGGTTCTTCCAGAATTGAGATTCGCGACGAGCGGCGGCAAACAGCGGGCTAGAGTGTGGGAAGTATTTAGCCTTGAGAATCAAAAACCTAAAAACCCCGCTAGTCATAATTTTCCACCACCACTTAATAAGCAAACATTTGTTCATCACCTGCGTATTAATAATGCCTAACCCCCCGAGGTTTTTAGGTTTACACATATGTTGCCACTTGACCAGCCTATATTTCCATTTGTTGTCCGTGGAGTTCCAGTAAAAGGCTCCCCTATGTTTGTCAAAGCCAGCATGAACGCCACCCGAAAGAAGATAGAAGCCCATAAGGAACATAGGAAGGGAAGATAAGCAGGAATTAATTAGAGCAACTTTGCCAGCGTTGGTACTATATCTCCCCCTCCAAAGGAGCACCCTCTTACCCACCTTAGCGACCGCCGGAGCAAAGTCCTTAGAGTGAAGCAAGACAAGAGAGATTGGAAGGCCTAAATACTTAAAGGGGAAGGAGCCCAAGGAACAATTAAGAAGCCTGGCCACCCGCAAGGCTTCCGCGTCATCAACACCCGTCACTAAGACCTCACTTTTCGAGAAATTAATCTTAAGGCCCGAGACAGCTTCAAAACATGGCAAGATGAATTTAAGGCTGGCAATACATGAATCGTCCAGATCCACCAAGATAATTGTGTCATCAGCATATTGCAAATGAGAAACCCCATCCGGGAGTAGATGGGAGACCACTGGAATGATGTGGCCACATTGGGCCGCCCTAGTGAGCATGCAAGAAAAGGCATCGGCCACAAAATTAAAAAGAACAGGGGAGGCAGGATCCCCTTGATGGAGACCTCTGCCGTTGGCAAAGAAATTACTAATGAACCCATTCACTGAAACGGCAGTATGGCCACCCGAGACCAACTGCATGACACGATGCACATAAGCTCCATCGAAGCCTTTCGCAAGCAAGATCTGTTTGAGGAAAGACCAACTAACCGAGTCATAAACTTTCTCAAAATCTAACTTAAGGATCATCGCTTTAGATCTCCGAGAGTGAAGGTCGGCACAATCTCGTGCAAAGATAAGATACCATCTAGAATGAAACGACCTTTGATGAATGCAGATTGGAAGGGGCTGATAACTCTATGCGCAACCGGGGACAGTCGATTCGCAAATCCCTAGCCGGAAATTTGGTAAAGTTATTGATCAAAGCAATAGGTCGGAATTGAGAGATTAATTCAGCACCCTTAACCTTGGGGATCAAGGAAATCACTGCGTAGTTCAGGCTGGAGATATCGATAGTACCAAGACAAAAACCCTGGATGACATTGCAAACCAGCTGTTTCAGCTGAGGCCAGAATTTCCGAAACAAAGGGATAGAGAAGCCATCTGGCCCAGAGGCAGCATTAGGATTAGCAGAATTAACTACATCCCATATTTCCTGATCAGAAAGGGGAATCATCAAAGAAGCATTTTCCTTAGGAGAAATTTTTAGGCCAATGGTCCAGAGGGAAGGGGATATAGAGAAGCCCGAATGAGGCTTAGCCCCCAGCAACGAAGAAAAGAATTCCACCACGTGATCCATAATAGCAGACTGATCCGAAGAGCGCACACCATTAATAATCAGGCTATTGATACCACAGTGCCTTCTCCTACCGTTCGCAATCACAAAGAAATAAGCCGTAGGGGAGTCACCTTTTAGAGTCCAATTGAGAGTGCCCCGCTGGCGCCAATAAACCTCAGCCTGGTGGTGCAACTGCATTAATGCGGCCTCAAGGTTATATCGAACCGCCCAGCCATCATCAGAGAGCCCATTGGAGTCGGCCGCGAGATCAAGAGACGCGATATGTGCCTCAAGGAATAAGTTGGAATGCCGATCCTCCACCGCACGATTGCGAGACCAACCTCTAAGAAATTTACGAAGGTTGTAAGAGCACGAGTGCTAGTCATCCAGAGGCCCAAAGGAGCGAGCATTGGAGGAGAGAAGGAGAGATATCTTCGAGGCCACCATCTCGATAAAACCATCGACAATCAGCCGAGAGGCGTGAAATTGAAATCTAGCCGGAGGTCTAAGATTAAAATAACCATCGTCAAGGATTAAGGGGGTATGATCAGAACCAACTATGCATTTGGCGACGAGGGAGGCCCTAGGAAACATGGAATTCCACCTAGGACATATGAAGACTCTATCAAGCACTGATCTAATAGGGTTAGCCTGATGATTGGACCAGGTAAAGCGAGCTCCGCCCCGGGGAAGCTCACGAATAGCATTGGCGCTGATAAAATCATTAAAGGCATTCGCTAGAGGCCAGGAGAAGATATCGTTGCTCTTATCAGAAGGACAACGAAGGAGATTAAAGTCACCCCCGATAACCATCGGGAGATTGCAGGATTCGATCTTCATAGAAAGCTCATTAAGAAATAAAGGGGACAAAGAATGATCCGCAGGCCCATATACCACAACAAACTCACATGGCTTTATGACAAACTACATAACTAGCCCAAAAGATCCCATGATCAAATGCAACAAAATCAAAAATATCTTTAATAGAGCCTATCAAGATCCCGCCCGAATGACCTGAGGCAGGTAATGTGTGCCAGTCGAATCTGTCCATGCCCACGATAGCAGAAAGATCATTAGGGGAAAAAGCTTCCTTAAAGGTTTCAACCAACCCCACGAAATCAATATAATTAGAGCGGACCAGATCTTTAAGTTGGTTGCGGCGCCCCATGCACCGAACCCTCTAATATTCCAAAATAAAGCCCTCATTTGTAAGATAGGTTTTTAATGCGGAGACTCGACCTGCTAGGAGCCGCGCAGGATTTAGCTCGTTTAGTCGTGCCCCTCCTGGCTAAGTTGGGTTGGGGCTGGCCACTACCAGGTTCCACACCCTCCTCCGCACCCTGAGTACTACTAGAAGCAGCAGCCTAAGAGGCAAGGGCCTCTTTGGCTTTAGATATGGCCGCCTGAGCCACCTCGTTAGCCCGAATGATTGCAAGAAGAGAACTAGGAGAGCCAACAGAAGTATCTACCACCACTCCCACATCCGACATAATATTTAAAAGAAGATCATCCGAAAGAGAGGGTAAAACCAACCGAACCGGAGAAGAAACAGAGGAGGGGACGGAAGGAGTACCTGGGGGGAAGATCCTTCGCCGCAGCCCACTTCTCCGCCCGCTCCAAGATAGAGCCACCCGAATTAGCCACCCGCCTGCCTTTGCGAGCCATGGACGTAGGAGACCGAATAGCAGGCGGCCGAGCAGCGGGAGAGGCCGGAGGAGGGCCCGAGCGACACATAGGGTTTGTCGTCTGCTGTCAGGAACCGAAAGCTAGCCCAGTGGCCTGACGCAGTTGCTCTAACAGTTTGAAACCCGGCTCTACGCGTGTTTTTCCTTTTGCTCTGCACCTACGAGAATGGGCCGGCCAGATTAACATAGACTCTTGAGCGAGCAATCCTTCCCATCTGGCTTAAAGCGAGAAATAGTCGACATGTTTCCAGGACCTCCCTAGGAGGCTACACTCGCTATCAAGCACAAATGAGCTGGCCCAGTTCGGCAGCGGCCAACGGCTGCGTTCCTTCATTGGTGTTGTTGTACTTTTTTTGTTTGTTCCTGGTCATTTTTTGCTTGTTTTTTCTAGTATTTTCTTTCTTGTTATGGTTTTTGTTTCTTTTTCTCTTTTTTGAAAAATTTACAATTGGATGTTTTTCTCTTCAGTTTATTTCCTTCCTTTATTAAACACACGCCAAACATTCTAAAAAGGAAATAAAGTTTCATGTGTATTTAAAAAATGTTCAACATATATTAAAAAACAGTTCAATGTACATTAAAAAGAGTTCACTTTGTACAAAAATGGTCACCGTATGTTAAAATAAGTTCAAAATATATTTAAAAAGCACACCATCCTTTTAAAAAATGTTCAGTTTGTATAAAAAAATGTTCATCATATGTTCAAACAAGTTATACACTAAAAGAAAGTTCACTGTGTATATAGAAATATGTTCAGTGTGTATCCTTCTACTCTACCTCCTGGCTCTTGTCCGATTTCACATGGATTCCTGCCAAATCGCCCACTTGAACAGCCAGCTACAGACTCGGCCTGCTCGTGCTTGTCGCCGCGTTGGGGAGCTTGCCGGCCTAGGGACTTATCTACCTCAGTACCTCGAGTTCAGCAGGTATCCGAGATGTAATCCATCCATTTGTCATATTCCAAAACCTTCATTTTAAGTTTTGAACCTACAACAACTTGAGATAACGATCTAGAATAGATGGATACTCCCTCCATTCCATTGAATGAGGCGTACACGCTTCCCAAACCCTAATTTTGACATTAAAATTGATCAATAGTGCATATTTTTGTGACTTGAAAGTTATATCATTGAACTTCTTTACAATACAAATTCAATGGTATAATTTTTATTACATATAACCCATATTTTGTTGGCCTGATTTATGGTCAAAATTTAATTTTGGGGTGTGTGTACCTCTTATTCATTGGAATGGAGGAGGTATCAAATACAAGTAATAACGTGGGGCCGTTTTGCTCTTTTCTCGGACATTTTGTTGTCCTATTGAACTGATGGCTGTCAGTTGTGACAAATTGCTAGTAGCGTTCTCCTCTGCAAAACTTTGCCACTTGATTTCCTTCTATATGAACTCTTGTTGGTAGTCATGAGGATCTATGTTCCTTTGACTTACTGTTCCTGCACTGAAGTATTTTTACCTGGGACAGTGAAAGTCCAGAGTAAGTTTACAACTGGTTTTCAGGTATGTAGGACACTCAAGGTTGTGGTGTTAAGTACTAGTACTCAACATGATTTGGTTTGTTTTCTAATCCATATGAATCATCTATTTTGGTTTTTTAGATGATTGAGAGTCTCTTCGGTTTTTGAATCCAGCTATAAATTTACTTCACCGCATAGCAATGCTAACCAAAATAATATCATAAGATTGATACATTTCTTACATGGAGTTGAGACATGCTCATTTTAAGCAATCAAGTTACACGCAAGTTTATGCAACTGCTCAAGTTCCATTAGATAAAGAATCAATGCTCACATGATGATCGTTCTAGAAAAAGAAGTTTCTTGGCCTATGTACAATTAAACCATCACTACTAGGAAAAGGCCTACTAATGGCGCACCAATTTTGCCTACTAATGGTGCACTACCAGTGCGCTATTAGTACCACGCCACTAGTATTTTTTACTAATGGCGCACCACTGGTGCGCCATTAGTATCTGGTATACTAATGGCGCAGTAAGATGTGCGCCATTAGTATGTAACACCATGCGCCATTAGTGTGCCTCACGGGGGGGCATACGAAACCATGTGCTTTGTCATACTAATGGCGCACTCTATGGTGATGCGCCATTAGTATCCTTTGGCATACTAATGGCGCACCTCGAGGTGATGCGCCATTAGTATGAATATTTGTTTTTGTTTTTGTTTTACTTTTCTGATTTTTGCACAGGTTACAAAATATATTATTGGATAGAATATAGACAGCAACACACAGCAACATCAGATTCATTGAATACAATAGAAGATTAGTCTCCGAATACAATTCATCATATTAGTCTCCGAATTCAAAAGACCGAACAAAGATAAAACATTACAAGTCTCAAGACCGCGAGTATCGAGTTTGTCTTCACATTACAAGTCGATATCGATCATCTAAACTACCATCACATAGAAGAGAGCTGCGGTCATCATGATGAGCATCACCGCGATCAAACTGGTCTTCATCCGGTACCTCCAACGCTCCCTCCTCTCTCCCGCTAGATAGCGGGCGTATCTAGATTCGGCCTCCGCCCTAGTGGTGTACCCTTTGTAACTGTTATCGCTGAAACGGTGAACCTGTCTCCGACACTCCTCCTAGTCGTCGTAGACTCCGGGAACCTTACCCTTGTACACGACATACAACGGAATCTCTATGCACAAGCCAAACAACAGACAATATATAAGCAATATGTAAGTATGCAACAAAAGGATCGGAAGAGAAAAGCAAGACATTAATAGCACGATTCATGGTCCTACTAATAAATAGCATCGATTACATCTAAGTTGAACGACTGTCCCAACCAAAGAGACATACGAATTCATTAAAGTTTAATTACAACATGAGCCAATCAATGTTTCAGAACTACACATCACTACTTTCACCTCGACTCATCGGACAGGAGCGTGGATGAAGCCGCCGTCTGTCGTGATGGTCATGAAATCGCAGTCGTTGTCACCCAGCATTTGTAGCCTTCCATCTATCTCACTGTTGGACGGTTGATATCTGCGGAAGAACTGCCCCGAGGTATGAAGGACATCTTGATGGATGATGTTCGCAAACTCCGACTGGATGCGAAAGAGTTCTTGTCTGAGGTCCGCGTCCTGGGTTGCCGACAACCTCGCGGCCCAATCTTTGAGACTATCTGGTAGCAGAAGGTGATGATGGTCCCTTACGATCGCCCGCATGTGATGGAGGGCGTAGTAGGCATCCTTCTAACCGCCAGGTGGCTGCTTGACACAGCAGAACTTCGTATTGTGTGAGAAGGTGTGCTTGTCGTACTTACAAACTGCCCTGGTGAAGGTGCCTCCAGATTTGGCGTAGCCGGGGAGAACATCATCAAGAACTTTCTTAACATTTGTGTAGTCTACCTTGGAGTTACGGTTCGGGTCGAAATACGTGGCCATGGAATATTTCGGGATTAAGAGGATGAGTGTGCAATGTGTGTCACTGCACAGAACACGGAATGTTAGAAAAAAAAAGAACGATCGAAATCTAAGAAATCATATGTTACGGGGCGGTTAAGGGATGACTTACTCAGGAAAGTAAGCCACAAGGAAGTTATCCTTATCTGGGTTTGCCAGAATGACGCCTTCGAGGTGTGAACTCGCAACTTGGCGGTCCCCAGCACTGCTCAAGTGCTTGGCACGCATGTAGAAGGGGTCGACTATCACGATGTCCGGGGTCTTGTCTCTAATGATCCGCATCTCCATACTCAGCGAAAACAGCCGAATGAAGGTGTAGTGCAGCGGATGAAGGTTAAACATAGCAAAGATGTCATCAAACCGCAGGACGATCGTACCCCCGATGTCACCATCCACAAATCCCTTGCCCTCTGGCACCTTAGCCACGAAAACCGGGTATGCCACATCATTCTCTCTGAGACGCCGCTTCTCCAAAGAAAGAACACAGTCGTGCAGACTCTGCATAGCACCGGTTGCAGCATTGAGCATATTTGGCGGTAGCATCGCCCTACCCGCCACATGCACCCTCCTCGAGATATCCTTAGGTGAAAGTGGCCCGTCCTGAGCACGGATCGAACTCGGTGCCGGCTGGCTTGCACCGGCGCCCTTGTTAGTCTTTCGTTTCCGTCCCTTCTTCTTGATCTCCTATAATGGGACCGAGTTCTGCTCACAGACCGCCTCTTGAGCGTGTTGGGGCTGATAATATTTCGCACCTCAGCTATCTGAGGCTCGGTGAAGGCGGGAGCTGGAGGCGTCTCCTGAGAACTAAACGCCAGACGACGCCTGTTGCAATTGGATTTCTCCATCGTACCAGCTAGATTGCGGTCGCCTTGGTTGGGTTCTTGAGAAAGAGGCCCGCAGAACTCGTCAGCGTACCCATGTTCGGCAAAGTACTTATAGACATTGGTAAATGTACCATCGTCGTTGTCGTCGTCGTCTAGATCCTGTGCCATAGGGATGTTTGTATCCTGTGCCATAGGGATGTCCGGCATAGGGATGTCCGGCAGGTCCGGTAGCGTTGCGGCATTCTTGCCATGGCTTGGCGCCGGCATGACTGGCGGTCTTGTCTGTGGGGTGGTGTGCCCCGCCCCCAAACGAATCTGGCTCTTCAGCCAAAGCAGGGGCCAGTTTACGCAGGCGCTGAGGGTCATCTCATCTTCTTCGTCGGCCCAGCGGGTCGAATCGGAGGTAACAGCTCGTCGCAGCCTGGCAGCACCCGAACCACTTCAACCCTATACACTATGGGTGGCATCGGATTACCGTGGAACATGGGGTTGCCCGGTTGAACGATTCTGCCCTTGGCGACATCGACCAACTCAACGCCCACGAAGTGCAGAAGAGTGCAAGGAACGTCGGCGGCGCCCTGCGAAAACATGTAGGGCTTCAGGGATGCCCAGTCAAAGGCAAGGAGATGAAGTCATCGGCCGAGAGGCTTAGTTACCGTGATGCCGTCGAGCTCGGCTAATGTCGAGGCACCGCCAACGGCGGGCATGGACGGAGGGGGCGCTTGCTGGAGAGGTGCCGGCCGGCGTACACCCGGGTGCATTAAGCTCCAATGCCCGTGCCGGCGCCGGAGAAACGAATACCGCCTCCGCCGGAGACACCAATGGCGTCGCCGGAGACACCAATGGCGCCGCCTGCGCGCTGTGCGAATGCTGGCCGTGAAGTTGGGAACCGGGGGAGGCCCCTATTGGCCGCCCGCAATCCACGTCGTCAGCCGATGAATCAACGTAGGCACCATGGCGTTGAGCTTCGTTCCCAGTTGTTGTTCCACCTGCTCTTGGACAAGCTCCGGAATCTGCGCCACTTGTGCCTTGAGTGCTTCAACCTCGCGCGTCTGGCTTTCCGAGCTAGTCTTTTTCTCCTTCCGCACACCAGCGGTATAGTATGACCCCCATTTTGTGGACAAGCCTTTGCCGGCTACACGACCAGCTGACGTCGGCTTAGTGAGCTTATCCTTGTTTTTCATTACGTTCAACGCCCTATTTAAAGGGGTGTCGAAAGGGGAGCTCTGAGACAACCCCGCGCTACTGCTTTCAGTGTCCTGCGAACGTGAACCATTTTGAAATATTGGGGATTAATTAGAGTGCAACCATATGGAGCTAATTACGCGGGGGTGTATTCCTTACCAGAACAAGCTCAAGCGCCCTGGTCTTCAGATCCGTGGTAAGCTCCTTTGTTATCGGGTCCTCCTTGTACCGGGCCCTGACAAAGTTCCTGGTCTGCTTGTCACCGCTGTATTTCTCGAAGCGGGGCGGTACGCCTTGCTCGGCACGCTCCGCATCCTCCTTGTCCCATATAGGCTCCGCCACTCTGTAACCGTCGGGACCGAGTTTGTGTTCCCCTAAGTTCAACTCCCGCATTTCTTTCCCCCGCTGACTTGATTCGGAGGTTGCGCTGCTCTCGTACTTGATCTTGAACTCCTTGTAGTCATCTTCGTTGATCGAAGGATTTTTCGCCTTGATCTTCTCATAACTATCACCTTTATCAATCATTCTCTTCACCGCGCTTCTCCAAGTAGACAGGGCCGTGCTCATCCTCGTGAGGGCGGCACTATTCACTTTATTCCCTGAGAGGCGTGTGTTTTCAAATTCGGAGGGGAACTTGTATCGTTCGTGCAGCTTCATGAAGAGGAGGTTGCGCAAATTCCCGTGGTCCTTATGCCTAAGGTTCTCGGTGTTGATCGAGACGATGCTCCAGAGAATGCACCCGAGCTGAAGCGAGTACCCCTTGACTATATGTTTGGGCTCCATTGGATGCCCGTCGGAGTCCACTTGAGTAATCCTCCTTGAGGGTGCGGAGCGCATTCGGGCGCCAGTCCTTCCTTTGCTTCTTCGATTGGCTGCCATCTGTTTGTGTGCCGCCATCATTAGTGGTGGCATCCTCGGCGGCACCATCAGTGGTGTCATCCCCGACTCCACTAGGGGTTGTGTAGTCAGGATCGGTGTCTTCCGCGGCATCCTCATAGCGGTGAGGTTTTTCCTCCATCTCCTGGGACAGCTCCCATAATTGCTTGCCGCCCGAACCGCCGGCCTCATCGTGGTTGGCCATGTTTCACTCTAAATAGGAAAACAATTTGGTCAAAAAGTTGGTTATTGTCAAGGAACAAGATCATGGTCTCATCATTTAGGGTTTGTCAACACCGAGGCATCCTAAAAGCTAAGATTTTATCATTTAGGGTTTGTCGATGTCGAGGCACCGTAAAAGCCTAAGCGTACATCATTTAGGTTCTCATCGACACCGAGGCATCCGGGGCAGCCAAGTTAAGTTTTCATCATTTAGGGTTTAGATGCCGAGGCACCCTAGATTGGGCCTAATCACTTGGCACTAATCACTTGGCTCCATTGCCACATATGTTGGGTTTATCATCTAGGGTTTATTGATGCTGAGGAGAATTCTAAGTTGGGCCTAATCACTTGGCTCTATTGCCACCTATGGTTTAATGCAGCAAGATTAAAGGGGCAGTTGATCCTACTTAATTGAGTACTAAGATACCCCGGCCCATGCATTAGTAGCAAGTACCCCATATGTCCGATTTTTAGCAAAGTCGTGCTAAAATTCACAGAAAATTTCAGCATGACCTTTGCTGAAAATAGGACATATGGAGTACCCAAATTTGCCGGAACGGAAGTTAATCGACATTCCGGCAAACTCAAGGGCCTCTCGGGGTACCTGCAAAATCATCACGACATGAAGGGCCTCTCAACGGCCTCAATAAGCAGCAGCGGCGTCTCCCAGGACCCCATTTTTTTGCTAAATTTCTTTGAGCAACAATCAGAGCATAAAATTCAACATATTTCTATACAACATCACTGTAAAGATGAAGAACAGTTCTACAGCAGCCCATTTATATACAATAGCATCTTTGGTCATACCAATTTCTGAAACAATTCAAATCTGAACTGTATCTTGCGTAGGCACCACTACTGCAAGTGCCATACTACTGCAAGTGCCATACTACTGCAAGTGCTATACTACTGTAGGAAAGGAGGATCATCATACACATATATAGGAAAGGAGGCACATTCCTATTTTAGGAAGCAAACAGACTTGCTGAAAGGAGGATCATCATACACATATATAGTGCTGAAAGTTTAATGCTTACAAAAGACTTGCTAAAATAGTGAAAATATGGAGTCACCAAGCTGGCTAAGAAACTCCCAAAGTCCACTAGCAAATCCAAGATATAATCCTGTTACACACATCATAACAATTTAAGATAATTAGGATAAGGATAGTAGGAAATGAAAAAGAAAGAGCTCAAAAAACAATCACAACAGAAAAATAATAAAAACCTAGTCCTAGAAGAAAATAAATCCTAAAAGAAAAGAAATCCTAAAATCTGGAGCAAGTCCTAGCAGTAGTAGTCCAACTAGATGGCCACCACTACTACTCCTATCACTAGAGTAATTTAGGTACACAATTGAATAAAACAGATTTACCAACAAATTCTAAAAGGACACATGCCTATCAGATTCAAACAGTTTATCATTTTCTAAAGCCATAAGCACAACAATCATGATCAGAACTAACACTACTTCAGACAAATAACCAATTAAGCGCCAAAAAAGCAAATAAACACTAATCAGCAGGCACTCTCCTGCTACAGCTAACCAAAATCTGCTAGCTGATTCTTAAATCAGACAGTTTGAGCACTACAATTCTCACAAGATCTGCAATAGGTCAGGTAAAGACAGTTTGAGCACTACAATTCTCACAAGATCTGCAATAGGTCAGGTAAAGACAGTGATGACCAAGTTGTAACTACTTGAACAATCAGTGGACAAGATATTCACAACATAAAGGTTGTGCACCTCAAATATATAAATCACATGGTATACAAATAATTACTTGGAGAAAGATGTTCACTGTTGTTTACTGAACATGTTAGGCATTTGTCATGTCATAATCTTTGCCATTTTACAATTAAATTTCTAAGATGGAGCTATTGATAAATTGAACTGTTAAGCACTTGTCATGTCATAATCTTGGAGAAGGAAGAAGCAGTACATAGGAGATTCAGAACAGTAGCTAGGTAGATAGTCACAGTACACAAATTCATGCTTGTGTGTAAAAGTTCACTGGTAATCTCATTGTGCTGATGTAAACAAAGATTGCAAGAAGATCTCAATCTTACTGATTGTTGTGGCATGAGTATTATTGAGATCTTACTGATTGTTGTTGAGCAAACCTACCCCTATCTAAATTGAAAATACACATCTTCAATACTCTAATTGTACAAACTGGAAATTATGACAGTACATGCAGATCTCAGTTTCAAACTGGAATAATTTACAAGCAGGTCTAGAAAAATGCACTTGTTTGTGTGGACTAATTTTGAAGCAGTTTGTAGAGTACTGTCAAAATTCAGAATGGTGACTGAATTTAATTGATTTTTTCAGTAAAGTTCATATGGAAAGGTAATAAATCAGTTTTGATTCTATTGACAGGAGTACATTGAACTCTGTCAATACAATTAGACATGAATAAGAACTCTGTCTAAACATTCAGTCTATACTTCAAGATTAAACTGTCTAAATATTCAGTATGCTATTAACAGGACTAGTAAACATTCAGTCTAAATATGAACTCTGCCAATAGATTCAGTTGACATTACACTTCAAGATTCAGTATAATTATCAGAAATCTATAATCTTGATCAAAGACAATGGCTTGGACCTGCAATTCACCATCAAATCGGATCCATAGGGGGAAGGGGAGGGGCACCTTTGATGAGCTCAATCGCTTCCCAGATGCAAGGGCGTGCCGCAAGAAGCAGCAGCAGCGGCACAACGGGGCGGCAGCGGCGAGCTCCTGCTCCTAACCCTAGGTCGCCGCCCCGTGGGGGCATGGGGGTGAGCGGGGGAGAGAGGGAGGGAGGGACAGAGACTACCGTCATCGATGAGCAGCAGCCGCGCGGGGAGGCTCGCGCTGCCGTCGAGGACCGCGTCCGACGAGGCTAGCCGCTGTCGAGGGGCAGCTCCGACAAGAGAGATTTGGTGGTGGCGGGGAGGTCGTGGGCTCGAGGGGGAGGAAGGGGAGAGGGAGGCGGCGGGGGCGCGTGGGCGGCTGCAGCGCAGTGGGTCGGGGCAGCGGCGGCGGCGGCGTGATGGAGGGAGGGACGAGGGAAGGAGCGGTGCGGTGGATCGAGGGAGAGGGAACTAGCGAGGGAGAGGAAAGGGGGGATCGGGCGAAGGGGTATCCAGCTAGACACTATAGCAATGGCGCACCAGCCTCTGGTGCGCCATTAGTAGTTTTTTTCTGATAGCAATGGTGCACCCTCATCTGGTACGCCATTAGTAACTTTTTTTCTGATAGCAATTGTGCACCCACATAGGGTGCGCCATTAGTAACTTTTTTTTCATTATTTCTTGTTGCATCTAATAACTTGTTTTTTTATCAAATTTGTTATTTTCATGAGGAAGTGGGGACGGTGCGGGGTGTCGATGGCGGCGGTGGAGCGGGGGAGGGTGCGGGGTGTCGGCGGCGGCG
>NC_041393.1:624797611-624810733 GCF_002162155.2 Triticum dicoccoides | reverse complement strand
CGGCGGCGGTGGAGCGGGGGAGGGTGCGGGGGGTCGGCGGCGGCGGTGGAGCGGGGGAGGGTACGGGGGGTGCTCGGCGGCAAGGGGGGTCTGGCGAGGGGGATAGCTATCGAGAGGGAGGGGATAGCTATTGAATATGAAAAAATATCATCAAATTTGAAAAAATATTCATGAATTCAAAAAGTGCCCATGAAATTTAAAAATATTCATGATACCAAAAAGTGCCCGAGAAATGAAGACTACAATTTAAATACAATCGATCTTAGCTAGCTATTTGTTCACAATCTTCTTGCCCTTCTTTTTCGCAAATGGAGTTCTTCTGTGGAACGGACGTCCTTTAGGTAGGGTGGTCCTGCTTCTTCTTGTGGTGTGTGCTGCTACTTCATCGTCGCCGTCATGTTCGATCTTCGGGTCACCGTACTTGTCGAAGTATTGCTCATTGGCTACTCCATCCATTCCAATGATCTTCCTTTTGCCTCTCCTCACGACAACACGACTGGGCTTTGGCGGGTCGGTAATGAAGAAGCATTGGTCCACTTGGGAAGCCAGTACCCATGGCTCATTTTTCGCGGTGTCGTTTGCGCTCGCGGTCTTGGATTTGGCTTCGGGTATAACCATGGTGGTGAAATACCGATCTTCTTTTAGGACGCTCTTGGCCCATCTGACACGGAACATCGGGACCTTCTCTCGAGCGTAGCTCAGCTCCCAGATCTCCTGGATCCTTCCGTAGTATATGTCCTTGTCGTTACCGGTGTAGGATTCCATCGTTACCTCGGAGTTCTGATAACCATCACTCTTCATTTCCTTGTTCTCGGTGTAGAATGTGTAGCCGTTGATATCGTACGCCTCATAGGTCAACAGGTTGTGCTCGGCGCCCTGTGACAAGGCGAATATGAGTTGTTCTTCCGCGGAAGAATCCTCATGTAAAGGGTACGACAGAAGCTTCTGCTTGAACCAACGCGTGAAACATGAGTTGTGCTCTTCGATTATATCTCCGTCCGTCCTCTGTTGGCCTCGGTCATTGTATGTCTTCTCAATAAAGGTTTTGTGCTCTACCACCCAAGGATCGACCACGTCTATGTGTTGTAGCGCGACTAGGTTTGCTCTTTCAAAGTCGGCGAGTCGACCCTCGAAGTCGACATGCATTTTGCGGCGACCCTCATGGTGACCCCGTCCAGCGAGCCTGCCGAGGTGCCTGTTGACGGGCAGGCCAACGGGGTTCTCGATGCCTTGATAATTCGTGCAGTAGGAGATGCACTCTTCGGTCAGAAAGCCCCTTTCTATACTTCCCTTTGGACGTGACATGTTGCGAACGTATCCTTTGATGACACCATTCATCCTTTCGAACGGCATCATGTTGTGCAGGAACATGGGCCCGAGTTGGATGATATCCTCCACGATATGGACCAGCAGATGCACCATAACGTCGAAGAATGCGGGCGGGAAGTACATATCAAGCTCGCATAGTATCACCACGATATCTTCCTGTATCCTTCTGAGTTTCCTCACGCCAATCGACTTCCGAGAGATGACATCGAAAAAGTTGCATAGGCCAAATAGCATTTCACGGACATGCGCGTCCATGATCCCATGGATTGCAACTGGAAGTATCTGCATCATCAGCACGTGACAGTCATGAGACTTCATCCCGCTGAACTTCTGCTTTGCTGGGTCTAGGTATTTGCTTATCTTCCCCGCGTAACCGTAAGGAAGTTTTACTCCTACGAGGCAGGTGAAAAACTGCTCAATCTCCTCCTGACTTAGAGTGAAGCACGTGGGAGGGTAGTCATTTCCGGTCTTCTTGGCCTTTTTGCCTTTGGGATGACTTTCTGTGTCCTGCTTCGCCTCATCATCATCATCATCATCATCATTAGCGTGAAGCTCCTGCCTGATGCCCATTGATTTCAAGTCTGCCCTTGCTTTCGGCCCATCTTTGGTCCTCTCTGGCATGTTGAGCAGGGTACCAAGCAGACTCTCGCACACGTTCTTCGTGATATGCATGGCATCAAGGCTGTGAGGCACACAGTGGATCTTCCAGTACGGCAAGTCCCAGAAAACATACCTCATTTTCCATACCTTCAGCAGCGGATCTGGCGCCTTTCGCTTCTTTCCCGGCTCTGGCGCCTTTTGCTTCTTTCCCGGCAGTGGGCAATCTTTCCAATTTTTCAACAGCTCGTCTATTTCCTCGCCGCTCCTCGTACGCGAGCGTTTTCGGGGTTGTGTTTAACCATCGAACAGATCCTTGCATTTCCTCCACGGGTCATCATCGCGAAGCCACCTTCAATGTCCCATGAACACGGTTTTCGAAGACCCGGGATCTCTATCTAGCTGGCGATACGTTGTGTCATACATGCACTTTACGCATCCAGAAAATCCGTGGACTACCTGCCCCGCGAGATATCCGTAACTGAGATAGTCGTGCACCGTCGTGAGCAGTGCGGCTCTCATAGGGAAATATTCTTTCTCTGCGGCGTCCCACGTATTGGCTGGCATTTTCCACAGCGTGTCTAGCTCCTCCTTCAGCAGCCCCAGATACAGATCGATGTCGTTCCCTGGTTGTTTCGGCCCTTCAATTAGCATGCTCATGTGAATGTTCTTCCTCTTCATGCACAACCAGGGGGGAAGGTTGTACATCCACACAAACACAGGCCAAGTGCTATGTGTGCTTCTCTGGCTGCCAAACGGATTGACTCCATCAGTGCTCGCGCCCAGCACGATGTTCCTTGGATCCTTCCCAAATTCTGGGTATTCAAAGTTCAACGCTTGCCACTGGCTCGCATCCTTAGGGTGACTCAGCATCTTGTCTTTTTTATTTATCTCCGGATCATTTCCATCATCTTCCCGCTTCTTCTCCTCCCTATCCGCGTGCCAACGCAGGAGCTTTGCTACCTTAGGGTCCGCGAAATACCGTTGCAGACGAGGAGTGATCGGAAAGTACCATACCGATTTTCGAGGAGCTTTCTTCCTCTTCTTGTATCGAGTGACACCACACACCGGACATATGGTAGACTCTGCGTGCTCGTCCCGATAAATGATGCAATTGTTCATGCACACATGGTATTTCACGTGCGGTAAATCCAGAGGACACACGATTTTCTTCGCCTCCTAGAAACTGGTCGGGTACTCGTTCCCCTTGGGAAGACGTTCGTGCCAGAATGACATGTTCTCGTCGAAGCATGCGTCGGTCATTTTGTGTTTTACCTTCATCTCCAGAGCCATGAACGTTACTTTCAGGCGGGTATCCTGGGGCCTGCATCCTTCATACAATGGAGGAACCGCGTCTATCTCCAGTTGATCGAGCTTGGCTTTCTCTCGGGCGGCAGCTCTTGCATTATCCGTTTGCTTGTGAAGCAGCTCTTGAATATGAGGGTCCTGCACCTAGCCTCCATCGTCGTCTGCTCCAGCATCTTCATCTTCATGATCATCCCCTTCGTCTTGATCTTCCTCATCATCATGTACGACATCTTCTACATGATGACTGTGTACATCATCACCGTCGTGATCATGTCCTGTAGATTCTTCGTCTTCTCGCTCGCTCTCGCCGCGGTGGTTGTCTTGTTGCCCTTCCTCATTTCTTGCCCGGCCCCCATGGACGACTTCATAGTCATCTTCATCACCTTGCCACCGATAGCCATCCATGAAACCATGCAAGAGCAGGTGGTCCCGCACCTGCCCGGAATCCGGGTCCGCAATAAGGCTCTTCAGCTTGCATCTTCGACACGGACATCTTATCTCTGTCTCATTCTTTTGAAGCATCTCGGCCTTCGCGGAGCTCAAAAACCTATTCACGATGCCTTCGGTCATTGTGCGGACCATGGACGCCTGCGGGGTAGAGCAAAACAATATTTTAGAATCAAGAAAAAATTTGGCATGACCTTCCCGAAAAATAGGACCAAAAAGAATGCATAGTGCCAAAATTCTCGCCGAAACGGAAATGAATCAACATCCGGCAAAATATTGGCAACTATCGCATTTCAAATACCGGTACCTGCAAACACAAACATATATGCAACACCACAATCATATGCAACATCACAAACATACATAGATCTAGCTAGGCCACAAAAAGTGCATGTGCACGTTGTTGGAGCGAGCTAGGGAGAAAAAAAGTAGATCTACAACATGAAGATAGCTTTCCCCTTACTTACCTACCAAAAAAAGGTAATTTCACCACTTAATTTTGACGAATCTATGGTGCAAATGAGGTGAGGAGGAGGAGGCAGCCGAAAGCTTGGAGAAGGAGGTGGAGGAAATGAAGTGGGGAAAGTGAGTGGGTAGGTGTGGCTGTCCAAAATAACTTGTTGGGGTCCCAGGTTACTAATGGCGCACCACCTGCAAATGCGCCATTAGTATGCCTGGTTACTAATGGCGCAGACCTGCAGGTGGTGCGCCATTAGTAGTTTTGCAAAAAAGTAAAATATATATATATATACCAATGGCGCACCGAGTCATAGTGCGCCATTACTAGTTTAAACTAGTAATGGCGCACTGTGAAACGGTGCGCCATTAGTAGTTTTGCAAAAAAAGAATAAAAAAAAGAATACAGTATTGGCGCACTGTCTGCCCGGTGCGCCATTACTAGTTAGAACTAGTAATGGCGCACTTCGACCGGATGCGCCATTAGTATGTATGGAAAAATGGAAAAACAATTATTACTAGTGGCGCACCGTGTGTCTGGTGCGCTATTTGTGCCTTCCACACTAATGGCGCATCACCAAATGGCGCGCCATTAGTATATAGTAGTGGTGCACCACCTGACAGGTGCGCCATTAGTGCCCATCCCATCTATTGCCCTTTTCCTAGTAGTGCATGAATAAGCAGCTCTATATTTTCCAAGCCATTGGCAAAACATGTGCAATAACTCTCCACATCTAATATCGTACATGATCAATATGCTCTTCACAACATCAAATCAATCACCTTTATTACAAAAAAAATCAAGCTTGACTACCACCTACGTATGAATAAGCCATTCCTTCCCGTCCTGATGTCTATTTGATATCAATTTCCTAGCTTTGGAAGAACTAGCGATGCTAGATTTGTTGTTTTTCTCGTTTAATTTCTTGCTCTCTATCACAACAGCCTAGCCATTGGGAGTGATAGGTATCGGGAGAGCTGTAGCAACACGAATGATGGGTGCATGTTTCCTAGCTGTTGGTGTAGGGAAGCATCAAACCCTTTGGTCTCGGGCCGCATGTATATATTGAATCATTATCGTGACTTACAAGTTTGGGAGGTCGCTAGGACTCTCCAGAAATTTTAAAAGAGAAGGAGAAGAAGAGATTACATCGAGGAAGAATACTAGGAGAAGACTAGATAGACAAAATTTCTCTTCATCCTTACTTTTCTTGCTCTCCTCTTGGTCATTACGGGGCTTCCATTTCCCTTCATCCTTCAACACATTGTAGCAATGGGCCAACACAAATGGCCTCCCTTTCTTGACCTTCCATTTCTTGGTCTTCTTCACTTCTCCTTGAAATAAGTTTTGTGCAATAGTGAGCTACAAACAAAAGAACAAGTTAGCACTTGAAACGCCAAAAAAGAAGCATGAACATGGAAGGAACATAAAGAAATGACACTTACCCTATCTCTATCATTAATGTCACTTGGGTTTATCGTGTCAACCGCCTTAAGTGCCACCACCCACCTTTGACAATCTTTATTGATTGTCGATCACTGGGAGCGAAGAGACCTATTCGTGCGGTCAATTCCACTCTTGCTGTGTAAATCAAAGTGCTCCTTCATCTGGTCCCAATATGCATCTCTACTTTGGTCCCATACGACATTGGTGTCCATACACATACAGCTATGTATTGTATAGCAAGATGTCTTCACTACCAGGAAAAGGCCTGCTATTGGTGCACCAGTTTTGCCTACTAATGGTGCACTACTGGTGTGCCACTAGCACCACGCCATTAGTATTAAATACTAATGGCGCACCACGCAGTGCGTGATTAGTATAGCCCAACATGCGCCATTAGTATGCCTCCCAGGGGGCTATATTTACCCATGTGCTTTGGCATACTAATGGCGCACTTGGGTGCGATGCGCCATTAGTATGCCTCCCAGGGGGCTATATTTACCCATGTGCTTTGGCATACTAATGGCGCACTTGGGTGCGATGCGCCATTAGTATCCTTTCTGCAGTGCGCCATTAGAGTGTTGACTGGTGCGCCATTAGTATGAATATTAGGGGTTATTTTTTTCTGATATTTGCACAGGTTACAAAATATATTATTGGACAGAATATAGACAGCACCACACAACAACAGCAGATTCATCGAATACAATAGAAGATTAGTCTCCGAATAAAATTCATCATATTAGTCTCCGAATTCAAAAGACCGAACAAAGATAGAACATTACAAGTCTCGAGACCGCGAGTAGCGAGTTTGTCTTCACATTACAAGTCGATATCGATCATCTAAACTACCATCACATAGAAGAGAGTTGCAGTCATCACGATGAGCATCATCGCGATGAAACTGGTCTTCATACGGTTCCTCCAACGCTCCCTCCTCTCTCCCGCTAGATAGCGCGCGTATCTAGATTCTACCTCCGCCCTAGTGGTGTACCCTTTGTAACTGTTACCGCTGTAACGGTGAACCTGTCTCCAACACTCCTCCCAGTCGTCGTAGACTCCGGGAACCTTACCCTTGTACACGACATACGATGGCATCTCTATGCACTAGCCAAACAAAACGTTAGTGGCAATTCATAGACAATACATAAGCAATATATAAGTATGCAAGAAAAGGATCGGAAGAGAAAAGCAAGACATTAATAGCACGATTCATGGTCCTACTAATAAATAGCATCGATTACATCTAAGTTGAACGACTGTCCAAACCAAAGAGACATACAAGTTCATTAAAGTTCAATTACAACATGAGCTAATCGATGTTTCAGAACTACACATAGCATCACTACTTTCGGCTCGACTCATGGGACCGGAGCGTGGATGAAGCCATCGTCTTTCTTGATGGTCATGAAATCGCGGGCGTTGTCAGCCTGCATTTGTAGCATTGTTTCAATCTCACTGTTGGACGGTTGATATCAGAGGTAGAACTGCCCCGAGGTACGAAGGACATCTTGATGTATGATTTCTACAAACTCTGACTGGATGCGAAAGAATTCTTGTCTGATGTTCGCGTCCTGGATTGCCGATAAGCTTGTGCCCCAATCTTTGAGATTATTTGGTAGCAGAAGGTGATTATGGTCCCGTACGATCGCCAGCATGTCATGGAGGGTGTAATAGGCATCCTTCTGACTGCCAGGCATCTGCTTGACGCAGGGGAACGTCGTATTGTGGGTGAACACGTGCTTGCCGTACCTACGAACTGGCCTCTTGTAGGTGCCTCCAGATGTGGCATAGCCGGGGAGAGCATCATCAAGAACTTTCTTGATATTTGTGTAGTCTATCTTCGACTCACGGTCCGGATCGAAATACGTGGCCATGGAATATTTCGGGCTTAAGAGGATGAGTGTGCAATGTGTGTCACTGCAAAAAACACGGAATGTTAGAAAAAAAGAACGATCGAAATCTAAGAAATCATATGTTACGGGGTGGTGAGGGGATGACTTACTCGGGAAAGTAAGGCACGAGGAAGTTATCCTTATCTGGGTTTACCAGAATGACGCCTTCAAGGTGTGAACTCGCGACTTGCCGGCACCAGCGCTGCCCAAGATCTTGGCAAGCATGTAGAAGGGGTCGACTATCCCGATGTCTGGGGTCTTGTCTCTAATGATCCGCATCTCCATACTCAGCGAAAACAGCCGAACGAAGGTGTAGTGCAGCGGATGAAGGTTAAACATAGCGAAGAAGTCATCAAACCGCAGGACGATCGTACCCCCGATGGTGTTATCTACAAAGCCCTTGCCCTCTGGCACCTTGGCCATGAAAACCGGGTATGCCACATCATTCTAGGAGAGACGCCGCTTCTCCAAAGAAAGAACACTGTCATGCAGACTCCGCATAGCACCGGTTGCAGCATTGAGCATATTTGTCGGTAGCATCGCCCTACCCACCACATGCACCCTCCTCGAGATATCCTTAGGTGAAGGTGGCCCGTCCTGAGCATGGATCGTACTCAGTGCCGGCTGGCTCGCACCGGCGCCCTTGTTAGTCTTTCGTTTCCGTCCATTCTTCTTGATCTGCTGTAAAGGGATCGAGTTTTGCTCACAGACCGCCTTCTTGAGCGTGTTGGGGCTGATAATATTTCGCACCTCGGCTATCTGAGGCTCTGTGAAGGCGGCAGCTGGAGGCATCTCCTGAGAACAGAACGCCAGACAACGCCTGTTGCAATTGGGTTTCTCCGCGGTACCAGCTAGATCGCGGTCGTCTTTTTCAGGGTTGGGTTCTTGAGAAGGAGGCCCGCAGAATTCGTCACCATACCCTTGTTCGGCAAAGTACTTATCGACGTTGGTAAATGTACCGTCGTCGTTGCCGTCTTCGTCCGGATCCTGTGCCATATGCATGTCAGGATCCTGTGCCATAGGGATGTTCGGCATGTCCGGTAGCATTGCGGCGTTCTTACCATTGCTTGGCGCCAGCACAACTAGCGGTCTTGTCTGTGGGGTGGTGTCCCCCGCCCCCAAACGAATATGGCTCTTCGGCCAAAGCAGGGGCCAGCTTACGCAGGCGCTGAGGGTCATCACATCATCTTCGTCAGCCCCAGCGGGTCGAATCAGAGGTAACAAATCGTCGCAGCCTGGCAGCACCCGAACCAGTTCAACACTATACACGGTGGGTGCATCGGATTACCGTGGAACACGGGGTTGCCCGGTTGAACGATTCTTCCCTTGGTGACATCGATCAACTCGCCGCCCACGAAGTGCAGGAGAGTGCATGGAACGTCAGCGGCGCCCTGCGAAAACATGTAGGGCGTCAGGGATGCCCAGTCAAAGGCAAGGAGATGAAGTCATCGGCTGAGAGGCTTAGTTACCGTGATACCGTCGAGCTCGGCTAATGTCGAGGCACCGCCAACGGCGGGCGTGCAACTGACAGAGGGGCCGCTTGCTGGTGAGGTGCCGGCCGGCGTACAGCCGAGTGCATTAAGCTCCAATGCCCATGCCGGTGCCGGAGACACGAATACCGCCTCCGCCGGAGACACCAATGGCGCCGCCTGCGCGTTGTGCGAGTTGCTGGCCGTGAAGCTGGGAATCGGGGGTGGCCCCTGTTGGCCGCCCGTAATCCACGTCGTCAGCCCCTGAATCAAGGTAGGCACCATGGCGGTGAGCGTCATTCCCAGTAGTTGTTGCACTTGCTCTTGGATAATCTCCGGAATCCGCGCCACTTGTGCCTTGAGTTCTTGAACCTCGCGCGACTGGCTTTCCCAGATGGTCTTTCTCTCCTTTCACCCACCAGCGGTATAGTATGACGACCATTTTGTGGACAAGCCTTTGTCGGCCACACGACCAGCTGACGACGGCTTATTGAGCTTATCCTTGTTTTTCATTATGTTCAACGCCCTATTTAGAGTGTTGTCCCAAGCAGGGGAGCTCTAAGACGACCCCGCGCTACTGCTTTCAGTCTCCTGCGGAAGGAATGTGAACCATTTAGAAATTTGGCTTCATTAGTTAGAATGCAACATATGGAGCTAGTTACGCGGGGGTGTATTCCTTACCAGAACAAGCTCAAGCGCCCTGGCCTTCGAATCCGTGGTAAGCTCCTTTGTTACCGGGTCCTCCTTGTACCGGGCCCTGACAAAGTTCCTGGTCTGCTTGTCACGGTATTTCTCGAAGCGGGGCGGTAGTCCTTGCTCGGCACGCTCCGCGTCCTCCTTGTCCCATATAGGTTGCGCCACTCTGTAACCGCCGGTACCGAGTTGGTGGACCCCTAAGTTCAACTCCCGCATTTCTTTCCCCCATTGACTTGATTCCACGGTTGCGCTGCTCTCGCACTTGATCTTGAACTCCTTGTACCTCTTCGCTGATCGAAGGATATTTCGCCTGATCTTCTCATAACTATCAACTTGTCAATCATTCTCTTCACCGTGCTTCTCCAAGTAGACAGGGACGTGCACATCCTCGTGAGGGCAGCACTGTTCACTTTATTCCATGAGAGGTGTGTGTTTGCAAAGTCAGCGGGGAACTTGTATTGTTCGTGCAGCTTCGTGAAGAGGAGGCTGTGCAAATTCCCTTGGTCCTTATGCCTTAGGTTCTCGGTGTTGATCGAGATGGTGCTTCGGAGAATGCACCTGAGCTGAATCGAGTACCCCTTGACTAATTCTTTGGGCGTCGTTGGATGCCCGTCAGAGTTCACTTCAGTAAATTCCTCCTTGACGGTGCCGAGCACGTTCGGGCGCCGGTCCTTCCGTTGCCTCTTCGGTTGGCTGCCATCTGTGCGTGCGCCGCCATCATCAGTGGTGGCATCCTCGGCGGCACCATCAGTCGTGTCATCCCCGACGCCACTAGGGGTTGTGTAGTCAGGATCGGTGTCTTCCGCGGTGTCGTCATAGCGGTGAGGTTTTTCCTCCATCTCCTGGGATAGCTCCCAGAATTGCTTGCCACCCGAAACGCCGGCCTCATCGTTGTGGGCCATGTTTTGGTCTAAACAGGAAAAAATCTTGGTCAAAAAGTTGGTTATTGTCAAGGAACAAGATCATGGTCTCATCATTTAGGGTTTGTCGACATCGAGGCATCCTAAAAGCTAAGCTTTTATCATTAAGGGTTTATCGACGCTGAGACACCCTAAAAGCCTAAGCTTTCATCATTTAGGTTCTTATTGACACCGAGGCACCCTAAAAGCCAAGGTTTAATAATTTAAGGTTTGTCGATGCCGAGGCACCCTAAAAGCTAAGCTGGGAAGGAGAATTCTAAGTTGGGCCTAATCACTTGGCTCTATTACTACCTATGGTTTAATGCAGCAAGAATAAAGGGGCAATTGATCCTACTTAATTAAGTACTAAGACCCCGGCCCATGCATTAGTGACAAGTACGCCATATGTCGTATTTTTAGCAAAGTCATGCTAAAATTCACGGAAAAATTCAGCATGACCTTTGCTGAAAATAGGATATATGGAGTACCCAAATTTGCCGGAACGGAAGTTAATCGACATTCCAGCAAACTCAAGGGCCTCTCGGGGTACCTGCAAAATCATCACGACATGATGGTCGGAGACAAAACCTAGGAAACTAGCAAAGTTACTGGCGTGTTTACAGAAATCATTTTCTATAAAAGATGATCATCATCTTTACAAGTCTTTCTCAATGTGATCACAAGTAATTCAGAGGCATCACAAGTAATTCAGAGCATCACAAGGCATTAGTAGTTCAGTACATGAACAAGTTTTACAAAGAACATCAATATGTACTATATTTCATTGTGGAGTGATATACAGTATGTTACAGCAAAGAAACATCTTAATCCATGCCTCAGCTTATCAACAGTCATTACTTGTCAAATACAGAAGAAGGAACAATTTATTTGTGACATAGTTACAAATGATGACAGAATAAAGCAACACCCTGCACTAGCCTAAACACAAGTGAAGTTTCACCCATATAAGAACAAGTGAATTCTAGTCACATTGACACTCCTGGTTTTCTACAAACACCAAGTACTAGGGCACACAAAAGTTCTGAAATTTGTGTGCCTAACTGAATTAACTGAATTTTCAGTAACCGAATAAACTAAATTTTCAAAACTGCAAGAAGCCATTTAAAAAAATCCTCTCATCTCATATGAGGAGTGTTAATCCTAAGACTAATAGTTTGTTCTGCAGTACAGCTACAGTGATGCCCTGTCCATTTGTCCCTCCCCAACTAGATACTAGAGTAGCATTGTTGATGCCCTGTTCTTGTTGAACTTTATGACAGTATATACAACTACAGTGTAGAGTTTATCAGAGGCATATCCCTTGGAGGTCCCAAGTCCGAACCTCGTGACGCTAGATGTTTTCAGTCCATGATCTTCACAATTTTCATTTTCTATCAAGTTTTTTCCTCTGTCAAATCACTTGAGAGGCTGCTCTACCAAAATATTTCTAATGCCTATACCATACAACACAATGATACACCACAATAATTTCAGTACAGATTGCAACACTAGGATAGGATAAGAAGCAGAGCAGCAAGCAGCAGCAACCAGAATAAGAAGTAGAGCAACAAGCAACGGAAGCAACCAGAACAAGAAGCTGAGCAGCGAGCAGCGTCCCAGCTCTCTCGCTCGACCGACGCCTCCCCCCATCGGCCGGCCCTACCTCACCGGCGTCGGTGAGGGCGTGCCATCTCAGAGAGGACACGCCGTTGAGCTACTCGGTGCTCCTCACCCACCGCTTCCTCCCACTCCCCTACTAACCAACCTTCCGTCAAGCTAGGGCCTAGGGAGGGAGGAAGAAGGGATCAACCTGGCACGGATGGAGGACTCCGGTACGGCGCGGGGAGAGGGAGGGGATGGGCGGACTACCTGGCCTCCTAGTCCTCGCAGATGGTGGCGAGGGTGTGGATGAGGAATGGGTTGGGGTTAGCCTCCTGCTCGACGACGCGGGAGATGAGGGTCTACGCGCGGTCCAGTAGCGCGTCCTCCGCGGCCTCCTGCTCCGCGTCGGCTGCCTCCGTCTCCTCCTCCTGGTCCTCCTCCTCCGGCTCGGGGCGCGGGGGCGGTGGCGCGGAGGAGCTGCAGTGGTGGGGGCGCGGGGGCGGCAGGGGTCGGGGCGGCGGCATCGTGGGTCGGGGCAACGGGTGGATCTGGCGAGGGAGAGGGACAAAGGGATCTGGCGAGGGAGAGGGAGGAATTAGTTAGGGGGGAAGATTACTAATGGCGCACCCTGCAGTGGTGCGCCATTAGTATGTTTTTTAGATAGCAATGGCGCACCCCCGAGCGGTGCGCCATTAGTAATCTTTTTTTTAAATAGCAATGGCGCACCAGCCAGATGTGCGCCATAAGTAATTTTTTTATTATTATTTTTTGTTGCATCTAATAATTTTTTAGAAAATGAATATGAATATGAAACAGTAATAATTTGTTATAAAAATAGTAATATTTTTTTTTAAATGTCATCAAATTTGTTATTTGAAAATATTTATGAATATGAAAAAATATTATCAAATTTATTATTTGAAAATATCATCAAATTTGTTATTTGAAAATATAATCAAATTTGTTTTTTTTTGGAATTT
>NC_041393.1:624796570-624797225 GCF_002162155.2 Triticum dicoccoides | reverse complement strand
CGGGGGGTCGGCGGCGGCGGTGGAGTGGGGGAGGGTGCGGGGGTCGGCGGCGGCGGTGGACCGGGGAAGGGTGCGGTGGGTCGTCGGCGGCGGCCGGTGGAGCGGGGGAGAGGGTGTGGGGGGTGCTCGGCGGCGAGGGGGGTCTTGCGAGGTGGGATAGCGATCGAGATGGAGGGGGGTCGAGATCGAGTGTCCTCATGAATATTCAATATTTTTTCATACTGAATATGAAAAAATATCATCAAATTTGAAAAAATATTCATGAATTCAAAAAGTGCTCATGAAATTCAAAAATATTCATGAGTTCAAAAAGTGCCCATGAAATACAATCGAGAAATGAAGGCTACCATTTAAATACAATCGATCTTAGCTAGCTATCTATTCTCAATCTTCTTGCCCTTATTTTTCATAAATGGAGTTCTTCTCTTGAACGGACATCCTTTAGGTAGGGTGGTCCTGCTTCTTCTTGTGGTGTATGCTGATACTTCCACTACTGGAAACAGCTACTTTGCCATCTGCCAGCTCTTTGCCGTCTGCTAGCGGACGGCAAAGAAGCTCTTTGCCATCAGCTACCCAAAAGCGGACGGCAAAGAACTGGCTGATGGCAAAGTACTTCTTTGCCATCAGCCAGTTCTTTGCTGTCCGCTAGCGGACG
>NC_041393.1:624787605-624795437 GCF_002162155.2 Triticum dicoccoides | reverse complement strand
CGGAACAGCACCCCGACCACCGACACCTCCCGAAAAGGTGTTTTTTGGCTTCCAGAGGCCGACGGGGTCATATATTTGTGAATTATTAGTTAGGTCATATATTTCTCGATTTTGTTATGAAAAACAGCATATATAATTGTGTTGATTGTGTAGTTTTAAATGTGCAGTTGTTTCATCGCTGCGAGGTTTGGTGTTCGACAACCTCGCCGTGCGTTTGACGAACTCTGCCCCTTCGTTCGTGGATGAGCACAAATGACAAGTCCTCCTCCCCCATTAATTATTTGATCTATTCCGATGAAACTTGATAGCTAGCTATATATGTGTCTTGAATCATCAGTATGCGTAACCAATATGTGTCTCCCGTTCGAAAGCGTCATAGTTATAAATATGCATGCATTTGCATTTTTATAACCTTGATTTTTTCGAATTGTCCAACGCTATCCATGGACAGCCCGAGTATGTGTAGATTGGGTTCGTTTTCCCATATGCTTTGCTCCGGATCAGACGCATAAATTTCGTCAGTGCCTCCCCTGTTGTTCTCCGGGTACACATCCTCTCTGTTTATTGCAGAGAAGTGTATCAGGAGAACAGCGGGGAGGTGCTGCCGAAATTTTGCGCCGGATCCGGAGCATAGCATGGGAAAATGAACTCAATCTACACATACACGGGTGGGATTAGGACCTATCATTACCTATTAGAGTGTAGGTTGCATGGACGTAATAAAATTGACAAAATAGATAAACTGATGAATATATACATGGTGAGTTACATATATAATTGTTGTGTGTCCAGTAGCTCTAAAAGTCAAGATGAGTGACCGTGCGTGGATGTATACCGGTCACACTGGTCAGAACAAATGGAGCGCTGAATGGTTCACAAAAACCAAGGGGTTTGTGCAAGCCGCATTTGCAAATGGCCAAAAGAAAACCTGTTGCCCCTGTTTCCGGTGCGGCAATTGGGAAAAGAAGACAGAGGCTGAAATGGGCAGACACCTGCAGAAGAGTGGTTTTACGCCCGATTATACGGTGTGGACATTTCATGGTGAGTCTGCCCAACGTAACCGAGCTGAGGTGGATCATCGTCGCACCAACGAGCATGGTACCGGGATGGAAAACATGGTGCAAGGCTATGATGATGCTCGGGATTCGGACGAGGAGATGGAGGAATCTGCAAAGGCTTTCAATGAAATGTTGGAGTCTTCAAAACGTCCGCTCCACGAGCACACTGAGCTTTGTCAGTTGGATGCCATCTCACAAGTAATGGCTCTGAAGGCTCAGTTCAACTTGGGCAGAGAATGCTATGACGCAATTATGACAGTATTTGGACGCTTTATACCCAAAGGCCATGTAATGCCTGCAAACCTGTACCAGTCAGACAAAATCCTCCGTGCACTGAAGATGCCCTATGAGAAGATACATGCCTGTGAGAAAGGATGTGCCTTATTTAGGCTTGACTATGCGGACTTGAACTATTGTCCCATTTGCAAGTCTTCCAGGTATATTATGGTAGACAACGGTATGGGTGAGAAGACACAGACCAAAATCCCCGTTAGTGTTCTTCGGTATATGCCAATCGTACCAAGACTTCAACATCTTTTCATGGTCGAAGAGACGGCCAGACAGATGACATGGCACAAAACAGGCAAACGAACCGAACTAGATGCAGATGGGAATCTGATGATGGTACACACATCGGATGGTGTTGCGTGGAAAAAGTTTGATGAATTACATGCTGACAAAGCGGCAGATCCGAGGCATCCTCGAGTCGGCATCAACACGGATGGGTTCAGTGTGTTTGGTATGATGGCAGCCCAATACAGTTGTTGGCCCGTATTTGTCTTTCCACTCAATCTCCCCCCTAGACAGATTATGCAAAGAAAGAACATTTTCCTGACGTTCATAATTCCAGGACCCAACTATCCGGGCAAAAATATGAATGTGTACATGCAGCCGCTTAAGGACGAATTGCAAGAAGCCTGGGATAATGGGTTCAAGACATACGACGCCTTTAGCAAACGGAACTTCATAATGCGTGTCTGGTACATGTACTTGACGCATGACTTACCGGCGTATGCGCTATTCGTTGGCTGGTGTGTGCATGGAAGATTCCCGTGCCCCACATTCAAGGGAGCTCTTGAGTTTCGTTGGCTTCAGGCCGGTTGCAAGTTTTCTTGCTTCGACATGCATAGACAGTTCCTGGATCCTCGCCATAAGTTCAGGAAAGACAAGAAGAACTTCATCAGGGGTAGAGTTGTCAAAAACTCTGCACCACCTGCATTGACAGGCCAACAAACCCTGGATCAGTTAAACGCTCTCGAGCCAGATCCACAACGTCCAGGGTACTTCAAGGGGTATAATACTAAGCACGCGTGGACTCACAAAACATTCTTATGGGATCTGCCTTACTTCAAAGACCTCCTTTGCCCACACAACATCGACGTGATGCACACTGAGAAGAATATCGCCGAGGCACTTTTTGGTACATTGTTAGGCATAGATGGGAAGTCAAAGGATAATACTAAGGCTAGAGTCGATCTGGAGGCGCTATGTGATAGGCCGTTACAAAACATGAAAGAACCGAAAGGAAAGCAGAACTGGACAAAGCCAAAGGCATGGTTCAATCTTGGAAGGCCAGCTATGAGGGAAATTCTCTTGTGGGTGCAACAGCAGTTGATGTTCCCCGATGGGTATGCAGCGAATCTAAAGAGGGGAGCGAATCTTGATAAACTAAAGATATTTGGTCTCAAGAGTCATGATTGGCACATATGGATTGAGCGGGTAATGCCGGTGATGTTGCGTGGCTTCATCCCTGAGGATGAATGGCTAGTACTGGCAGAACTCAGCTATTTCTTCCGTGTTCTTTGTGCGAAAGAACTATCGCCTGGCATGCTAGAAGAAATGGAAGAGTTGGCGCCGGAGTTGATCTGCAAGTTAGAGAAGATCTTTCCACCGGGCTTCTTTAATCCAATGCAGCATTTGATTTTGCATCTCCCGACCGAGGCAAGATTGGGGGGGCCCGTGCAAAATCGTTGGTGCTACCCAACTGAGAGGATGCAGAAGACGCTTCGAGAAAAATGTAAAAATAAACATAGAATTGAAGCATCGATGGCTGAGGCATTCATCACAGAGGAGGCGGCAAACTTCGTAACAGCGCACTACGAAGCCAAAAATCATCATTTGCATAATCCGAAGCCTCGGTACAATGCTGACGAGCCTAAAAAGGGTGGATCCAACCTCAGCCTATTCAAAGGGAATCTCGCACCAGCTAGTGTTTCACATCCAGTATCTTTGGATAACGAAGAATGGCGGACCATTTCGTTGTATATCTTCAACAACCTGATAGAAGTGCGGCCGTACATCGAGTAAGTTCTCGGTACATTGTTTCGCAACTTCTATTTCCTTTGAACTACTCTTATTCCTGGATATGTCATACAGTCGATATGTCACCATATTCTCGTATGGAGCGGAGATCCAAAAGGATTTCGTCGAAGATTATGAGCTTCTCGCAAAGCAAGGAGGTGGCTATCCTGGTTTCATCTCTTGGTTCAAACAAATGGTAATTTCTATTAGACAATTTCATTACATTCGCTAATTTGTGCATAATGCAACAATCCCCTTTCATATTAAACTTGTAGGCTAATTCAGAGTCTATGGACGCCGAATTGAGACAAGTCGCTAATGGTTTTGACTATAAGGTCCGTTCATTTGACAAGTACGACATCAACGGGTATCGCTTTCGTACCTATGGCAAAGAGCTATCTATGGCCGACCGAAAGTCTACAAATTGTTGTGTATCTGCTATCAGCGAAGGAGGTACTGAGTATTATGGGAGAGTTGAAGCAATTTATGAACTTCTGTTCTATGGTGAAAACCCACCGAATGTCGTAGTCTTCAAATGTTATTGGTTTCAGCCGAAGGAGACTAGAAGGACTCATGAACATATAGGGCTAGTTGAAATCAACCAAAGCACTCATTTAGATGTTCCTGATGTCTATATTATGGCTCAACAGGCGACCCAAGTATTCTATCTACCGTGGGCCTGCCAAACTAATCCAAATCTGAAAGGTTGGGATGTCATTTATGAAGTGCCGCCACGTGCTAGACTTTCTCCCCCAAAGGAAGAGGATTATGAACCTCACATTAACCCAGACACATATGAAGGAGAATTCTTCCAAGAGACACGTCTTTCCAAAAAGTATTTCAAGAACCGCCATACTTCACCCCAAAACATTGAAGTAGACAGCGACAATGAATCCGACATCACCCCAGAGGAGGAACAAGAAGAGCCGGAACAAGAAGAGGTTACTGCTGCGGATGACCTGTCAATGCTTGACCGATTACGTCAAGGTGGCCTTGCACATGTTGATGCCAATGAACCTTATGAGCCCATCATTGATTATAGTGATGATGATGATTATGCATTTATTGATGATACTGATCGAGATTATTAGTAGTGTCAGGTATTCAATTTTTTTATGTTGTACTTGATGATGATACACTTAAGTGATATACATATTATTATTCATGTCGGTACTTTTTTTATGTTGTACTAATTTTGTTTATTCTTTGTCATGGCAGGTGTTGAAAGATGGTGGGCGCTGGTCGGGAGCGCGCCGAGGCCCCTTCTTCGTCGGCGCATGCGAGGTCTTCCATTCCACCCGCACCTCTCCGCCGAGCGTTGCTGGAAAGTATGGCGACACCGCCGGGCCCTTCTTCGTCGACCGCGGTGCCCAGCAGGGGACGAGGTAAGAAGAAGAGAGGAGGTGGAGCACGTGGTCGCGGGAGAGGAGGTAGGGTGACTCTTACGGCACCTTCCTCGCCACCGCCCCCAGCTGTTTCACCCGAGCACGTGATTGCTAGGGTGGACTCGGCTGAGGAGGAGGCTGCACGGACTCTGGTCCACGGGTCTTCGGCCCACGAGCCTCGGGTCGACGGGCCTTCGGCCCACGAGACCCGGGAGGAGCACATGTCTGGATGGGGTACCTGGTCGGGTCAGCCTGAGGATGGCGGGGAGCCGAGTGGCCATGCTGATGATGGCGGGGAGCCGACTGATGAGGAGGGGGACGAGGGGGGCAACATCTACCAGCGTGGTGCTACACTGCTCCCGTCCGTGCCGGCGACCCGCGAGCAGAGGTGGTTGATTTTCCCTGATGGGGAGAGGTAAGTGCATTTAATCTTTTTGTACCTTCTGCATTCACGTTTCTTCAAATAACTGATGTGTTGGCCTTGTCATGCTGCAGGGGTTGGGACCACCATGAAAGTGTCCGCCGGCCCAACTCCGTCCTTGGAGTTCTGATTCGGCAAAGCTTCCCGGGGTTTGTCACGTTGCCTAGTGAGGGTCGGCTTCCAGAGGTTGGATTGACTTGGGAGCACTACTTGGCTGCCCCGGCCCCGCCGGGTGAGATTATCGACGGTGTCTTGTGCAAGACGAGGGCAGACGTCGTGATCAGAAAGTTCTGGGTAATTGCTCCTTTACGCAATTTAAAATCTTCAACTAGCTAGTTATTAATTGTACTAATCAATATTGTCTCATTTGATTGCAGACATTCTACAGGTGTGAGGAGGGATACGAGGAGGAGGCGGATCATGTTATCCACAAGGAGTGCAAGCGCCTACTTCAGAACTTACGGCATGAGGTTCGGGTGCAGGCTGTTCGAGACTACTACGCCGGGCGTGGTATCAAGAAGCCCAAGCAGGAGTGCCGCGATAAGTTCTTGAGTAAGGAGAAGTACATGAAGGTAATTCTTAAGGCCTTGTACTTACTTCCTTCATTTAGTAATTCATAGCCTTAGCGCTCAAGTTTCTATTTGCTAACTTAGGCCCCTCCGAGATGGTGTGCGGATCGGATGGATTGTTGGGAGGTGTTGGTCAATGCGTGGTGCTCAGAAGAATGGCTGGCCACCCACAAAGAGGCCAAGGACAAACATGCCCAAATGGAAGGTGTGCCACACCACCAAGGCAACTCCAACTTATTTCAGTACGGGCGGAACTGGGTATGTGGTTTGCTTCATGATTCATGCAATTCATTCATCATGCTAGCTTTAGCCCTTTAATTACTAATTTACTTTGTTTCTCTCTTTCAGGCACGCTACAATAAGGCGGATAAGGTGCCAGAGGTGTACGACCTGTATGCCATGGCCCACACTGGCCCTTACAAGAAAGTCAAGGCATTCTCTGCGTCTGACCTCGATGATCCAAAGAACTTCACCAACATCTCCGCCCACGAGAAGCTCGTGCAATATAGAGATCAGGGGAAGGGGAGGAAAGGGGAGGAATTTAACCCGAGCCAGGGTCCCATTGATACAGAGCTGCTGACGATATCTGGTGGCGGGAGGTCCCATGGCTCCATAGCCATGGGAGATGGACTTATCCGTTGTCCTAGCACTCTCCCGGAGATCAAGGCGCGCCAGTCGAGCTCCGCTCCTGAGATAAGGCCTCGTGAACGGCCAGTCCAACTCGCCATCAAGGTTAGTTATACGTACTCAGCTATCTTTCTCCATTACATTGTGTGCGCTTCCATCAATGATTACAAATGATCATGTGAGTGGTGTTGCAGGCTGCTATACAAAGTGAGAAAGATAGAACGGAGAAACTTTTGGCGGAGGCGGTGGAGAGGCAGCGGGAGTTGGAGGAGAAGACGACAAAGATGTTGGAGGAGGAGAGGGCACGGAATGACATGCAGGCAAGGGCCATGTACGAGCTCCTTGTGGTAAGTTTCTTCTGCAGATTACTTGCTAGTCTTAACATTTGAGTCTCATTACTAACTAGTATGACTCTGTTGTGAAAACCAAATGTGCAGTCTGTGTGCGAGAAGTCCGGTTAGACCGCTCCGCCGATACCAGTGATTGCTCCTAGGAGCACGGTGAGTTTAATTTGAATGGACATTACTTGCTTGTCTTAACATTTGAGTGTCATAATGCTAACGAGACATTGGAAATGATCTTTGGTGCAGCTTAACTCCAGAAACGCATCGCACGATCCTTCTCCAGCTACCGGCGCGAGCCAGCCCACTCCTTCTCCAGCTACCGGCGCGAGCCAGCCCGCTCCTACACCTCCGTGATCACGGTAAGTTTCTCTAGGGTTTTGCTTAACAAATGCATAAAGACCTAGACTTAGCTTTATTTCCTCCAATATGCTTACCATAATGACCTAGAGGTAGCTTCTTTTCCTCCAAAATGACTTAATAAGCTTACTGACCTCATAAACCATCCATTCTACCTAAGTTAGCTCTAAAATGACTCATTTTACCTTAGTTAGCTTACAAGTGATCCAATTTATCCAAGCTAGCTCGAAAATGACCCATTTTATGTAGAACGGCTCCTAAATGATCCATTTTACCTACATTAGCTTTAAAATGACCCATTCCACCTAGGTTAGCTCCAAAATGACCCATTTCACCTAGGTTAGCTCCAAAATGACCCATTTCACCTAAGTTAGCTAAAAATGAACCATTTTACCTTGTTAGCTCAAAAATGTGGCATTTCACCTAGGTTAGCTCATAAACGACCCATTTGACCTAGGTTAGCTCATAAATGACCCATTTCACCTAGGTTAGCTCATAAACAACCTATTTCACCTAGGTTAGCTCATAAACGACCCATTTCACCTAGGTTTGCTCATAAACGACTCATTTCACCTAACTTAGCTCATAAACGACCCATTTCACCTAGGTTTGCTCATAAACGACTCATTTCACCTAACTTAGCTCATAAACGACCCATTTCACCTAGGTTAACTCATAAACAACCTATTTCACCTAGGTTAGCTCATAAACGACCCATTTCACCTAGGTTTGCTCATAAACGACTCATTTCACCTAACTTAGCTCATAAA
>NC_041393.1:624775220-624787439 GCF_002162155.2 Triticum dicoccoides | reverse complement strand
AACTCATAAACAACCTATTTCACCTAGGTTAGCTCATAAACGACCCATTTCACCTAGGTTTGCTCATAAACGACTCATTTTACCTAACTTAGCTCATAAACGACCCATTTCACCTAGGTTTGCTCATAAACGACTCATTTCACCTAGGTTTGCTCATAAACGACCCATTTCACCTAGGTTTGCTCATAAATGACCCATTTCACCTAGGTTTGCTCATAAACGACCAATTTCACCTAACTTAGCTCCAAAATGATCCATTTCACCTAGGATAGCTCATAAACTACTCATTTCACCTAGGTTAGCTCATATATGATACATTTCACCTAAGTTAGCTAATATATGGCATATACTTCTTCTTCTAGTCTTCTTCTTCTATTCTTTTTCTTCTAGTCTAATTCTTCTTCTAGTCTTCTTTTTCTAACTTTCTTATTTTTCATTTTGCAGGTTTCATTCACTTCACGGAAGCCAGCTTCCTATGATGGATTGCTTGCTTTTTCCTGTTTTTTCCTTTGATGCACTTGTATTCTGCTGGCTTGCTATGAAGAAACTTTGCATATTGTAATATGTATGGATCGATGGAACTATGTGATGGATATATATGTGATGTGAAATTTTTGATGGATATATATGTGATGTGATGGAACTATGTGATGGATATTTATGTGATGGATATATATGTGCTGTGAAATTTTTGTTGTGATAATTGTTGGATATAAGAAAAACAGAAAAAAAAAGAGGCAGTGCAGGCTCTTTGCCGTCCACGGAAGACGGCAAAGAGCCCTTTGCCATCGGTGGTAGACGGCAAAGGGGGCACGTGGCGCCCACCTGTGCTTCCTGGGGTGGACCATTTGGCCAATTTGCCGACAGTGGCAAACGACAAAGCCTGGCTGACGGCAAAGACTTCGCCTTTGCCGTCCGCCGCGCGGACGGCAAAAAAAAACGGGCGCTGAGGTATTGCTGATGTCACCTGGCTGACGGCAAAGAGGCGCACTAATTTGCCGTCCGCTGGTGGACGGCAAAGGCCGCCGTTAGCCGCCTAACGGAGTGACAATGGCGGACGTGCCACATTTTGCCGTCCCCCCTCTTTGCTGTCCGCCGCTGTAGGCAAAGGGCTCTTTGCCGTCCGCCTTGGAAAGCAGACGGCAAAGGACCTGTTTGCCGACCCTATCTTTGCCGTCTGTGTTTGCCGTCCCCGGCGGACGGCAAAGAGCTTTGCCGTCAGCCGTCCCTGCCTTTGCCGTCCGCCATGGCAGATGGCAAAGTACTGGATTCCTGTAGTGTTCATCATCATCATCATGTTCCATCTTCGGGTCGCCGTACTTGTCGAAGTCTTGCTCATTGGCAACTCCATCTATTCCAATGATCTTCCTTTTGCCTCTCCTCACGACAACACGACTGGGCTTTGGCGGGTCGGTAATGAAGAAGCATTGGTCCACTTGGGAAGCCAGTACCCATGGCTCATTTTTTGTGGTGACGTTTGCGCCCGCGGTCTTGCATTTGGCTTCGGGTATAACCATGATGGTGAAATACCGGTCTTCTTTTATGATGCTCTTGGCCCATCTGACACGGAATATCGGGACCTTCTCTCCAGCGTAGCTCAGCTCCCAGATCTTCTCGATCCTTCTGTAGTATCTGTCCTTGTCGTTACCGGTGTAGGATTCCATCGTTACCCCGGAGTTCTGATAGCCATTGCTATTCATGTCCTTTCCCTCGGTGTAGAATGTGTAGCCGTTGATATCGTACGCCTCATACGTCATCAGATTGTGCTCGGCGCCCTGTGACAGGGCGAATATGAGTTGTTCTTCCGCGGAAGAATCCTCATGTAAAGGTTATGATAGAAGCTTCTGCTTGAACCAACGCGTGAAACATGAGTTGTGCTCTTTGATTATATCTCCGTCCGTCCTCTGTTGGCCTCGATCATTGTACGTCTTCTCAATAAAGGTTTTGTGCTCTACCACCCAAGGATCAACCACGTCTATGTGTTGTAGCGCGACTAGGTTTGCTCTTTCAAAGTCGGAGAGTCGACCCTCGAAGTCAACATGCATTTCGCGGCGACCCTCACGGTGACCCCATCCAGCGAGCACGCCGAGGTGCCTGGTGACGAGCAGACCAATGGGGTTCTCGATGCCTAGATAATTCGTGCAGTAGGAGCTGCACTCTTCGGTCAGAAAGCCCCTGGCTATGCTTCCCTCTGGACGTGACATGTTGCGAACGTATCCTTTGATGACACCATTCATCCTTTCGAAAGGCATCATGCTGTGCAGGAACGTCGGCCCGAGTTGGATGATATCCTCCACGATATGGACCAGCAGATGCACCATAACATCGAAGAATGTGGGCGGGAAGTACATCTCAAGCTCGCATAGTATCACCACGATCTCTTCCTGTAGTCTTCTGAGTTATCTCACGCCAACCGACTTCCGAGAGATGACATCGAAAAAGTTGCATAGGCCAAATAGCATTTCACGGATGTGCGCGTCCATGATCCCACGGATTGCAACTAGAAGTATCTGCGTCATCAGCACGTGACAGTCGTGAGACTTCATCCCGCTGAACTTCTGCTTCGCTGGGTCTAGGTATCTTCTTATCTTCCCCGTGTAACCGTAAGGAAGTTTTACTCCTACGAGGCAGGTGAAAAACTGGTCGATCTCCTCCATCGGTGCTCGCGCCCAGCACGATGTTCCTTGGATCCTTCCCAAATTCTGGGTGTTCGAAGTTCAACGCTTTCCACTGGCTCCCATCCTTAGGGTGACTCAGCATCTTGTCTTTTTTATTTATCACCGGATCATTTGTGTCATCTTCTCGCTTCTTCTCCTCCCTATCCGCGTGCCAACGCAGGAGCTTTGCTACCTTAGGGTCCGTGAAATACCGCTGCAGACGAGGAGTGATCGGAAAGTACCACACCACTTTTCGAGGAGCTTTCTTCCTCTTCTTTTATCGAGTGACGCTCTACTAGGGAAAAGCCTATACACAAAAAGTTACTAGTAGCGAGGGTTAATAACCCTCGCTACTGCTACTTACTAGTAGCGCAAGTTTATAAACCTCGCTACTACTAAGTTTATAGCAGTAGCACGGGTTTTTAACCCTCGCTACTACTAAGCGGTCTCTACCGTGCCCCCCGGGACATGCCATAGTAGTAGCGCGGGTTTTTAAAACCTCGCTACTACTAAGTTTGCTAGCAGTAGCATTGGTTTTTAGCCCTCGCTACTACTAAGTGGTGCCATAGTAGTAGCGAGGGGGTAAAAAACCGCGCTACTACTAAAGGTCCCATTTTAAAACTCTACACCCCCCCCCCCCAGTGGATCGCCTTTTCAGTTTTAAAAAAAATAAAAGAAAATGATGAAAATGTCAAAAAAATAAAAGAAAATAAGTTTCCCATGTGATATGTGGTCTAGTTGTTGGGAAAATTTGCAAATATGAATTTCTCCTTTATTTGCAAAATCTCTCGAGAATTTGTAAAAATGGGCATAACTTTTGCATACTAACTCAGATGAAAAAGTTTTTATATGAAAAATCATCTACTCGAAAAGTTACATCCGAATTTAACGGGGGAACCCCGTTAAACATTTTGAAAATCCTCAAAAACCAAACAGAAAAAAGGTTGCGGGGCTTTTAAGATCTAGAGTGGAAAAAATCGAAAAAAATTCAAACTATGTGGTCAAACAGTGGTCAAACTAATTATTCTAGAATATTAGTGTTACTAAATAATTGTTTTGGTTTTTTTGAATTTTGGTCAAATCTGGTCAAACTATGGTCAAACTGTGGTCAAACTAATTATTCAAGAAATATTAGTGTTACTAATTTTTAAGAACAATAGTTTCAAACTCAAATAGTGAAATGTGTGACTTCATGCTCAAGCTAAATTCCTGAGGTTAATAGGATTGACATCTTACTATTGTCAGGAAAACAACAAGTACAGACTTGGAAACGAGGGAGAATAGAACCCGGAAGTTAAGCGTGCTCAGGCTGGAGTAGTGAGAGGATGGGTGACCGTCCGGGAAGTTAGATGATTTGGAATGATGAGGGGTGATTAGAGATTAAATTGAGCAGCGATGAGGGGTGATTAGAGATTTGAGGTTAAAATAATTCAAAAATTTGAAAATTAGGGGAAAAATCAAAATATTTTTTCGAAAAAATTAAAAAAAAACACGCTGGTAGTAGTAGCGCGGGTTTTTACCACGCTACTACTAAAGGACGTAGTAGTAGCGTGGGTGGCACCCGCGCTACTGCTATAAGTTAGCTGTAGCGCCTTATTAGTAGCGCCGGCCCCCGCGCTACTAATAGGCTCAAAACCCGCGCTGCTGCTAAGCTTTTCCCTAGTAGTGGCTGCACACCGGACATATGGTAGACTTCGCGTGCTCGTCCCGATAAATGATGCAATTGTTCATGCACACATGGTATTTCACGTGCGGTAAATCCAGAGGACACACGATTTTCTTCGCCTCCTCGAAACTAGTCAGAATGACATATGGTATTTCACGTGCCAGAATGACATGTTCTCGTCAAAGCATGCGTCGGTCATTTTGTGTTTTACCTTCATCTCCAGAGCCATGAGCGTTACTTTCAGGCGGGTATCCTCGGGCCTTCATCCTTCATACAATGGAGTAACCGTGTCTATCTCTAGTTAATCCAGCTTGGCTTTCTCTCGGGCGGCAGCTCTTGCGTTATCCGTCTGCTTGAGAAGCAACTCTTGAATATGAGGGTCCTGCACCCAGCCCATCGATGGCCCATCGTCGTCTGCTCCGGAATCTTCATCTTCATGATCATGCCCTTCGTCTGCTCCGGCATCTTCCTCATCATCATGTCCTGCATCTTCTACATGATGACTGTGTACAGCATCATCGTCGTGATCATGTCCTGGAGATTCTTCGTCTTCTCGCACGCCCGAGCCGCGGTGGTTGTCTTGCTGTCCTTTCTCATTTCTTGCCCGGCCCCCATGAATGACTTCATAGTCATCTTCATCACCTTGCCACCGATAGACATCCATGAAACCACGCACCCGCACCTGCCCGGAATCCGGGTCCGCGATAAGGCTCTTCACCTTGCATCTTCGACATGGACATCTTATCTCCATCTCGTTCTTCTGAAGCATCTCGTCCTGCGCGGAGCTCAAAAACCTATTCACGATGCATTCAGTCATCGTGCAGACCATGGTCGCCTGCGGGGTAGAGCAAAACGATATTTTAGAACCAAGAAAAAATTTGGCATGACTTTGCCTAAAAATAGGACCAAAAAGAATGCATAGTGCCAAAATTCTCGCCGAAACGGAAATGAATCAATATTCCGGCAAAATATTGGCAACTATCGCATTTCAAATACCAGTATCTGCAAACACAAACATATATGCAACACCACAAACATATGCAACACCACAAACATACATAGATCTAGCTAGGCCATAGAAAGTGCATGTGCACGTTGTTGGAGGGAGAAAAAAAGTAGATCTACAACATAAAGATAGCTTCCCCCTTACTTACCTATCAAAAAAGGTAATTTAACCACTTAATTTGGAGGAATCTATGGTGCAAATGAGGTGAGGAGGAGGAGGCAGCCGAGACAAGCTTGGAGGAGGAGGTGGAGAGAATAAAGTGGAAAAAATGAGTGGGTAGGTGTGGTTGTCCAAAATATCTAGATGGTCCCAGGTTACTAATGGCGCACCACCTACAAATGCGCCATTAGTAACCCTGGTTACTAATGGCGCACCACCAGCAGGTGCGCCATTAGTAGTTTTGCAAATATATATATATATATATATATATATATATATATATATATATATATATATATACTAATGGGGCACCAGAGCATAGTGCGCCATTACTAGTTTAAACTAGTAATGGCGCATTGTGCCCTGGTGCGCCATTAGTAGTTTTGCAAAAAAAATATAGCAGTGGCGCACTGTGTGGCTGGTGCGCCATTACTAGTTAAAACTAGTAATGGCGCACTGTGTCCTGGTGCGCCATTAGTATGTTTGAAAAAAAAATTGTTACTAGTGACGGACCATGTGTCTGATGCATCATTAGTGTCCTTCACACTAATGGCACACCAGCACATGGTGCGCCACTGCTATATAATAGTGGCGCACCACATGTCTGATGCGCCATTAGTGGCTATATCATCTATAGCCCTTTCCTAGTAGTGCTTTGTCCATGATGTAGTTGTTCGCTCTTTCTTTCGGTGCATTGATGAAACCCTCACCATCAGTGGCGTAGGCAGGACTGAGCCACGCGTCGGGCTAACAGCGCGTGCTACAGTAGCTATAGTAAATATCTGCTACAGTCAACGAAAGACTAGTCATATGCCCCAGGCCATGGCCCCCTTGCCTGGGGCCTGACTACACCACTGCTCACCATCCTCATCCACATCCCACTCATGATCATCTTCATTCACTTTATTGGTTTGACACCAATGAAAATTGTTGGAGCCAACACCCATAGTTGATATATATGTGTCATCATTGCAACCACAAAGTATGTAGAAGAAAACTAAGCATTTCATATGTATACATTTATGTAAAAAAAACGCCAACAAAAGAGGGGGGTCATACTTTGTGGGCATTTCACCAAACACCTTGTGCGCATCGGCCGTCTGCGCAACAAATTGTGAGCTCTCCGACGCTTCGGTCGGCGGAGGCGCGGCCGGACGCCCTGCAAGCTTCTTCTTCGGCCACCTAAAAGAGCCATCCGCCTTGTTCTTCTTCCCGGACACCTTCCTCGCCGTCGTCGCCGCCGCATTCGGTCGCTTGGAGACGGGGGCCCGTGGCTTCACGGCGGGCGGCGGCGCGACGCCACCCTGCGAGGTCGCCCGTGGTGCCATGAAAAGGCCACACGCGAGACCGGTGCTTGGAGGAGGGCCGCCGGCGGCGAAGCCAAAGCTCAACCCCGCGCTAGGGTTTGCAGCGGCGGCGGCAGCGGCGGAAGGGTCGCGGGTGTAGGGAGGGGTTGGGGGGATCTCAGCGTGGCCTTCCATCGATCGAATTTCGCCGGCGACGGCACAGGGCGGGGCGAAGGCGGGACGGCCGGAGAGGTTGGCGGCAGTTGGTCGTGGGCGCTCGAGCAAACAGCGCGCGGGAGCAGGCACATGAAATAAGCAGCACGTGATGCCGTTTTCCTCCACGCGCTGAACCCATTATACCACGCGCGTTATTATTGTGCATCTGCTGGAGCGTCCGTTTCGACTCTGCGCGAGTAAAAAAGTAGTTTTTTCCAAAGTGCGGATAAGATAGGGCGTCTCGAGATGCTCTCACACAAAGCCCATGGCGCAAGAATTGGATCCGCACCTCCTGTACACACTGCCGTCACACAAAGCCCATCGAGCAAGAATTGGATCCGCACATCTCTCTCACAACCACGTGGACAAGGACGCATGCCGGAGCAGCGGGCTCGTCGTGACTATCGACGGCGCCGTGTTCGCGGCCGACTCGGCCGTCCACGCCGTCGGGCTTCTCGTCACCGTGCTCCGGAAGGTGGGCGCAGCCCACGCGTACGTCCGCAGCGGCAGGTGGAAGACCAACGCCCGACGGCATGTACCCTCTCGGCTCTCGCCACCAAGGTTGGTACGACTCTGTTTCTGACCACTCTGTTTTGGACCAACTCTGTTTTTGGCCATACCAAATTATTCCAAAGAGGACGAACAAGAAGAGAAGCTGGCCAGAATATTTTTCAATGGCAGGTGAGCGGCAAGCGGGTGTGGATCGTGGGGCTGGGCAATATCGGCTCCAGCTCGCGGCCTTCGGCTGCGCTGTCTCCTCTCGCCGCCTTCGGCGCTGCCGGACCTCGCCGCAGGCAGCAACGTGTTGGTGCTCCCCTACGCGCAGACCGACGAAACCAAGCACATGGTAAACTGGGAGGTAATGGAGTTTGTACATCTTAGCTGTTGTACCATACATGAAAAAATTCCTATACAACCCGGTCGTATATAGGAAACTTATTTGTTGCAGAGTATATGTTTTGTGAGTCCCGCTTCGGTATAACCCCCCATAAAACGTATAAAGGGGCAGTATAGACTTTTCACATGGTATTCCTACTTTGTATGTATGATGCCCCATACTGGGCCGGCCCATGAAGGTTTCTGCAGTAGAGACCGCACGCATATAGTACGTCAGCGATCTAATGTGTATAGAGGAATAAAAAGCAACCACACAATGATTCAAACTCTGCACCTCTAGCCCACGAAGGATTGTAGCGAACCAGTACAACTGAGAAGCTTTGATGACAAAAACTGAGCGCGCCCGTTAAAGAACTACTATACAGAATCTGGGCAGTTTTTGGATCTCTTTCTCCTTTCTTGGAAATTTTGAAAACTCTTCACAACCAAGTAATGTCTGAAAAGCTGACAGTTTTTTGAACCACTCTAATAAACTTTCAAAACTCAATTTTTTTTTGAAAAAGGTGCCTTTTTTGACATATTTTTTTAGACCCTGAACATTCTCTGAAAAATTCAAAAAATTTGGAAATTTAGAGAATAAAACCTGTTAAAAGGAACATTTTCGAAATATTGAATTTTTTTCAAAAGAACGACCAGTTTTTAAAATTCCCAAAAAGTATTAGTTTTGAGAAAATATGGAAACAGGACATTTTTTTCATAATGTGAACAGTTTTCAGAAAACAATCTGAAGAAATGGCCGGCCCAAACAGTTTCAATAGTGTGAACAATTAGAAGGGTACTCCCTCCGGCCCAAATTTGAACTAAAACCACGACAGAGTAAATCGGAACGGAGGGAGTAGTTCCTACGCTATCTGCAGAAATGGCCGGCCCAAATACGTCTCTCGGACGCTCACCTTATACGAAACAGCGGCAATCTGATTTTTTTTGCTGCCTTTCTACATTTTTTTTCTTTGTTTTTCTCTCATTTTCTGGTTTTCTACTTTTTTTGTTTTCCTTCTCTTTTCTTCGTTATTTTTTTGGAACTTCTTTATTATTTTTGGAATCTTAAAAAAATATATTGTTTGGAATACCAAAATAGCACTTTTAATTAACTATTTTAAATTGCTTTTAAATTCCTTTTTCCTTCAAATATTTATTAAATGATTTAAAAAACATTTTCTCCACGAGATTATATGACCAATTCAACTCACCATGTCACGTTGTTTGAGTTTTCTATAGTTCTTGCATTTTATGGAGTTTTCTCGATAAAAATTCGTGGATATGGCGGAACGTGACACAACTTACAAACGGTGTCAGAATTCGTTCAAACATGGCATAGGTACCTACCATGGGCGTAAACACCTGCTGGCAAAATTTAGGAACATTTGAAGAATGTCCAAAACATGACCATGTTCAACGGAGGGTGGTTGGGTAGGCCCAGAAGATTCTTTGTGAGAGCATGCTTGTTTCTCGACATCCTTGAAATGAACTCAATTTTTTCATGTCCTTGTATGACCAATTCAAGGCATCATGTCAAGTTGTTTTGGTTTTCGACAAATTTTGCATTTTTCAGAGTTTTCTTAGATAGAAAAGACCGATAAATGGCTGGATGTGTCGCAACTTGCGTTCAACCTTGCATGCATGCCTACCGTGGGCATCCCACCATCTTGCAAAAGTTGGGTCATTTTAAGATGTCCAAAAACAGATGATGTTCAATGAAGGGTGTTCGGGTTCATTTTTGATAAGTTTTGCATTTTCTGAAGTTTTCTTGGTGACAAGGGCTGGTAAATGGACAGAAGTGTCGCAACATGTAAACGCGTTGGAACTTATTAATACCTGACATGAATGGCTCATATGTCTGTGGTAGGCTACTTCAAGAAGTTGGGGGCATTTATCCATAATCCAAAAAAAACACCATTTGAAAAGAGTGTGCCACACAAGGCCTCCCTGAGCATGTTGTTTTCCTAATTGATTGCTTTTGTTAATTGCAATTTTGTCATTATCAATCAATATGAAGGTTTTCTTATGTCCTAACAATTTATTGAAATTTCTCGACAATTTTGAAATTTCAAATTGTACATGAAAAAATTACAAACTTGAACACTTTTTCCAAAATTGTAACAAAATCCCAACAATTGATGAAAATTGTAAACCATGTAATTTTTTTAAAAAAATCATCATTTTTTTTAAATGCAAACATTCCAAAATTTGTGAACAAAAAATTCAAAACGGCACATGTTGTGAAATTCCATAGCATATTTTCTAATTGTAAACCATATTTTGAAAAAAGAATCTGGTATTCTAAACAAAATTTCAAATGTTTGAACAGGTTCCAAAAAGAAGAATAAAGTTCAAGAAGGAGAAAAATGAATTAACGAAAAAGAGAAGAAGAACCAAAAAATAGATATGCCCTACAAAATAAAACATGTATTCAGAAAATGTTTGTAATTTGGAAAAAAAAATTGCGGTTTCAATGCTCAAAATTTTGAAAAAAAATGTTTGTGTTTGTCAGTACGCGACACATCTTCCACGGACTAGCTGGAATCGAGTCCTTGCGGTCGCCCATTTCTTTTTGCTTTTATTTAAACGCAAATAGCCCACCGGACGGGAAAAATCTAGTAAAAATTAATGTGCAATAGTAGGACCTCGATCCTTACCCATCGTGGCCTTTACTGGCACAAACAGCAAGTACGCCAAATCATCTGAACAGTAATAGTTTGCATAGGTATCTTATATGATCATTTGGACAGATCAAATTCAAATATTTTAAAAACAAAATTGTCCGGTAGCGTATTTTCTCGGGGGTAATGGAAAATCCGGTTCGACCGGTTTCCGAAAAATTCGTCTGAGAAAAAACAACCTAGTTACAGTACGTCAATTCTATTAGATGGTATATAGCGCCGCATATGTGTCACCAAATTCAGTTTATCCCAATGGCTAGCGTTGTGTTCACCAACGGTCAAGGTTATGGGTTCGATCCCTAGCAGCCTGTGTTGTTTTTCGATTTTAGATACCCGCTACAGGATACACTCACTAATGGGCCGGCCCATGGCAGACTTTCTCGGGACTGTCTTTAATTTTATAGCGCGAGGGACGTATTTCTAAAAAAGACTATCCTACCCTTTATTATGAAGGGGTATCAACAGATCTCCTCCGTTGATCTGTTTAGGGGGGTTGTACCGAAGCGGAAGTGATGTTTTGTTGTATAGGAAACTTATTCCCTGTAGGGCAATCTGTTCATTTTTTTGCAGGTGAAATAGGCAACACGACTTGAGATTTAGAGATAAAGGCTGAGCACCGAGGAAACAGGACTTGAAAAGGCACATGCATATTTTAGAAGTCTAATTGAACTTTAATGTTATATCCGATCTTCTCAAGCATCTCCATAATTTTTCCATACCACTTTGACACAATTTCCTGATTCCAGTTAACGCTTTAACTGTTTGTTAGTGACCATAATGGAATTTACTTCATATATGATACAAAATTTTGGTGCTCCTGTAATTCGACCTGTTAGAGAGAGGTTGTAGCATACTCATTTGTTGGGTTTAGTTACATAAGATAGACTAGATACATTTAATAGTGCACCATATTTTTTGTTCAATTGGACAATGAATATCAATGTTTCATTTCCTTGGTGAAAAATACTATTTTGGTGCTGCTAAGTTTTCGCCCCATAGCATTCGTTTCGATGACGGGCGGATGCAGTGTGTTTCCTAGTATTGCATTGAACTCGCTTTCGCCCTACCCCTCTCGTTTCTCCTGATACTACGTAAGACTGATGTATTTCCGTTCTCTATAATGGAAAGGGGGTTACCGGTTCAAAAAAAAATCCTTGGTGAAAAACATAAGTACTATGTTCTCAGTTTTACCATTCTTGGATACTACTCCTACTAAGGGAAGGCTCTCTTTTGATGTATCAAATTCCATAGTTATCAAACTGTATTTTATAATAGCAATCACATCTTAGGCCATTATGAACTCTGGTTGCATTCTTTTTGTTACTTGATATCCTACTAAAATTTCCATTGCTTGCTGAAGTTTGGTGTCAGATAGTTGGAAGCAAGCAGAGAATGACCCAAAAAGTTCTTATAAATTTCCCTATATATTTGATGAGGTTGATGTTACATAACCTAGCCGTTATACAGGAACAAGATGAGTCGATGTACTACCATTATTCTTACTTCACAATTAAAATGCAACAAGTCAAGCGCATGTCCGCCTTAGCCTGATTCACCACCCTGCATGCCCAAAAATCTCTCAAGATTGTAGGTATACCCTATCTTGCCTGTTACCCGCAATCTCTGATGTTAGTATTAATTCTTTGGTGTCATTAATTTCTTTTTACGCCCC
>NC_041393.1:624758143-624774874 GCF_002162155.2 Triticum dicoccoides | reverse complement strand
TTTTACCGGTTCACATGGTAATCTGCAGGGAGTGGGCGAATTGTTTTATTTTGGGAAGGCCAAAGACGAACAAGATGCGTATAGACAATTGTTCGGATGTGAAATGGGATCCCTACCGTTTACTTACCTAGGGATACCAATTCATCATCAAAAATTATCGAATAAGGAGTGGAAGTGCCTTGAAGAACGATTTGAGAAAAAACTAAGTTGCTGAAACGGCAAGCTTATGTCATATGGGGCCCGGCTAGTGTTCATAAACTCAGTTTTAAACAAATCACTTTCATGTATGACAGGCTATACAAAACAGTATAACAGGTGATGTGGCGTTTCTTTTTTTGGTCCCATATTTGTTCTTATAGCTTTTGTTTCCTCATGTGTGTCAACTAATTCGTTGTCCTCTGCCATCGCATATTTCCTTTAGGTGCTAGACCGCATTTTTTTTGGTCACTACAACGATGTATTTTTTCGATTACATTTGTTGTCAATGCAGTAGAAAGAGGGACCGAAACTGAATATTGTTAGGCAAACTGCTGTTGATTCAGAATGAGAATAGCAACATTTGCTGTTGTGTGCTTTTATCAGATAAAATTTATGCTTCTCAAGAGAGACAAACATGATGTTGATTCAGAGTGAGAATAGCAACATTTGCTTCTGCTAAGTACTTTCATTTATTTAAATTCAACTGTTCTTGTTGTTTCCTGTTAAGTTCCATCCAAGACCCATCAATTGGCTATAAGTATTCACATTTCAATTAAGCCTTGTGGAAGTGTGGCTGACCATCAATTTTGCAACATGGATCCTCGCACAACTTGTTACTTTCTTATAGTGAGAAATACATATGACTTCATTACTTTGGAAATCCCTCTAGCCCATTCTTTGTTGGGTCTTCTTTTCTTGTTCCTTTGTATTACATCTATCTATGGACTACTGTTGATTTGCTCCCCCTCGTAGACTATTATTTACTGTACTTTTTGTGAAATTTTCTATGTATATATCATTACATCTGTGCACCGATTCTCTTCTTTGCATTCTTCCTACATAGCCAGATTTCTACATAAATTTGGACTACGTGTCTTCACTTCATTCTTCCAAGCTTCTTTTCACTTCAGTCTTTCCATATTTGGACTCCATGATTTTACATTAAATTCTAACACTCTCATACAACATTCAAAATAGACGGGCGCGGCAACGCGCGTTATCAATGATCTAGTTTTCCATACATAAGTAACATGTTGAGCCTTGGACGTAGATCAGGTGCCGAATTCAGTGAATACTTGTGCTTCTTCGCCGTCTCGTAGAACTTGGTCACCTACCTTACGACGGTGCTCCATGAGAGCAACGTCGGCGCTGTGAGGAATGTGTCCACCTGGGTCGGCAGCTTCTTTCTCATGTTGGTTGGTCATCGGGGCCTTCTTGGCCGACTCTTCTTAGGGAAGATATTCGACAACGGGATTGCTAAATCCCAGTCGGCTGAGACTTAATCAAGTCTCAGTCGATGCTATATCTGCGGGATGTTAGATGGAGATCTGTGCAAATTTTTATTTTTGTTTATCTTTTTTTCCTTTTTTATGTGTTATGTCACTTGACTTAGATTTGGTTAAGTCTTAGTGAACTGAGACCCTTTTTTTAGAAAAAGAGGATTACCCCGGCCTCTGCATCTGGCGATGCATGCAGTTGTTTTATTAATTATTTACAAAGATCTTACAAAGTAGTACATCAGGTAGTATAAGCCACCATCTTAGCAACATTTGTCTCTACTCCTATCCACTTGATGAAGGGTTGTTGATAGTCCGAGCCTAATACCAAACATACATCGCACAAATGACTAACGTCTAAAGCCAGAGGCCCCAACCAAGCAATGTACTGGGTTTGGGGCACAAACCGGCCTGACGTACTCTCATGTGTCGTCACCATCATCTTCCGCCAATTCATCTTTAGAGCAGAAACTAACGCACAGACATTGCTAGGCCTCTCTGCCATCGACGCCACCATGAGGCCAGATAACATCATCCTCCTGCGCGAGTCCATCTCGGTGCATTGGACGTCGTGTCTTCACTCCGCCAGGTCACCGAGATCCGTCGCCACCAATGTGTAAGATGAAGCGCTACTCCACCAAAGAAATTCTGCTCTGGTTCCTCGAGCCCGTGTGTACCCCAAGAATGACACCCCCGAGAGGGAAACAACAGCAAAGCACCGCCGTCATCCGATCTACTAGTCTAGGGTTTTCCCAGGAGGTAGCAGAGAGTGGCCTTGAACTTCTTCACATCGATGCCTTCAAGAAGGGAACGACGCAGAAAGCGCCGCCACCACCGGCCATTGCAGTAGCCAATCACAAGTTTTTTTCCAGATCTGTTCAAAGAGCCTCCATCTCTTGTGCACGGACCGCCTCTGTCGGGGACCGGACGAAAGGGATCCAGGCCGGTAATGTCTGACCAGCTGTGGCACCACCATGGTGCCAACAGTTGGCGCCGTCAAGCCCACCACACTCGACTGCGACACACTCATTCTACAATTGTACTTCCTCCGTCCGAAAATACTTGTCATCAAATGGATAAAAAGGGATGTGTCTAAAACTAAAATACATCTAGATACATCTCCTTTTATCCATTTTGCTGACAAGTATTTCCGGACGGAGGGAGTACTTTTCCTCTCCATTTACGCGTTAGTAAGTGCGACAACATCTGCCATTCAATCGGTTATAAAATGCAACGTCTCTGAATGAGTAATGCTACACCTACGTAATGATAGCTACGTAATTAATGTAATCAACAACATGGCGGTTTGTGATTGAAGATCGGGGAGGAAGAGGCCCACCCTCCCTGAAATCAGTGGGGGAGAGAGTTAGTTAGTTGGAACTTTACGTAAAAACGTTTGTAGTTGTTTGTAGGTCTAGGACTTTATGTGGGTGGCGCCGTGCTACTTCGTGCTGGGCGCGGCAGAGGTGTTCACTATCATCGGCATGCTCGAGTTCTTCGACGACCAGTCCCCAGTGTCCATGAAGAGCCTGGGCGCTCAACTATGCTCTGCTCAGCGCCATCGCGTCGGCCACCGGGTGGATCTCGCACAACATCGACGAAGGCCACCTCGGCTACTTCTACTGGTTCATGGCTGCACTCAACCTGTTGCAGTTCGTCTACTGCTCAATCAGATAGAGAAGATAAAGATCACCATTCTCTCAACTATAAAATGTGTGGTTAATTGCAAATTTTCTCAATTTGGAAATCATTCATTAGTGAGGAGAAAAAACTTTATAGCCACAACGAAAACAAGTAAACTGCTTGGTCAAATTCATTAGTTAATACCCCCTCCGCCCAAAAAGTGAATGATTTCTAAGTTTGAACCAGCATATATAAAAATATATATGGAGATAAAGATATCAAATCAGTACCATTATAATTCATCATCAAATATATCTTTATAATGTTTTTTGAACCATGCATAAGAGATGCATGTATTTCATTAGTTAGATAGAAGAGTACAACGCAGAAGGCATCGTAGGATGCCAAAGTAGGCACGGCCCAACTAATAAAACCATAACCTAAACAACGGTGAAGAAACTAGGGATCCAAGCACAACCGCTGGCAACCAACGACCTAGACATAAGAACATTTCCAATAGAGGCACTAAAAGTAGCTCGTGCTGAAAAAATCGATCATTTAGCGCGCGGGAGGGGAAAAAAGCTCTCCAACAGGCGCTGGAAAATCCAGCATGCTGTAAAATTCATCCAGCGCGCTGGGAATTTCTGCATCACACGCGGAATATTTGGTCTGCGGCGTACAGCGCGCTGGACCATCTGGAGACGACGGACGAAGACCAACTGCCGCATGAATCTTCCGACTCGCTCCGCTCCCTCTGCTCGTCCTGCCTCGAGCTTGCCGCTACAGTCACTCCCTCCAGCTCGCCGCCGCCGGCCGCCGTCACTCCTTTGCGTGCTCGTCCTCTGCTCGTCCCGGCACAGGGCGGAGCGGCCGCTACCCTTCTGCTCGCCTACAGCAGCTTGACGTCTCGAGCTCATCGGCCGGGAGCGTGTGCCGGCCAGGAGTCCCGCTGCACTTCTGCTCGCCGCCTCGAGCTCGTCGCCTCCCTGTAGCTCGCCACCTCGAGCTCGCCGGCCGGGAGCTCGTGCGGTGGCCGGAGGCGAGGGGCGCGTGCGGAGCTTGCGATTCCATCAGCAAGCTAGCTCGCGTGCGGTGGCAGGCGGCGGAAGATGGTTTGCAAGCTAGCTTGCTCCAATGATTGGGTACCTAATTGCGTTTTTGTTTTGGTCAGATGGACTTATTTGTAAATGTTAGGGATCTGTTTATTGTAGACATATTTGTGGTACTCTATTTTTTAGTGGGTCTGCTAGACTGCTGCGCGCTGCCCGCTATATTTTTGTGCGTCTGGAAAACTGAATTGGCCACAGTGCACTAAAATTACTAAAATTACGCTGTAAAATTATTTTAGCGCGTCGATTTTTTGGGCGTCTGTTGGAGATGCTCTAACACAGTAACACTAGCAACCACACAAGTTGTACAAGTAAAGACCATAAAGAAGCATGAAAGCGTTGACCACACATTGCATGAGCTAGCAACTTTCGAGAGAAACGACCACGGCAACAAAAACTCAAGTCCTCCATTATGGATGTGCCATTACGGCCACAACCATCAGCCAAAGTGACCCTACTCGCTTTGACGAGAACAGTAGGAGCTCCGTCTTTGCATTATTGCGAGGGAAAAGGTTACAACGGTACAATTTGAGGGGTTTAAACACCAAGAGTACAAGATACACACTCAATCGTGTAGCTTCAAAACAACTCACTCCCAGTTGCTTGCACTACCCAGCCACCGTAGTGGTAGGACACATAGCCTCAGTGAACATTTTCACATCATCACGAATCAGATTTGCCAAGGCCAGCGATGTCATCTCTTTATCTTCTAAAACTCTCGGATTTCGCTTCTTTCAAAGGTGCCAAGCAATGTAAGCTGATAGGGTTACCTCCTCAACAGCCCTGGTTGGCGCACCTTGTTGCATACAGATCATCTTCCACCAGTCTGAAATTGAGATTGCCAGAGTGCACAGCGTTGCACATCATGTCATTGATTCCCTGGAAAAGATGCCAACCCCCTCTCGCATAGTAGCATGGCAATAGCACCATGGCACAAGTGACCCAATTTGCAAAAGCAATAGCACCATGGCAAAGACGGCCTAAGTCAACATCACTAGCACAATGAAGGACGCTATCACCACACACAATGAGGCCATAGCCCAACGCCACTAGACCAGCCATCACCCAAGTCAGACTACAGGTGGACACGGGCCGCCCATGGTGTCCACTAAGGCCCCCTTTGTTTGGGCTACAGATTACTAAGAATCAATTATAGCTGTGGATTTTGAGAATCAGAACCTGGCTGTTTGTTTACCCTGATATAGAAAAACCCACAAATATTGTGAAGTGACCGCAACATCCAGAATGAACAAATGGTCAGTAATAAAACTTGCAAAAACTTATCACATTCATCGAACAATTAATAAATTTTCTAATTCATTCTTTCATGCATACGTGCACATTCTGGCTGGGATCACACGCACATGATCTGAGCAAAAAATTCCATTAAAGAAGAAAAACAAATGCCGAGCAACAGAAGGGGTAGACAGGTTACAAACAATAGCAATGCATGGGTGTTGAACGCACACGGGTTTTCAAGAGGGAGAACCAAGTCAAGACGGCACATTATCTTAGATGCTTGATCCTAGAAGAAATTGTGGAATGGCGACGTGCAGGTGTTGGTGTTGGTGGTTTGCAACGATTTGTGCGAGAGTAGCCTTAGTGTTTGGGTGGTGAGGTGTTGAGTGGGTTCGACTTGACGGGATGTCCGCACCTCCATCATGTTTCTTGTAATTATTTGACTCTCTTTTCTATAAAAACTAGAGATCATACCCTACGCGTTGCTGCGGGAATTGGATGCAGCTCTTTCTATATGATTTGACAGTATGCTACTTTAGTTTCTGTATTAGCATGTGAGAATAGAAGCTAAGGTTCATATGATATATTATTATATGTTTGCAGAATATTTTTTGAATATGAGTAGCATGCATGATGCATGTTAATGTGAGTTTTCCATGCATAATGACATGTTGACTTGGCATAGTTTGCATGTCGAGATAATTAAATTAGTGGGGCATGCATTGTGGCATGGTGAGTTGGCATAGTTGCATGTTAAGATAAGTGAGTTAGTGGGAATTAATTATTTGGTGGACCTACTTGATCATGCGGATAGGTTGCATGTCAAGATAAATAAGATAATGGGGATGAATCTCTTAGGTATATAGGATATGGTACGCCTTTGACGTCCTCTAAAAAACATGCTGGTGTATGGCGACGGGCGGGAGGATGGAGGAAGTGGCCGTGATTGCGTCCGAGCATCAGTCTTACTCGCCTCCGGGCAGCAGCCATTGCTCACCTTCGTCCAAGCAAGCGATGAGGACCATAACTGCGACCTCAGGCCAAAGCGAGCGTCGTACGTGCTGGAATTTAGTCTATTTTGGAACAGCCCAATAACTATTTCAGAAATTTATAATAAATCCTAGAGGCCCACTTAGCCCATTCGTGCAAGGCAAGGGATACTACTAAAGTTTAGTCCCACATTGCTAGTTTAGTGGGAGTTGGACCTCCTTATAAGGGAAGTTCCTTCCCCACTTGTATGAGCATGAGGACAAGAGGGACATCAATGCGCGCTCCTCCATCGCCGCCCGCCTCGCCACGCCCCGACGCGACACACATTGCAGGAATGAGCCGAGCCGATGTCCAAAATTTTGCCTTTTTGCCGCGAACGGTGCAGCCCTTCGGCTGCTGGGTGTTCGCTTCATCTCCGTCTCTTAGTTTCGTCTCCCGTGGCTGCCCTCTCGCCTCCTTCTCTTGCGCCTATAAAAGGGAGGTCGCTCCTATCAGAGAGATGCACCAGAACTACTTCTTCCTCTCGCAACTGGTTCCTGAACAATGCGTTGCTGCTACGATCTTGCTCATCCCGGCTTGCGGCGTGCACCGTAGGTCGGGACAGTAGGCCTCCGAAACCGCACCTCTTTGAGTTCTATACGGGAGAAGGGTGATAAGATTTTTGGGGAGCGCTCTGCGCGAATACTGACCTATTCATCAGGGACACCGACGACCACTTCCCCAACGACAACTTCTTCTCCGACATCGACAACCTCTTCGATGACATGGCTACCGAGGATGTCGACCCCAAGTCTAGTGTCTCTACTCCTGCTGCTGTCCCGTACGTGTTCTTGTTTTTCCTGTTAGAGGTCCTGCCACAGTTCCTTGTTCTAGTGTTTTCCCTAGACATGTTAGGCTCTACTTCATATATGCAACTTTCTCTACTCTCTACTCTAGAGATGTTTGGTTCTAGTTTATATTTGCAGATGTTATTTTCCTTCTCTCTGTCAGATCGCATGACTTGCTTTATCTCTGCTATTTTAGTCATGCTTTAACTAGTATTTCCATTAATAAAATCATATGGTAAATTGTTCATATTTCCAACAATCAAAAAACCTTATTATAGACAATTTACCCCAAGTGTTTTTGCTGCTTCCATGAGACCTCCTATGTTTGAGGGTATCCACTATAAGAGGTGGCGCGTGAGAGAAGTTCTGTGGTTTCAAACCATGAGCTGCTATGATGTCACTCTTGAAAAACCTGAAGGAGAGTATGATGCTCAATAGGCACAAGCTTTTCAGAAAATGGATACTTTGTTTAAGGCTGCTCTTTTGAGTGTTCTTGGTGAGAACATAGTTGATGCTTATGCGTCAATTGATAATGGAAAAGATATGTGGGACGCACTCGAGGCCTAGTTTGAGGTCTCGGATGCTGGCACTGAGCTGTACATCATGAAGCAATTCTCTGATTACAAGATGACTGAAGAACGCTCCGTGGTTGAGCAAGCTCATGAGATACAATCATTTGCTAGAGAACTTGAGCACTTCAATTGTATCCTACCGGACAAGTTTATTGTCGGAGGTATCATCACTAAGCTTCCTCCCACGTGGAGGAACTTTGCTACCTTACTGAAGCATAAGAGGCAGTAGTTTTCCGTTCCGGGTCTCATTGGTACTCTTGATGTGGAAGAAAAGGCGAGAGCAAAGGACAACCGTGCTCTAGGTATTGAGGGAGATTCTAGTGCCAATCTGGTACAGAAGAAAAACTTCTAGGCCCACAAGTTCAAGAACAAGGGCAAGTTTGATGGTAAAGCAAAGTTTGATGGGAAGACCAAGGCTGTACAACATACGAACTTCAAGAAAAAGAATGACAAGAAGAAAGGTGTTTGTCATGTGTGTGGAGATCCTGATCATTGGGCTCCTAGTTGCCCTAATCGCTATGACAAGCTCCATGTTGTCATTGCAGACACTGACATGAAGGATGCTGGGTATGGTATATTCCCACTATGCTTTCATTATGTCATTCTTCTGATTAGTTAATTGACACGGGTGCTAATGTGCATGTATGCAGTGATATTTCAATGTTTTCGTCTTATCAGACCGCAGGGACTTCCACCATGCTGATGGGCGACGATTCAAGTGCTTCTGTTCGTGGTGTTGGCACGGTCAATCTGAAGTTTACTTCAGAGAAGATCGTGCGGCTGAAGAACGTGCATTATGTCCCCTCCGTCAATAAAAAATCTTGTTAGCGGATCCCTTCTATGTAGAGATGGCTACAAGCTTGTCTTCGAGTCAAATAAATTTGTAATATCCAAGTATGGAACCTTTGTTGGTAAAGGCTATGAGTCAGGAGGCATGTTTTGTTTATCCTTATCAGACATATGCAATAAAGTTGTTAATCATGTTTGCAATAATAGTGAATCTAATGTGTGGCATTCATGTCTTTGTCATGTTAACTTTGGTTGCATGTCACGACTAGCGAACTTAAACTTAATCCCTAATTTCACCACTATTAAGGGATCTAAGTGTCAACTGTGTGTGCATGCTAAGCAACCTCGTAAGTCTCATGTGACTGCGGAAACGAGAAATCTTGCACCACTAGAGATCATCCATTCAGATCTATGTGAAATGAATGGTGTTTTGACAAAAGGTGGAAAGAAGTATTTTATGACGTTAATTGATGGCTCCACTAGATACTGTCATGTGTATCTTCTGAAATCTAAGGATGAGGCGTTGAACTATTTCAAGATCTATAAAGCTGAAGCGGAAAATTAACTTGATTGAAAGATCAAGAGGCTTAGGTCCAATCATGGTGGAGAGTATTTCTCAGATGAATTTGATTCTTTTTGTGTGGAACATGGTATAATCCATGAGAGGACGCCTCCCTATTAACCCCAGTCAAATGGGGTAGCCGAAAGAAAGAACCGTACTCTAACTGATTTGGTTAACGCTATGTTAGACACATTGGGTCTCTCCAAGGCATGGTGGGGGGAGGCGATATTGACTGCATGTCATGTCCTAAACCGAGTTCCCACAAAGAACAAAGAGATAACTCCATTCTAGGAATGGAGAAGAAAAGGTTAAAGCCCTCTTATCTATGAACCTAGGTTGTTTGGCGAAAGTCAATGTGTCAATTCCAAAGAAGTGCAAGCTTGGAGCAAAGACTGTGGATTGTGTTTTCTTGGGATATGCTTTTCATAGCATTGGTTATAGATTCTTGGTTGTAAAATCTGAGGTACCTGACATGCATATCAGTACAATCATGGAGTCGAATGGTGCGACTTTCTTTGAAGGTATCTTTCCCATGAAGGATATGGCTACCTCATCTAATCAGGAGATGCCAAGTTCATCGACTCAGGAAGCAGTTCCAAGTACTGAACCTGCCATTTCGATGGAACACTTTGAAAGTCCCATGGAGGAGAACAATGAAGTTCCTACTAGAAGCAAGAGACAGAGGACTGCAAAGTCCTTTGGTGATGATTTTCTTGTGTATCTCATAAATGACACTCCCAGTTCTATTTCATAGGCCTATGCATATCAAGATGCTGGCTACTGGAAGGAAGCAGTTCGTAGTGAGATGGATTCCATCTTGGCAAATGAAACTTGGTAGATAACTGATTGTCCTTATGGGTGCAAACCTATAGGGTGTAAATGGGTTTTCAAGAAGAACCTTAGGCCTGATGGTATTATCGAAAAGTACAAGGCATGGCTCGTGGCTAAGGGATATACTCAAAAGGAAGGTGAAGACTTCTTTGATACTTACTCACCTGTGGCGTGACTGACCACTATTCGAGTACTACTTTCACTAGCTGCCTCACATTGTCTTCTCATTCATCAAATGGATGTTAAGACTGATTTCTTAAATGGAGAGTTGGAAGTGAAAATTTATATGGAACGACCAGATGGGTTTGTAGTAGATGGTCAAGAAGGAAAAGTGTGCAAGTTGTTGAAGTCTCTGTATGGACTTAAGCAAGCATCCAAGCAGTGGCATGAGAAGTTTGAAAGAACTTTAACAGCCGCAGGCTTTGTTGTAAACGAAGCTGATAAATGTGTGTACTATCACCATGGAGGGGGCAAGGGAGTTATCATTTGCTTGTATGTTGATGACATACTGATTTTCAGAACAAATCTGAAGGTTATTAAGGAGGTCAAGGATTTCCTATCTCGTTGCTTTGAGATGAAGGATTTAGGAGTGGCTGATGTCATTCTGAACATCAAGTTGTTGAGAGACGATGGTGGTGGGATTATATTTCTTGAATCTCACTATGTGGAAAAGATCTTGAGTCGCTTTGGCTACAGTGAGTGCAAGCCCTCTCCAACACCATATGATGCTAGTGTGTTGCTTCGAAAGAATCAAAGAACTGCTAGAGACCAATTGAAATATTCTCAAATTATTGGCTCGCTTATGTATTTATCCAGTGCTACAAGACTTGAAATCTCTTTTATTGTTAGCAAACTGAGCCAGTTTGTCTCAAAACCAGGAGATGTGCATTGGAAAGCTCTAGAGAGAATTTTGCGTTTTGAAAGGCACTGCGAATTATGGAATTCACTATACTGGGCACCCCAAAGGTGCTTGAAGGGTATAGTGCCTCAAACTGGATCTCAGATGCTGATGAGATAAAGGGCACGAGCGAATATGTATTCACTCATGGAGGTGGCGTTGTTTCTTGGAAGTCTTGCAAGCAGACCATCTTAACAAGGTCAACAATGGAAGTAGAACTCACAGCACTAGATACAGCTATGGTCGAAGCATATTGGCTTCGCCGGCTCTTGAATGACTTGTCGGTTGTTGAGAAACCTGTACCGGGAATCCTTATGAACTGCGACAATCAAACTGTGATCACGAAAGTGAGCAGCTCAAAGGATAACATGAAGTCATCAAGACACGTTCAGAGAAGGTTAAAGTCTGTCAGAAAAATGAGAAACTTCGGAGTTATTGCACTTGATTATATCCAAACGTCTAAAAATCTGGCAGATCCTTTTACTAAGGGTCTATGACGTAATGTGATAGATAATGCATCGAGGGAGATGGGTATGAGACCCACAATATGAGTTGTTCACAGTGGTAACCTATTCTTTGTGATCGGAGATCCCGTGAATTAGATGTGGAAGACAAGCTGCTGATCAACTGAGAGGAGAGTATACTTACTATTAACAATACCACTCTATGAAGATGCAATACTCTCCTAATCTTCATGGCAGGTTGATGTATATCTTAATGTGTTCTAAGTGGCTCTTTAAGAAGAGATGTTGTCCTGCAGAACATCTTTTAAAGAACACATATATATGAGTCTGATTGTTAAATGTCGCAATCTATGAGAGTAGGGTTCTCTCTAGTAAACTCATGAAAGGTCTCGGAGTATGACGCATAAGCTCCACCCGTGGGGAAGACCCATGGTAGCCAAGTATCGGTCAAGGCTTTGTGTGAAGCTAGATTCGCAAAAAACTTGCAGTTCAAGCCCCAGTACACTGTTCAAGTTGCTTACTAGTGTAGCACAGAGTTCTAGGTGGAAGTTTAACTTAACAGTCTCCACTGCAGTACCGGTATATAAAACAGTGTTTTGGATCCAAAGGCAATTCTTGTGTGCCTCTGGGATCTGGTGGGGGATTGCTGGAATTTAGTCTATTTTGGGACAGCCCAATAACTATTTCATAAATTCCTAATAAATCCTAGAGGCCCACTTAGCCCATTCGTGCAAGGCAAGGGATACTACTAAAGTTTAGTCTCACATTGCTAGTTTAGTGGGAGTTGGACCTCCTTATAAGGGAGGTTCCTTCCCCACTTGTATGAGCATGAGAACAAGAGGGACATCCACGCACACTCCTCCTGCACCGCCCGCCTCGCCACGCCATGCCTTGTCATGATGCGCCGCCGGTAGCGGGAATGAGTCGACCCGATGTCGAAAATTTTTCCACGCACTACGGGTATACGAAGCACACGAAAGCTGAAAAGATTTTTGCGATAGTGGAGTTCGAATGCGAACGGTGCAGCCCTTCGACTGCTGGCTGTTCACTTCATCTCCGTCTCTTCGTTTCGCCTCCCGTCGCTGCCCTCTCGCCTCCTTCTCTTGCGCCTATAAAAGGGAGGTCGCTCCTCTCAGAGAGATGCACCAGAACTACTTCTTCCTCTCGCCACTGGTTCCTGAACACCGCGCTGCTGCTACGATCTTCCTCATCCCGGCTTGGGCATGCACCGCAGGTCGGGATAGTAGGCCTCCGAAACCGCTCCTCTTTGAGTCCTATATGGGAGAAGGGTGATAAGGTTTTTGGGGAGCGCTCTGCGCGATTACTAACTTGTTCATCATGGACACCGACGACCAGTTCCCTAACAACAACTTCTTCCCCGACATCGACAACCTCTTCGACGACATGGCTACCGAGTATGTCGACCCCAAGTCCAGTGCCTCTGCTCCTGGTGTTGTCCCGTACGTGTTCTTGTTTTTCCTATTAGAGGTCCTGCCACTGTTCCTTGTTCTAGTGTTTACCCTAGACATGTTAGGCTCTACTTTATATATGCAACTTGCTCTACTCTTTGCTCTAGAGATGTTCGGTTCTAGTTCATATTTGCATATGTTATTTTCCTTTTCTCCGTCAGATCGCATGACTTGCTTTATCTCTCCTATTTTAGTCATGCTTTATCTAGTATTTCCGTTAATAAAATCATATGGTAAATTGCTCATATTTCCAATAGTACGTGGGTGCTACGCAGCAGAGCATCATCCCCACTATCCTACGTGGTTCCTGAGCCGCCGAGCACCACCTCGTCTAGATTTGGATGGCGATTAGCAGGACACGACCAATCTCCATGGCCATGAACCCGTGAGGTCGAGGAAAAAGGGGAGAAGGCAAAAGACAGTCGCCCCTGGGATAGGACGAGCAACGACAAAGGGTGAGAGTGGTGGCAGCTAGGTGAGTCGCTTGGGAGAGACGATAGATGAGTGGATAGGACGGTTCGCTCAGGTGAGGGTTGCGGTGGCACTTTGGCTGTAATTATGACTGGAAATAGGGGCAAGGACTAAAAACTAATCAGTTCCTTTTGCAGGAAACTGCAAAATCACTGGAATCACCAAAATCACAGGTTCCGTATTTCGCTGCATGGCAGTTCATATTCTAGAATCGATTTTGGGATACTGGCCATTTGTTTAAACAAATGTCCACAATGCCAAGTATTGTCCATAATCAGTAATGAACAAATGGTGTTACTCCCTCCGTTCACTTTTATAAGTAATTTCAGACAACTGAGAATAACATGTTTTGCATGCTGTCTGAAATGTCTACAAGGCCTTATAAAAGTGAACAGAGGGAGTATTAGTGACATTTGTCCACAACGTCCAGAATGAACAAATGGTCAGTAATAAACAGATGTCCACAACGCCAAGTATTGTGTTTCTGGGCTTTGCGGTAGCCGTTGGATATGTTTTGTCATGGGATTAACTCTTTTCTACCCTTTTCTTGTAGCTCCATCATACTACTTATTTTAGGTTTTCCGATGTTGCCAACAAAGGCTGAAGGTTTACTAGAGGCGACAAAGATGCTTTGTCAGTAGGGCTTTGTTATTTATGTATCATGTTTTATGAATGCAGAAACCTCACATATCATTGTCATAAGGTAATGTTGATGCTCAACTGAGCAGCTTCCTCTCCAGGAATTTTGGTTAAATAGTGCCTTGTTGTGCTTCTCTTGCTTTGTGTTTCTAATGATAATAATTGTTCTATATCATTCTCATGTTATTTTTTATCACTTTCACTAGCTATTGCCTGCAGGGAAGTGTGCTTACTTTACTATCATGTTGAAAAAGCCACATTTCCTAACCATCTAAAAAAATCATTGATATCTACTTATCTAGGACTCGTGGCACGTTCCTGTCTATTATCTATTGTTTTCCATGACCTATTAGTGAAAATATTTTTGCAGTGAGCATTTCTTTTATAAAATTCTTCACGGTGGAGACCCCTTCACAATGCTATCAACATGTTGTGTGATTGTCTAAAAAGTCACATCTTTGTTATGTACTTTTATTTAACTTGGTTCATTTTAAGCTGGAGAAGTTAGTGCTAACCATATAGTACTAGCTGGTGCATCCTTGTTTTCTGTAGTTGTGCAAAAGGTCTCATTTTTCTGTGTTTTACTTCTACAATTTTGCAAGTTCCGAGTGTTCATTCTTATTCTCTCTTTTGTTAGCTTTTAGTCATCTGAGTTGAAGAAGCAAGTAAGCCTGGTGAAATGGACAGATTGATGTTTATACATCCTGAAGATATGGACAAGAAATCTTCAGGCTCCAATCGTTGTACCGCTGAACATTGTAGTACGTGTACTAGCCTGCTCATTTATGTAATATGTTTGTAATACTAAAGAAATGGATGTCGTCTATGTTAACCTCCAGGCTCCAGTCGTTGTACCGTTGAACATTGTAGTACGTGTTTGTGTAATATGTGGACACATTATGTACTTCAACCTAGACTTACTGTCTTAAGTTGTGCTATATCTCAAATTTTGTATTGTCGTGTTTGTGAATTATGTGAGCATGTGGCAGCCGACAAAATACCACATATATTATGTGGGCAGCCCACTTAAACACACTTAGATATGTGGAAACATGTGGAAGGATGCAGGACACCCGTGGGTTGTCCCACTTACAGGCTGACATTCAAGCCATAGGAGGGCCAATCTAGAACGAGTACGAACCAAGGGAAGCATGGGTCTCGCATGAGCATCAACGACGATGTCAGCCACGACCAACGGCAAAGTGGGGTAGGGGGGGTGAGGGGACATAGGCCGTGTGCCCTAATGTTGCTCAGCCAGAGAAGAATAGGTTGGACCATGTGGCGAATGCACTACCGCACACACAAGCCACTGTAGCCACCAACGACCATAATCCGACCAACGGCAAGACAAAAACTTAACCATATGCCAAGTCCAATCTCCCAATGTAGAAGAACCGATGTCAGTAGATCTCAGTAACCACGGGACGAGTGGGCAAGGTGGGCAATGGGAGGGGATGTCCTAGCCAAGACAAACAGTGAGGAGAAACAGGGCGCCAGATCCAGCTGCGGGCCACCAGGAGCTGGGCTGAGATGACCGAGGTGGGTTGGAAACACACTTGACAAAGATGCGACAAGGTTCATGGATCATAGGTATCCGAGGATGATTAGAGGTAGGCAAGAACCCCAGATCCGCATGAGGTGCACATGAATCCATCCAAGACCGACTGATGTAGGAAGATCTCAGCCGTGTCGATGCCTCACAGACGAGAATATTCCATTGAGACACCGATATCTTTATATAGTGTAATTCTTCAACATTAGAGTTGTAGATAATTTTTTCTATATATTTGGACCAACTCAGAAAGAATTTTTTTAATTGAATATTTAATAACTAATCCAATGGTTTTTAAGTTGATCCAATGGTTGTTAGTTAGAAGTAACATGGTTTAGTATTAATTTTGTATTAGGACTCATTTTTAGAATAAACAAGGATCTGGTGTCTTCTGTTCACAAAATATTTGCACTAATTTTGTTAGAGTAGCTACTAAATATAAATTTCATATTTACCAACAAACTTTCTTACCCAATTTCATGTTCACTAAGATCAAAACCAAGTTTTTGCTGCAAATGGCGAGATAACCAAAACACAAGGTCAAGATAAACCAATAAGGGTAAAACCATGGAGTAATATGCATGCTAAAGCATGGGTAATCACTACTAGGGAAAACCCTATACACAGAATCTTAGCAGCAGCGCGGCTCAAAAAGGAGCGCTGATGCTAATTAGCAGTAACGCGGGTGTGTAAAACCCGCTACTGACAAGCGTTTAGCAGTAGCACGCTTGGTGTTACCCGCGCTGCAATAAATATCGACCGACAGTGCCCGTCAAACTTCATCTAGGAGCAGCGCAGTGCCGCGTGCCGCGCTACTGCTAAAGCTTTAGTAGTAGCGCAGTTTTTCTGAGGACGCTGCTGCTAATTTTCAAATTGGACACACTTTTTGTCCCGGTTAGCAGTAGCGCTTCTGCCTAAAGCGCGCTGCTGCTACTTTCTTATCAGCAGCGCGTTTTACGTCCCGTGCTACTGCTAATCCGCACCAACCCACCACCTTTTCCCCACCCGTCCCCTCCCCTCCCCCTCCTCTCTTCCCTTTCCCCTACCTCCCACATCCTCCCACTCTCACTCTTCTTCTTCCTCAACACTTCTCCCCCATTACTCTCCCTCTTCTACCTACCTTTCTCTCTCTTCATTACTCCTACCTAACTACACCATCTCCATTAATGCATCTCCTTTCTCTTTTTCCTTCCCCCTCCACTAGTTGAAGTTGTCTCCTCC